>NC_066342.1:7859112-7945312 GCF_022539315.1 Serinus canaria | reverse complement strand
GTGCATGGCTCTTGCACAGTTCTGTAGAGTTCTTGTAACTTCTCTTTCCTTTTTTTTCTACTGTGATTGCTCTTTGGTGGAGCATGAGCCAACAGACTTCAGATCTAGTGTGAGATGGAAGAAACTCCCCAGAAGGAAGTTATGGATTATTTTAACCATGTTGAAAAAATTTCCTTCCCATATTCATGAGGAAGTTCTTGGCTTCTGTGAGGGTTTCTGCAAGAGTAAAATTCCTTGCAAAACCTGACCATGTGTTAAAGGAGAGCTAATAAACAGATCACGACTGTATTTGATTCCCTGGAACTAGTGGGAGGAAGAGGAGAGTGTTGAAACCTTTCCAGGCTAACTGCATTAGAGCCTTCATTTTGAAATGGGATTGTTTCCCTGTGTGAGAAATGGCTACTCACTTTTCATAATTTTAGAAAGGTTTATTAAAACTTATCAAAAATACAACAGAAGACTGAATAGAGAAAATGTTACCTGCAGGAGCAAAGGATTTTTCCCACCATGTGCTCACCCACACAATGGAGGTTTTGCCTTTTAACCCTTTAATCCCTCCCAAAGTTCTGTCCATTGACCCCTTCTTCGCTGTCCAGTGGTGGAGATCACTTCCTCAAATCCTGATTGGAGGTCAGCTGTTGCCATAGTGACAAGCCAACCCTCCCAAACGTCCCAACCCCGGATGTCTCTTGAAAACAACGCAAGGGGGTAAAACATAGCTATAAATCTATAAAACTTTTCTTAATCTATGTACATGATATTTGTCTGTTAATTGTGAGAGTCAACCATCGCATTGCTCATCTATCATACCCGGAAGGTTTCTTGATAGAAGTGTGTTGTTTTGGGTTTGTGGTCATGGGTTTTTGTTTTGTTTGGTTGCTTGTTTTTTTTTTTTTTCATTTAAAACATAATATTAAAATACAAAGAAGCACATTGCCTGCCTTGGTGCTGATAGTATGTCAGATTGCTAAGTCCAGATGCTCTCTCACTGTAAATTGGATGATTTATAGAAAATTGCAGACATGCATGTTCTGGGAGCCATAAAGACAGTCCCTCCTTAAATTCAGTAAATCCAACAACAGTGCTCCATAAATTATTTTTCCTCCTATTTCTTGCAACCCTTAATTGAAGGGAGAGGCAAAGGACAGAAAAGGAAGAATTTGCTCCTGTCTAGTAATCAACTTGTAATGGAAGACACCGTGTTTGCGTACTTTGTACTTGCTCTAATTTGTTCTGTAACTGAGTTGAAATAGTTTTAATGTACGCAGTCTCTTCTGTGACTAATAAAATCTGGGCTCCTGTAAGATTATCTCAGTTTCACCACTCAGATAAAACTTCTTCAGACCAGAGAAAGGATCTTCCCCTTCACTGTGACAGAAGGATTATGGTTCTACTACTCTCTTTTCTATCCATATAAATTGCAGTGCTTGAGGGCTCAAGAAATCCCAGCAATGTTCCAATACTTGTCATGCTCATGTGCTCAAATTCTTTTTGCTTCACTCCCATACATTGTTCTGGTGAGTATGCATATAACCCCTTATTTCTCTCACACACACTGCTAGAAGTAAAACTGGAAAGAATTTGATGGTGCCATATGAATACGTGTGTGTGTGTGTGTGTGTGTGTGTGTGTGTGTGTGTGTGTGTGTGTGTGTGAAGATGTGCAAAAGAGGTACCTCGGGACAAGGATTATTATTAATGCAAGCAACACTAAATGAAAATTCAGACTAAGGCAGCTTGGTCCATTTACCTTCATCACAATGACACTATTTCATTATGAACCTTGGTTGTTACTTTCTACAGTTTTAAATTATCAGTTGCAGAAGTACATAAACTTGGCCTTGGAAGGATTGCTTATTGCATTTTGCAGTCAAAGCATTTTACAAATCTAGGATATATTTTTGGTGCTTGGTACTTTTGCAAAATGTGGAACATGTAAAAATTGTCTTAGGAAAGGATGTTCTTTGATGTTTGATCTTTGTGTACCTTCAAGCCAAATCAATAAGAAGGGAGATTTAATCTGTGAAACAGAGCAGCCAACAAGTTCCAAGTGATGCTCATGTGTTGGGAAAACAAATTACTTTGTTGGTAGAATTGCCTTCGTAAGGTTTAAGGCTGGACATACTTCACTGATCTCAAACCTAGGGGGAGGTTAACAAAATTTGAGAAGAAGGATGTACCACTGATAGTGGACACAAAGAATGCAGAATTTATGGGCAACCAGGACATCTGACAGGACTCCCAAAATAATGAAGAAACTAATAAAACCAACTCAGCATTTGGGCTGAAATCAGCTCCAAGTGGGCTAAAAGTAATTCTGGTAGGGGTATCTGTGACCACTGACCCACAGACAACCAACGAAAGAAACGCAACCACACACACACCCAAAAGAAGAAAATAAGCATGGAGACTAATTAGCATGAGAAGTGAGATAATCATTAACCAATAGATGTTAGAGTATGAAGCCCAAAACTGGGCAAGAAAATAAAACTCTATAGTCAGGCGGCTACAGAGCAGGTATTTGTTTATTCAGTGCTGGGAGTAAGGAGGATCTCTCCACCAAAAACTCACTCAATCTTCTTCAGCCTTAAGTTACATTTTAAAAGTTCTTCCATGACACGTCGCAATTACAACATATCATTAGCATACTCATATTTGCATAAAGCTGTGTCATGGTTTTACAACAGTTTATTACTTCTGCATGTGTCAGTTCCTTCTGTGGTGGTCATCAGCCTCCTGGTGGTCTTTTGATGAAGACTTCTGTAGTCTTCCTCACATTTGAACTTTTTACCTCTATCTTCAGCCCATGCCTGGTGCTTCTTGTTATTCAGTCTAACTTGTTTTTAGCTAATTTTGCAGTTTGCAAGTTCTGTTAAAACTTGCTATCTTGCTCTTGATGGCGCTTGTTATCTCACTGGTTTTGTTATCTTGCTTGCTTTACCTGGACATCTGTTTACAATGTTACTTGTACTTAACCTTTTGTTGCATACCACTTAGGTTTCAAGTATTAATCAATAAGAGATGTAACTTGTAGCCAATAAACACTAGGTCTTTCATTTGCCAGAATGTATAAATAGTCAAACGTTCTGATAATTGGAGTACATGTGTTGTGGAGTGAGTCTCAAGTAATAAATGCTGAATGAAGTAATGTCAACTTTCTAACCTAACAAACTGGTTAGAGAGATTATTTCCTGGTTTTTGGTGACAGTAGTATTCTTCTACATGCTTATAAACAAAGAAAAAAAAAAAGATGACCCTGCCTTTATCTCTGGAAGAAGACTTCAAAATATATGCCAGAAACAGACAAACTGAGTTTCTTTTCTCTACATCAAATGTAAGGTGGAAGGGGAATTTGAAAGTGGACACATGGTAGATCTGGTTTTATATTTTGCAACCTTCAGCACTGTAGTGGTTTTGGTTCGCCAATTTAAGATTTCCCCAATTTAGAGATTTTCCCAGACAACGCACCAATACACTCACTTCCTGCTGTGAGACAGGATTAAGAGAAAGGCAAAGCAGGCTCAAAACTTTAAAAGGGTATAAAGAAAGTTTGATTAAAAGTAACTAGAAGGAAAAAAAAAGTAGTAAAAATCAAAACAAACCCTTCAGAACACTTCTCCTCCCCCCACAACTTTTTCTTTTCCACTGACATTGTAAACAAACCATACCCAAGATTTCCGGTCAGTTTACCACCTCTAAAATAGTCTTTCTTCAGTTCACTGAGGGAGAGAAGTCCCTCTTGTTAAAGTTATGGAGACTTCTCCACAAGAGGAAAAAACCAGTTCTCTCGTGATTCTCAATTTTGTCACAAGTAGCAGCCGCCCAGGGAACCCTGCCATTGTGAAATCCTTCCCATTTCCACAAGCTGTCGACTTATGGGGTATTGCTTTAAAGATGAGCTGTTCAAAGGCAAAAGTTCTCATTATCTGTTTCTAAAATCATCTTCATCCCTGGGAACACAGATGTTCTTCTCCTGGAAGCACAGGACTACTCTTCTGTCTTCCTCTTGAAGCGATATGTGGAATAAATAAACTCTACAATTAGAGACAGTTATGATTGGGTATGTATGTCAGCACCCGGCACAAGCAAGATAGCTCTCATGAAAACTTGTGCCCCGAGCCTCAGTCTGACCCACATTTTTATTCACAAAGGTGTTCCATATGCAATACATTGCACAACTTTCTCATGCATAATCAACCCCTGGCCCTGCCTGTCCTCGCCTCACATGGTAATCAGATCTACGCCCTTCTGGGCATGCGTTGTTTGCTGTGGTGGTCGCACAGGGGTCTCTGGTGGTCTCTGAGGCTGAAGGCCATGGTCTTCCTCATGACTGAACTTTTGAACTTGTCTCCTTTGCACGTGCGCTCTTGGTCCCTTGGTGCTTATCTGAGTGTGTCTGTCGGCCTTGATCAGCTTGGAGACAGAGGAGCTCCTTTATCTGGGTTCTTTGCATCCCTTGGTCTCCTCTGGTATTGTTCTTTATGCAAGAAGCGTCAGAAATTTGCATTTTCCTATGCCCTTTGTACCATGGCAGAGGTTTCTCAAGTAAAAAGGTTAAAACTCAACACATAGTTCTACAGGCTAAACTTTAAATGCTTGATTCATATTGCTAACTCAAGTGAATTCCAAAAATGTCTATTTCAGTCCCCTCTTCTTTTAAAATATGGTAAATTCTTTTTCTATAGGGGTCTTGATTTGAATTTTGACTTACTATTATGACAGCTCTCTTTCAGCAGGATTCTATGAGTCTTAGAGAGTGAAGTCAAAACAGCCACACATTTCAACATTCTCTAATTCTACATGAGTGTTAGAATAGATATCATTAAACTTATAGTAACTAAATTTAATAAAACTATAATGGGGTAACAATAAAGTGTTTATGATCTCAGTTGCACTTGGTGACTATCTAAAGAGTGTATCTTACTAGTTATGACTTGTGTCTTGTTTTAGTCTTTGCAGGACTTTGTTTATTTCAGTTATGTCGTGATGGACAGTTACTAGAGTTCTCTGCTCATTCTTTTGAATCTCTTCTACAATTTTGATTAGATCTTGATGTTTCATTAATTGTCTCATGAGGGTTAAATTTATTCTAATGGGTGTGGGTGGTAACTAGTGGTATGTTGTGTAATTTTGATTTTATTAGCCGGTGGGATACGACTGGTGCTGAATATACAAAGTCACACTTAGTGATCTTAATAAAGTTGCAAATACAAAAATTGGAATGATAACAGATAAGGGGACTTTGTTTTTATCAATTTCTATGATATCACACACAGTTCTTAAACACACACAGCCATCACCTATATACACCAGTACAGTTTGTTGGTTGGTATCTGGGTGGATCTCAAAGTGGCAAATGCCTTGGTTAGTGTCAAGGCATGTGTCTTGAGCACTAATCAAATTACTCTCACAGATGAATCCCCATTGTTCTTGAGCAATGCAAGGTTCTAGGTTCATGGTTTGTCATTTGTCTTGGATTTTCTAAGCTCATACTCTATGTTCTGAGGGGTATAATACTGACTTCTCATGGCTTAACCCTAAGGCAACAATGGGGTGAATAGCATGGACTGTGGCATTGCGTATAGTGAGCACAAAGGTTGTAGCTGTGTTTATGGTGGGATTATATGTGAAATTTACTATGGTCCACCAAGACTGGAAGTCTCTCTCGAAGTCTGTAGCACTGTCCCAGACAACTTTTCGTACCTCAGTTGGAAACACTCCTTCACTTCTTTCTCTTATGGTTAAAGCAGCTGTTGACTGTATCTATAATTGTGTTTGTATACAGCTAAGGGCTAAAAATATGTTATCTTGCGCCGCCTTTAATGCGTCTATTAGTAAGCTACGATCTTGATCTTCAATTTCTCTCCATCTTGGCAGCACCCTTGAGACTTGCCACTGACTATTTCTCAATGCCAATAGAGACGACTGTAAAGGCTGTTTTAATTTTATCAGATCGCTAGTTGCTGCAGCTAATTTGTTCATTAATATTTCTGAGTCAATCTCATTCAAAACCTCTAACTCGGTTCCTATTATCTTGGTTAAATCTCTTCGCGTTTTGTCTCTGAAGTGTACTTGTTTTTGTAGCCATTTTGTCTATTTCTCGAAGGATGACTTGAGGAAGGGGGAGCAAGCTGGCTGAACTGTTGAGATATTGGTTTGCATTAACAGTTCAACATGTTTAAGGGACTATTCTGGGTTAGATAACAGCTGTTGTTGACTCGTATTCCTTATTACATATGGGCCGATCTCATAAACTTTAGGTTCAAGCTTAAATGGGTTTGTGCTTGAGTGCTGGGTTAGGTTGTAATGGGCTTGGCTATAGGGCTTATTTTAAATTTGAAAGACAGCTCAATAGTGTTGTGGGCTCAGAGGCAAACCACGTCAACAGTTTGTCTTAATGTGAAGTTGTACTAACAGTTAAATTCATTTGGACGATTGCAAACTTTCTGGCGTTTATTCACACTGATTTGGGTTGCTTTACTATAGGTAGTTCTATTAATCATTCGACACCCTATCTTAATTACTTCTCCTATGGTCTCTTGAAGTGACCACAACTTCTGTTTCTGCCACTCTTGCTTTTTATATATTTGGTTATTGCGCTTGACTAGAGTTGTTAGGTTTAAACTTCTCAAATCAGAAGACTTCCCCATGGACCCAGTGCATTGAGTAAAGGCTTGGGACCAAGGCCATTCAGCATTGCTCTGGCTAGGAGTACTTTCTAATTTTTGGACTACAACTATGATTGTAAACATTATTTCAGCAAAAATCTCTACCCACTATGATACATTCATTTTGTCTGAGTAAGTTTCAGTTTCAGTTCACTATCACTCAGTGTTATTCGCCATGCGGCTTCTGGAGCTTTTTTAACACTGCTGTGGTGGATCTAAGCGCTTTGCTTTTTAATCTTGATTGCAGTGAAGGTAGTAAGGAGTGCTTGGCATAGTCTCTCTCATTGTGGTTCTAGGGTCTACTCTGTAAGAGACTTAACATACACATAGTCTCTAGGTTGTACATCATGTACTGGTGCATCAAGCTCTGTACTTCGAGTTCTGGCCACATATTCTTCAATTGCTCTAAGTTGTTTATTTAGAGCAATCATATAGGAGGTTAGCGATACATCTTGGGCAGACATTCTTTTCTGCACTCTATATGGTCTCTTATAAAGCAATTCAAAGGGACTCAGCTTTTCTTTTGTCTTGGGTTTGGTTCTAATCTGTAGTAGTGCTAATGGAAGGGATTGAGGCCATGGCAAATTAGCTTCTTGTCTCAATCGTACAGTTTGTTGTCTGATTAAATGATTCATTTGTTCTACTTGACCACTTGATTGTGGGTTATATGGAGTGTGAAGTTCTTAGTCTATGCCTCAGTATTGGCTAACTTGTTGCACTAATTTTGCAATAGAATGTGGTCCTCTATCTGAGGAGATGGTGGCTGGGACTCCAAAGCATGGTATGACTTCTTGTACTAATACTTTAGTTACTTCTCGAGATTTAGAGGTCTTGGTGGGAAATGCTTCTGGCTATTTTGAAAAGGTATCTGTTAGCACCAGTAAAAACTTATACCCCCCTTTTCTTGACAACTCTGTGAAATCAATCTGCCATTGCTGCTTAGGCTCATGACTCTTCTCAATCTGGCCAAGTTTTGGTTTAGGAATATTCTTGGGGTTGGTCTGGAGGCAAAGGTTACACTATCCAGTCACTTGAGTGATGGTGGCTTGTAAATGTCTAGCTATGATCTTTTCATTTAGATATTTATATAGGGCATCAATTCTTCAATGTGTTTTTTGGTGTTTCTCTCTTATTAGGGACTATAATAAATAGGAGGGTATAACTACTTTTCTTTCTATGGTGGCCCATCTCTCTTGGTTATAGGTTTTTTTTTGCTCATGGATCAATTTTTTGTCTAATTTGTTGTATTTTGGCTTACTTTTGAGGAAAATTTGCCCATCTGGAATCAGGGCTGCCTCAGTTATTACTTCAATTTTTGCCGCTTCTTTTGCTTCTCTATCCGCCAGCTCGTTCTCGTCTTCTAATTCTGAGTTTGTCTTCTGATGTGCCTTAATGTGCATGATTGCTACTTTCTCTGGCAGCTGGACTGCTTCTAGAAGTCACAGTATTTCTGATTCATGTTTAATGTTTTTCTCTTGAGAGTTCAGCAGTCCTCTCTCTTTCTAAATGGCTCCATGAGCATGCACTACTCTAAATGCATAGTTTGAGTTTGTATATATGTTTATTTCTTTCTCTTTTGCCAATTCTAAGGCTCGAGTTAGAGCAATAATCTCGGCTTTTTGTGCAGAGGTATTCGTTGGCAAGAGCCCAGATTCTACTACTTCCTTGCAGGTAGTAAATGCGTATCTGGCATGCTGTTTTCTACTGATGACATAACTGCTTCCATTAGTGAACTAGATTTCTGCATTCTCGAGAGGGGTGTCTTTCAATTCAGGGTGGCTGGAATAGGTGGCTTCAATGGTCTCTAGGCAGTTCTCATGGGAGAACAAAAGGAAGGGCTTACTCATGTCTGGCAATTCTAGTGCAGGAGCCGACATGAGGGCTTTTTTCAGTTGGTTGAAAGTCTGTGTAGCTTCTTTTGTCTATTGAATGTCTCTGCTTTCAGTTGCAATAAGTTCATATAAGGGCTTAACAAACAGTCTGTAGTTATAGATCTATAACTTGCACCACCCCGTCATCTCCAGGAAAGTCTGTAATTCTTTTGCAGTCTGAGGTTTTGGGGTCTGGCATATTGTCTCTCTCTGGCTTTGGCTCAGGGTACGTTGTCTAGCACTGACTTCGTAACTCAGATAAGTTGCTTTCTGCTTTACTACTTGGTCTTTTTTCTTTGATTCTTGGTACTTTTGGAGCCCCAGAAAGTTCAAGAGGCTTACTGTCCAGGCTATGCATGCTTTTCTTGTCTGTGTGGCTATCAGGATGTCATCTACATACTGTAGTAGCTTTCCTTCCTCTGGAGGGGCTTCCCAGGTTTCTAAGTCTTTTGCAAGTTGTTCTCCAAACAAAGTGGGTGAGTTTTTAAATCTTTGTGGGAGTCTGGTCTATGTAAGGTGAGTTCTTCGCTCGCTTTTGGGACTTTCTCATTCAAATGCAAAAATTTTCTGGCTAACTTCATGGATAGGAAGGCAAAAGAAGTTGTCTTTTAAATCTAAAATGGTAAACCAAGTTTGTTCGGGTGTTAAGCAAGTTAATAATGTGTAGGGATTGGCTACCACAGGATACAGATCTTCAGTTACTTTGTTCACGGCTCACAGATCCTGTACTAACTGGTATGACCTATCAGGTTTGCGGACTGGTAGAATAGGGGTATTAAAATCAGATTGACATTCTTTTAATAATCTTAGATGCACAAAGTTCTCAATTATTGGGCTTATTTCTTCTTTATCTTCCCTCTTCAAGGGATACTGTTTAACTTTGACAGGTTGCTTTCTCTCTTTTAGCTTGATCTGTATAGGGGGAGCGTTTTTCGCTCTCCCAGGCACATTAGAGGCCTATACTTCAGGAAATTCTTGATTCATTATCTCTCTATCAATTTCAGGTTTTTTTGTGATTTCCCTAGTGGTTAATATCAAATTCAATATTTTTACATATTTTTAATCATTTACTTCCAGACTCATCTCTCTATTTTTAAATGTAATAGTTACTTGTAATTGTCCTAGCAAATCTCTGCCCAAAAGTGGTTCAGGGGAGTTGGGTATATATATAAATTTGTGGATCCCCCACTGCTTTCTCAGTTTGTATTTTAGCGGCCTAAAGAAAAATGCTTTTTCAGTTTTGTTGTATTGCACTAAAGAGCTTATTTTGTTGATCACTGGTGGCGGGTTTTCCCCCTCCCTCATCACATGGTTTCCCCCTCACACATCCCCCCGTTACACACACCTGGTCTGTCCCTCAGGTGCTTCGCCCCTCTCCAGTGGCGTCCCATTGGCTCTGGTCCTCTCTCCCCCGCCCCTCACCCCCTAGGGTATAAAACCTCCTGTGTGAGAGTTCCAACTCCTCTTTTGTACCTGAGTGACCCATCACCTGTGTCCTGCCCCAAGCCAATAAACAGGATACTTGCACCCACGTGGAGAAGAGCGCCTCTTGTCTTTTACCTTTGTCTATGCGGATCCGTGTGGGCTAGAGTCTTAAGCTAGCCGGATTTGGACTCATATAAGGCCCAGAAAAAACACGGATTACCGCAGGTGGCGCCCCACGTGTTTGTCTCCCACGACGGCCATGGAGCAGCTGGTAATTCCACTAGTGGATTACGTTAGCTTTTGGGACTATCATCTGCCTCTGATTTCTTCGTCACGTTTTTGTCGGCAAGAAATTTAGAGGGTGGGATCGAGAACCCGCCGCACCCACGGCGGATCGATTCTAGATGAGGACTTCTATACAGCTCTCACAGCCAGCCACAGTCCTCAGGCGGGGTGAGTATTCCCCGCGAGTGTTAGTGGGACCCTGGGGGAGCCCCCGGAGGGTGGGGGTGAGCTCCCTGTGAAGGGAAAGCCCGGTCCCGAGGACGTTTGCGGATTCCGCGCGGTTTGCGCGGGTGCAGCGAGTCCGGCGTTGTCTGTGTGCCGTCTCGGCGGCAGCGGGGTTCCGTCGGTCGGGTTTCCACGGCGCGTGGCTCCCAAAAGCGGCGGCGGCGCGGCGGCGGCAGGAAAGCAGCGGCTTGCGTTTTTGCCATGAGCGGTCGCGTCCGGGCAGCGGCAGAACCTAGCAAGCGGCGGTGAACCAGGACGGGCGGCTCCAAGCGCCTGCGTGGCGGTCACGTGGCGCGGGGGAGCCAGCAGTGGGTGCCCGCCATTTTAAAAGCCGCGCGGTTTTTACGCAAGCAGTTCGTCTCTCCCCCAGAGATGGGGGGGGGAGGCTGCCCGGCTTCTTTCCCGGATTGGCTGTGGACTCAGTGCTCTCAGTTTTGTTTGTACTAGCTGTATAAAAGGTAGTTGAGTGCTGCAGAAAGCAAAAATGGGTGGTAAGCTTTCTGCTACACAGAGAGGCATTTATACCCAACTTTTAGACACCCTGAGAAGTGGAAATGTTACCGTTTCCAAAGCAGTTTTGAAACGGTTCGTTCGGTGGATTTCTTTACATTTCCCTCAGTTTACCCAGCAGAATGTTCATTCAGTCTCTGCCTGGGACAAAATAGGAAACTTGTTAACAGCCAAAGCGGAACAGGGAGATGGGACAGTGTCTCATTTTTTTCCTGTGTTCCTGGTGATTCGGAAAGCAGTCCTAAAGAGGGATTCTAAAGGATCACATGGTTTCCCCCTCACACATCCCCCCGTTACACACACCTGGTCTGTCCCTCAGGTGCTTCGCCCCTCTCCAGTGGCGTCCCATTGGCTCTGGTCCTCTCTCCCCCGCCCCTCACCCCCTAGGGTATAAAACCTCCTGTGTGAGAGTTCCAACTCCTCTTTTGTACCTGAGTGACCCATCACCTGTGTCCTACCCCAAGCCAATAAACAGGATACTTGCACCCACGTGGAGAAGAGCGCCTCTCGTCTTTTACCTTTGTCTATGCGGATCCGTGTGGGCTAGAGTCTTAAGCTAGCCGGATTGGACTCATATAAGGCCCAGGAAAAACACGGATTACCGCAGGTGGCGCCCCACGTGTTTGTCTCCCACGACGGCCACGAAGCAGCTGGTAATTCCACTAGTGGATTACGTTAGCTTTTGGGACTATCATCTGCCTCTGATTTCTTCATCACGTTTTTGTCGGCAAGAAATTTAGAGGGTGGGATCGAGAACCCGCCCCACCCACGGCGGATCGATTCTAGACGAGGACTTCTATACAGCTCTCACAGCCAGCCACAGTCCCCAGGCAGGGTGAGTATTCCCCGCGAGTGTTAGTGGGACCCTGGGGGAGCCCCCGGAGGGTGGGGGTGAGCTCCCAGTGAAGGGAAAGCCCGGTCCCGAGGAGGTTTGCGGATTCCGCGCGGTTTGCGCGGGTGCAGCGAGTCCGGCTCTGTCTGTGTGCCGTCTCGGCGGCAGCGGGGTTCCGTCGGTCGGGTTTCCACGGCACGTGGCTCCCAAAAGCGGCGGCGGCGGCGCAGCGGCGGCAGGAAAACAGCGGCTTGCGTTTTTGCCATGAGCGGTCGCGTCCAGGCAGCGGCAGAACCTAGCAAGCGGCGGTGAACCAAGACGGGCGGCTCCAAGCGCCTGCGTGGCGGTCACGTGGCGCGGGGGAGCCAGCAGTGGGTGCCCGCCATTTTAAAAGCCGCGCGGTTTTTACGCAAGCAGTTCGTCTCTCCCCCAGAGATGGGGGGGGGAGGCTGCCCGGCTTCTTTCCCGGATTGGCTGTGGACTCAGTGCTCTCAGTTTTGTTTGTACTAGCTGTATAAAAGGTAGTTTGAGTGCTGCAGAAAGCAAAAATGGGTGGTAAGCTTTCTGCTACACAGAGAGGCATTTATACCCAAGTTTTAGACACCCTGAGAAGTGGAAATGTTACCGTTTCCAAAGCAGTTTTGAAACGGTTCGTTCGGTGGATTTCTTTACATTTCCCTCAGTTTACCCAGCAGAATGTTCATTCAGTCTCTGCCTGGGACAAAATAGGAAACTTGTTAACAGCAAAAGCGGAACAGGGAGATGGGACAGTGTCTCATTTTTTTCCTGTGTTCCTGGTGATTCGGAAAGCAGTCCTAAAGAGGGATTCTAAAGGACGGCCAGCACAAGTCTCCCCTCCCGCAGCTCCTCCCACTCCCTCTGCCCCTGAACTGAGAAAGTCATGCGAGGCTAACCGGTAATTTCAGGGTAACTGGCACTGCCACTGCTTCCCTGGCCTCCCACCTCTCTCTCAGTACCCTGGCAGTTGTGCACAGGCTGACAGTGTACCTTCAGTGCACCTGTCTAACCAAACTTCTGTTATCCCGAGCTCGCGTTATCACTCCCCCACTTCCAAAAATGGCTGCGACCGCATGGTTGGCATTCAGGATACCGCTGACCGCATGGCTGGAGCCCAAAATGGAGGCAGCCACGTGTTTCAGCCGTCCAATTATCCTTCTTCTCCCCACAATCCCTTTCGCCCACCTGTCCCCAACCCCTTCCAGTCTCACAATCCTTTCCTTCACTCGGACGCTCCTCCTCCTCCCGTTGTTTCCCCGCCCCCCATTACGTCAACTGGTGACCCCGCCCCTGGTTCCCACGGTTGCCCCGCCTCCCTGCCTGTTTCCCACGCCCCCTTGCCTGGGTCCCAAGAGAGTGGGGCTGAGGGCTGGGGGGGTGGGGCCAAGGGCTGGGGGGGTGGGCCCTTGCCTGCTCTCCACGAGGGTGGGGCAGGGGGAGGGGATGTCCCCCCTCCTAGTTACCAAGGCAACGGGGTGGGGGGGGCAGGGGGTGTACCCTCTCCCATTCCCCATGGGGGTGGGGTGAAGGGTGTTTCCCTGCCTGCTTACCAATACAGTGGGGCTGAGGGAGGGGGTGATCCTCTTCCCAGTTCTCATGGGAGTGGGGCTTGGGGACAGGGTGGTCTCCCTGCTGGGCCCCACGGGGGTGGGGCTGAAAGGGAAACCCTGGAGTCAAAAACCGGGAGGAAGAAGCAATCCCCTTGGTAGCCCCAGTTCAATACACAGGTGGTAGGGCTGGTCCTAGAACCTATCAGCCCTTCTCATAACATACAAAGCGCGAGTTATGCAAAAGTCAATTAGAATTTGGGAGAAGTAGTGAAATTTTTAGAAGCATGATGAGAGCTACATTAACATCCCTTGAATTTGTTCCTACTGATATAGTGGATCTTTTCCGGTGCCTGCTTACACAGTCAGAGTTTGATCTATGGGAAAGCTCCTGGAAGAGATCTCTCAGAGATCTCGTGGAGGAACTCAAACAAACCCCTCAGGGTGCCAAAGATTTAGAAAACAATAACATTACTTATGAACATTTATGCGGCGAGGGGGAGTGGGATAAGCCTGAGGACCAAGCTCGGGTGTTGTCCAAATTCATCCTAGATAAGGTTTCAAAAGTTGCATACAAGGCTTTTAACCACCTACCAGCTGTTGAACCTAGTGGTAGTTTTCTTGACATTAAACAGTCTCCTTCAGAAAGTTTCTTGCAGTTTGTCAACTGACTCCGTGCACAGGTTGAGAAACAAATACAGGACCCCAAGACACAAATGGAGATAGTGAAAGAGATGGCACAGAGGAATGCCAATGAACTCTGAACCCGGGTGCTCCTGGGACTGCCTCTCAACCCCCCGCCTACACTGGCAGAGATGATCGAAACCTGTGCTAGGAAGGCGGAACTGTTTGATGCACGGGAGGCGTGGTCAAGGCCAACAAACCCTGAGACAGTGGCAGCTGTATCTCCGGGAGTCAGGAGGCGACAGATGTCACCAGAACCACTTACACATGTCATTTGCTTCATATGCAAAAACCAGGACACTTTGCCCAGGACTGCCCTCAAAGCCAGCAACAAAAGACACCCTTTACACCAAAAAACTCCGAAGTCAGCGCAAACCCGCCTAGTGCCACGACATAAATGCGGCGGGCTTCCCTGAAGGGAAAACCTCCCTCAAAACAGAAAAGGGGGAGGAAGGGAAGTGGGATGCGGGAAAACAACATTGCCATTTACAGGATAAAATCTGGTGGTCTCACAAGCGTTTCAAGCTCGTGACCACGAAAGCCTTTGCTTTCAGGTCTACCCAGTGGATGGTTGTTGGGGAAGATGAAACAGGAAAGCCTTACAAATATGATTGCCTGGCAAAAGATTTTGAGAATATAGAAACTATAAGCGAGATTGAAATGAAAGCAAGCTTTGACATCCCTTAGTTACTGAACAACGGGAAAACAATGGTGTGGCCGGATGAAGGTAATCCCCTCTTGATGAAACAATACCCTCTGCAAGCAGGCAGGTCCAAGGGTCAGAGCAGACCCTGCCAGCTTGGCAGAAGGGGTCCGAAGAGTAGATTTAGGGTTTAAAATGTACCACAATATGGTAATGTAGTGATTCTTATAGGCTGTATGTAAATGCTATAAGATTGTATGCTCTACTAGATTGGTTAGCAAGAATCAGAATATTCAACACAGAAGATGATTTATTGTATTGTAACGAGAACTTCGCTCTCTTGCTCTCTTGCTTTTGCTCTTGCTCTTACTTTTCTATGCTCTTAGCTCTCGCCTTTTACGTTATTACCCTCTCATCCTCTCTCTTCTCTCGGGCCTGCTCCGAGCTGCAGCTGGCAGCTCCCAGCAGGGCCCTGTACCCACGCCCTTTGCAATAAACCGCAAGTTCCACGACTTGGCTTCAGAGATCTCTCGTCTCCGTCCGTCCCGGCCGTGCAACCCCCAGTCTCGCCTACAGATTGGCGCCCAGACGTGTTTAAAGGGCCAGTTCAGCTTTTCCACCTGTGGGAGACTTCTCCATGCACGGTAACTAAAGACCAGTTATAGCCGCCTTAAAAGTGTCGTGAGCACGGCGTACCGTTGCTGCGCAGCGTGAAAGCCGGAGCTCTTAAATTTTGCCGAGGCAAACCTCGAGCACGGGGAGTCGTTACTACGTAGCGATTACCTGGAGCTCTCGGAGGAAATTGCCTGGCGGTCCTCGAGCACGGGTGGCCGCTGCCGCGCAGCAGCTATCTGGAGCTCTTTGAGGAAGTTTGCCGTGGCATCCCTCGAGCACGGAGACGTTGCTGAGCAGCGCTGACCGGAGCTCTAAGGAGGGACTTTGCCACGAGCTGTGAGCTCAGGCGAGCGCTGCAAAGCACCGCCCGCACTGGAGCTGTGAGTGCAGACCTACCTGCGAGGTCCCGAGCACGGAAAGTCGTTGCCAAGCAACGCCTAAAACCGGAGCTCTGAGGAGGGACCTGAACGCAGCGTCCTGAGCCCCGACTGGAGTGCCTGGCCAGCCCCCCGCGACGGAGCTCTGATTGAGGACACTGCTTCTGCGACATCGAGGTTGGTAACACACTGGTCTAATAATGGGACAAACTCACTCTGCCCACGACAGAGATCTCTATAAGCAACTAAAGCATTTATTGAGTTCTATGCCAAGTCAATTACCGAAACAGGAGTTAAAAAACCTCTTAGAATGGACTTTAATTAATTTCCCAAATGCTGACCGTTCAGCCGTCTTTACCAGAGACTTTTGGGACACAGTTGGAATTAAGCTCTTTAATAGTATTTCACGCCGGGATATGGCTGCCGCGGAGCTGGTCCCAGCTTGCAGGGCGCTGGTTGAGTTGTTTGCTGCACGGGAGATGCCCGCAGCGGTCGCCCGCCCGAGCTCTTCTCCCGCCGCGAGTCTAGAACAAGATACGACCCCCACCTCCCCGTCGGACCCCTCGGCTCCGGTACCCGCGGTCTTGCTCCCCCCTGCCTCCCCGCCCCCCGCCCTCGCGGTTCCAACACCCGTCCCCCCGGCCCCTCCCACCATCCCCGCCTTTGCCATCCCGTTGGTCCCTGCTACCGCGGTCCCCAACCCCGGTTTTGCCATCCTCGCGGCCCCGCCCCCTAACCCCGCCTCTACGAGCCCGCCCACCAGCGTCACTGCGGGCCCACCCCTCCCTGCCCCCGCTGGGCCCGCTGCCTCCCCCCAGCCACCCGCGAGTGCAGCCGCTCTTCCCGCCCAAGTCCCCCTCGCCCCTGCCGACCCAGCGCCGGTGGTGGTCCAAGCCCCGTCCGCCTCCGCCGCGGACGCGCTGGCGTCCCCAGCGTCCCTTCTGCACGTTACCGCGGGAACCCTGCCCCCCTATCCCGCCATTCAAGCGCATGCAGCACACTCCGAGCTGCCCGCGGTCCCCGCGGCAGAGCAGACGCCCATGGCTGACCCCGTCCCTGCCGGCGTTTCGGCGCAATGCGGCTGTCTCAGCGCAGCGCCGCTTGCGCTGGCACCGGGGCGCCCCAGTTCCCCAAGCCGTCCCGTACCGGCACCGCGGCGGCTAAACCGGTGGCTGCAGCCCCTCCCGTGCCTGCCGCCGCTCCAGCCCAGTCTCCCGTTAGCGCCGCCCCGTCCGCCGGGGCGGCAGCCACCCCAGCCCAGCTTACGAGCTCCCAGCGGATGCACGCCGCGGTCCAGCCGCCGACTAGCCCACCGCTCGCCATGGCCCCCCCGCAGCAGATTCCTGCCGCCTCCATGCCGCTCCTCCTGCCTCCCGCCACCCAAGGATCATCTCCTGCTGACGAGGCTGCCCCGCCGCCGCCCGTGGTCGCCTTCCCGCTCCTGCCGCCTCCGCTCGCCACCGCGGCCCCTGGCCAAGCCGTGCCTTCCCCACCGCAGCCTCCCGCTTCCGAGCTGCTGCATGGCGCGGCTCCGCCGCCTACTGCAACCACTGACGGCCCATCGTTCCCTTCCACGACCGCAGTCGCAGCCCCGTCTCCCGTTTCCGCCGCTCCGCCACCTCCCGCACTCCCTGGTCCGCACGCCACCGCCATCATGACTCCCAACGCTGACCTAGTGACGCAACCTACGCTTGCGCTGTTGCTACAACACCCGCACCAGCAATATCACCCCGCGCCGCCTCATCCAAGCACAGCGCTGCTTCCGGGATCAGCCGCACGCAACATTTCCATCTCCACGGCCCCGCCGCCGCCGGATCTACAGACGGCACCACAGCAGCTTGAGTCTGCAGCACCTTGCTTGTATCCTTCCGCGTCGCTCCCTCTGCCGGACCTTGAGGACGCGGGCACAGCCACATCACTGAGAGACCCCACCGCAGCGCGCAACCCTGCACAACCGATGCCTGATATGCCTCCGCTGCCACGTCCTGCACCTCCGCCGCCTGCCTCCCTGCCTCCGCCGCCGCATCCCGCAGCCGAACAAAGCAGCACCGCATCACGACCGCATCTCCTCGAACACCCAACTCCGTTTTCGCCTTCTACTCTCCCAGCACCGAGTGGCACTACCTTGTATCACGATTCGTGCGCACAGCCACATCCATGCACACAAACCGTGCAACGAGGAGGGGGAGGGTGGAATATGACAGCTGCTTTAATAAATCCAGGACAGACAGAAAATTATTTTGCCCCTGGAAATGTCAACCCTCTGATGGGTTCACAAAAGACTTTCGAAAAAGAACCATTCCCAAATAGCTCCAAAGTCCCCCCAGTGTTTGGGACAGATTTCTCAACCCAAAATGAGACACTAAACCCTGAAAATCCGCTAGCATTAATCCAAAAATTAGAAAACTCACAAAAATCTTTTGATAATTTTCAACTAACAGACTGGCATGAAGTCAGACGCCAGATTTGCAAAGAAGAAAGTTTAAATCCTTTAGCTATGCCTGTGCTATTCAGCCAGCAAGCTGGTGGTCCTAGAACATGGGTGGCTATCCCCACCTCATGAGATAAAAGAATTGCGAAAAGCAATAAGGGATAGTGGTATCTGCTCCCCATATTTTAAGCAACTGCTTAAAAGTACCCTGGAAGGACATACACTCACACCAAATGACTGTAAGAATCTCGCTAGTATAATTCTCACAGACTCACAATATATGCTATGGGAACTCAAATGGAAAAGACTGCTTACAGGGGTACTAGCCACTTATAGACAAAGTACTGATGCAGACCTTCGTACCCTTGTCATGTCTAAGCTGACTGGTGACCCTCCTGATGATCAGAATGATAATCAAGTGAATTTACCCAAAACAGCGTTAGATGACATTAAAAAAGATGGCTCGTAGAGCCTTTTTGCAAATTCAGCCTGCAGGAAGTTTTGAAAAAGCCTATAATCTCATTAGCCAAGAGTTGTCCGAACCATTTACCACATTGTGGACCGGGTAATCCAAGCAGCAGAAAGGCAATGTGGTGATGATATAGCTCGTCCAATAATGATACGGGACATTGTTGAAAATAATGCCAATGCAGAATGTAAAAGAGTTATCAAAGCCCTAGGAAAAGAAAAACCCACAGTGCCTGAAATGATTGATGCCTGTAATAAAATTGGAAGTCCACAGCAAGTGGCAACTATTCAGGCAAATGAACTTGGAAAAACTCTAGGAGAAAAAATTGAAAGGGCTCTTACAGCTCAAACAGCACAAGCAGCTGCACAGGCAGCACAAGCAGAAGCACAGGACCAAAAACTTACTGAAATCCTAGCTGCCTTGCATCTCAACTCTTGGCAACAAGGCAACACTATGGCTGTTATGCAGGCTGCTGTAACTTCAGGACCTTGCTACTTCTGTAAACAGCCTGGCCATTTCAAGAGGAATTGCCCAGAAGTCAAAACGGGTGCACAAGCACTGGGTTACTGTTCTGCCTGCAAGAAAGGAGCTTGAATATTCTAATAGTAATAATTGTAGTTTTAGTAGCAGTACCCTGTATACTTCAGTGTGTGCAAAAAATTACGAGTAAGACAGTATCAAGTATTTTAGTTGTTCATCAGAACGGGGGAGATGTTGGGGAGATGAAACAGGAAAGCCTTACAAATATGATTGCCTGGCAAAAGATTTTGAGAATATAGAAACTATAAGCGAGATTGAAATGAAAGCAAGCTTTGACATCCTTAGTTACTGAACAACGGGAAAACAATGGTGTGGCCGGATGAAGGTAATCCCCTCTTGATGAAACAATACCCTCTGCAAGCAGGCAGGTCCAAGGGTCAGAGCAGACCCTGCCAGCTTGGCAGAAGGGGTCCGAAGAGTAGATTTAGGGTTTAAAATGTACCACAATATGGTAATGTAGTGATTCTTATAGGCTGTATGTAAATGCTATAAGATTTGTATGCTCTACTAGATTGGTTAGCAAGAATCAGAATATTCAACACAGAAGATGATTTATTGTATTGTAACGAGAACTTCGCTCTCTTGCTCTCTTGCTTTTGCTCTTGCTCTTACTTTTCTATGCTCTTAGCTCTCGCCTTTTTACGTTATTACCCTCTCATCCTCTCTCTTCTCTCGGGCCTGCTCCGAGCTGCAGCTGGCAGCTCCCAGCAGGGCCCTGTACCCACGCCCTTTGCAATAAACCGCAAGTTCCACGACTTGGCTTCAGAGATCTCTCGTCTCCGTCCGTCCCGGCCGTGCAACCCCCAGTCTCGCCTACAGATGGTCATTGGAGTGGGCCCACCTGAGGACTCACAGAACTTTACAAAAGATTGCACAAAATTGGACAGTGAGTACTTTGTTATTGGGGACACTGCACACACACCCATGGAGATTGAGGTGGCTCCCATGATGATCAAAGGGGGCATACCTAACCTCATTCTCCTGGCGCGTTGTCCACAGCCACCCTTCTATTTGGCCAAGGGGCAAATCATTGCCCAGGCCATTCCTGTCCCAGCAGACATTTCGGTAGATGACAAGGCACCTAGTGTATACTGGGCAGAAGTGGTTGGTGAGGACAAACCCATCATGGGATGCAACCTGATGCGTAGAACAGAACATCTCCACGTGGAAGGGTTGCTTGACACAGGGGCAGATGTGACAATCATACCCGAAAGGTTGTGGCCGTCACATTGGGATTTGCAGCCTGTGGCTGGCCAAATCCAAGGTGTAGGAGGAGTCACATTGGCAAAGATATCAAAAAGCATCGTACAAATTGAGGGACCAGACGGAAAATTGGCCAGTGTCCGTCCATTTGTTACTAATTACAAGCTCCCTTGTGGGGTAGAGACACCATGTCCCAGTGGGGAGTCAAACTAGTCATTCCTAAGACACCCCAGGATTTTTAAAAGCGGCCACTGTGGAGCGCCTCGCCCACAAGTTAACATGGCTGAATGATGATCTAGTCTGGGTAAAACAGTGGCCACTCAGTAATGAAAAGATAAGGCGCTCGAGGAGGGTAGTGGAAGAACAATTGGCTAAAGGACACATTGAAGAGACATCTAGCTGCTGGAATTCCCCAGTCTTTGTAATAAAAAAGCCAGGGAAAGATAAGTGGCGGCTCCTCCAAGATTTAAGAGAAATAAACAAAAGAATGTGGACATGGGGGTCTCTCCAACCAGGGATGCCCTCCCCAGCGATGCTTCCCCAAAATTGGCAATTGGCTGTCCTAGACATCAAGGACTGTTTCTTCCATATCCCTCTACACATAGAAGATGCTCAAAGGTTTGCCTTTTCTGTTCCTACCACCAATCGAAAAGCCCCAATGAAGCGCTACCACTGGAAAGTATTGCCACAGGGAATGAAATGCAGTCCATCCATCTGCCAGTGGTACGTGGCTTCATTGCTGTCCCCAGTGCGCGCCCAGAAAAAAGAGGCATCATCCTACACTACATGGATGATGTGCTTGTGTGTGCCCCCGATGACATAATACTCCAAGACACACTTGACCTAGTGGTTAAAGTTTTAAACCTCTGCTGGATTTCAATTGCAGGAAAACAAGGTTCAGAGGATGCCACCTTGGAACTACCTGGGCTTGCAAATCACTGCGCAGACCATTGTTCCGCAGAAATTGGAAATTAAGAGTGATCCCAAAACCCTAGCAAATCTCCATTCCTTGTGTGGGTCTTTGCAACTGGGTCAGGCCTTGGCTGGGTCTCACTAACAGGGACCTAGCTCCCCTTCTCAATTTACTGAAGGGGAGAGAGAGAGCTAGTCTCTCCAGGGAAACTGACCCCAGAGGCAAAAACCGCCCTCCAAAAAGTTCAGAAGGCTTTGGCCGAGAGGCAGGCTCATCGTTATAAGCCCGAGCTGCCTTTCGAATTCATTGTTTTAGGGAAGTTACCACACATACATGGATTGATATTCCAGTGGTTTGAAGTACAAAAAGATCCACTTCTAATCATAGAGTGGGTTTTCCTCTCCCATCAGAGATCCAAAACCATCACACAGCCACAGGAGCTGATAGCTCAGGTGATCTGGAAGGCCAGGTTAAGATTGCATGAGCTGGCCGGTTGTGACTTTGAGTGTATTCACCTTCCAGTCCATCTTGCTAAGGAGGGAAAGGGCTCTCCTGAGAAGTTGACAAAGAAAATGTCCAATGACCTGCTCCAGAACAATGCCAGTCTCCAGCTATCCCTGGACAGCTACAGTGGACAGGTGTCAGTCCAGGCCCCGTAACACAAGCTGTTCAACGAGGAATTCCACCTCATTGCTCCTGAGAAAAGGAGTCGTAGGCCACTCAAGGCGCTTACAGTGTTCACTGATGCATCTGGAGCATCCCACAAGTCGGTGATGACTTGGAGAAATCCCCAGACCCAGCATTGGGAAGCTGATGTTGAGTTTGTGGAGGGGTCGCCCCAGATTGCTGAACTGGCCGCAGTTGTGAGAGCCTTTGAGAAGTTTTCGGAGCCAATTAATTTGGTTACCGATTCAGCCTACGTGGCGGGAGTAGTGTCCAGGGCGGACCAGGCAGTTCTCAAGGACATTGAGGATGGGCATCTCCACAGGTTGCTCTCAAAACTAATTTACTTGGTTTCACAGCGGGAGCACCCTTTATATGTGATGCACGTGAGGTCACACACCGATTTGCCAGGCGAGATCGCAGAAGGTAATCGCAAAGCAGATTCCCTTGCAGCTCCAGCAGAAATGGCACGCCTTCCAGACATCTTTCAACAGGCAAAACTCAGTCACCAACAATACCATCAAAATAGTCCAGGTTTAATCCGCCAGTTCCAGCTAACACGAAGTCAGGCTCGAGCCATTTTGGCCACCTGTCCCAATTGCCAGCTTCAGTCAGTGCCATCCCTGGGTGTTGGGGTTAACCCCCGAGGCCTTGGCAGCTGTGAAGTGTGGCAGACAGACATCACACACATTCCCAGTTTCGGTCGCATGAAATACGTATATGTCAGTATAGATACATACTCAGGTGTGGTTTATGCCTCTGCCCACACAGGGAAAAGGGCTGCGCATGCTAAACAACACTTGCTGCAAGCCTTTTCAGTATTGGGGGTCCCTAGGGAGATCAAGACTGACAATGGCCCAGCGTATGCCTCCAAGGAGTTCCTGGAGTTTGTCCAGCAGTGGGGAGTGGAGCATAAGACAGGCATTCCCCACTCCCCCACAGGTCAAGCTGTGATCGAACGTGCCCACCATACACTCAAAGAAGTCCTGGCTAGGCAGGGAAATTCTGCAGTGTGGATGACTCCACAACAAAAGCTCTGTAAAGCCTTGTTTACCATCAATTTTCTGAATTGTTCATTTGAAAACATGAATCGTCCAGTAATACGTCATTTCAATAATAACAACCGGTTTAAGTTGTCACAGTGTCCACCAGTTCTCATTAAGGACCCAGAAACTTGGACAACCAAGGGTCCTTATGAGCTCGTCACCTGGGGGCGTGGTTATGCATGTGTATCCACCCCCTCAGGCCCTCGATGGATACCCCAAAAGTGGGTAAAACCTTTCATCCCTAAAAATCCAGCTCCAGCAGATGGGAATGAGAAGCAAGCAGCTGTTGCCTCCAAGAGAAGACGCCGCCGGGAAAAGAAAGAAAAATCATCATAGAAAAGTCAGCTGCATTCCGGCAGACCCATGAACTTGTATGTATTTTCAAATTGTCTGCTTTCTTTTGTAGAACAGGAAATCTACCTCCCACCTAACCTCACGAAGAGCCCTGTCCGAGTTGTGATCCTGTTCGCGCTGAGCAGTCTGACCGCTGCGTGGATTGTTCGTCAGCCATGCCAAAACATCTGGGTGACCCTGGCACAGACGCTCCAACAGGACTGTGCTGCATGAACCTAACATCAGAATCACCCGACATCCACGCAGCCCGCCAAGAAGTAAAAAGCCTGATCGGACAAGTCAAGCAACAATCTGAGGACTGTTCAAGGACTGGAGACTCTCGGGGTGGTGGAAAAATTTTTAATCAGTAGCACAAATGGTCCAACACATCTCCTTTCAATTTAGTTAACAGAAAAAGTGGAGGTGTTGTATTGCACTAAAGAGCTTATTTTGTTGATCACTGGTGGCGGGTTTTCCCCCTCCCTCATTACATGGTTTCCCCCTCACACATCCCCCCCTGTTACACACACCTGGTCTGTCCCTCAGGTGCTTCGCCCCTCTCCAGTGGCGTCCCATTGGCTCCGGTCCTCTCTCCCCCGCCCCTCACCCCCTAGGGTATAAAACCTCCTGTGTGAGAGTTCCAACTCCTCTTTTGTACCTGGGTGACCCATCACCTGTGTCCTGCCCCAAGCCAATAAACAGGATACTTGCACCCACGTGGAGAAGAGCGCCTCTCGTCTTTTACCTTTGTCTATGCGGATCCGTGTGGGCTAGAGTCTTAAGCTAGCCGGATTGGACTCATATAAGGCCCAGGAAAAACACGGATTACCGCACAGTTTGGCCAGTCGCTCTTGTAACTATAGCATAATCACCTCCTATGGGCATCAAGGCTGTATTTAGAACTGAGTATGTTGCTCCAGTGCCAACTAGAAATTTTACTTCTTTTTCTGTTTCTCCCAGCTTCAGATTAACAACCAGAGGGCCTGCTGGGGTAGTCTCTTTCCGTCCCCCCTAATCGTCTTCCACATGGGCAACCACTCTTCTCTTTTGATTCCCTTGAGCATACTGTTTCTATTCCAGACAGTCCCTCTTCTAATGGCCTTATTTTTTACAGTTTGCACACTGATTTCTGCCTAATCGAGGAGAGCCCTGCCTAGGTGGTCCTTGCCCACTTTCATGTTTTTCTCTCCGCTCTTCTTGCACTATTGCTGTTGAATTTTTCATCTCTCGTTTATACCCCTCTTCCCTGTTGCTAAAGACCCTCTAAGCTTCCCCTAATAAAGCTTTCAAATTCTGTGCATCTTCTTCTCGGATCTTTTGGAGTTTATGCCTAATATCTCCCGTGGACTGTCTCAAAAATAGGTTAATTAGTTGTTGTATGTCCACATCAGATGCAGGGTCCAGTGGTGCATAGCGTTGCGTTGTGTTTCTCAGGCGGTCTAGGAACTCTGTGGGGGATTCTGAGGGCCCTTGTTTAATAGCATATAGAGTTGATTAATTTATATTTTTAGGTAGTGCTCTTTCTACTCTCAGTATAATTCAATCTTGATAGTTTTTTAGCTTCTGTCTTTCTTCTGGCTGGTTCGCGTTCCAGCCTGGGTCTTGAAGTGGAAAATGTTCCTTTAGATTTACTTGTTGTTGTCTAAAGTGGTCTGCTACCAGGTCCCCTGTTGTTTTTAGAACCAACTGTTTTTCTGTTTCAGTGAATGCGTCTAATAACAATTGAATATCACTCCAGTCTGGATTGTGCTGCTTCATAATGTATCGTAGATGCTTAGCAGTGTTTACTGGGTCATTTCGGTACTCTCCCGCAACCCTTTCTCATGTTTCTAAATCAAGGGTGGAGAAGGGCACCTTAACTAATATCTTTTCTCTACTTGGTAATACTGTCTCTCGTAAAGGGGCTTGCAGTATTTGTCTTCTGGTTTGGGATGCAATTGGTCTGCTTGGAGGTGTTGGAGCTGGTGTCTTCTCCAAAGGAGGAGAAGGAGTATGAGTAGGAGTAGTAGAAGGAATAGGAGGAATAGATGGGATAGGTGGGATAGGTGGAACAGGTGTAATAGATGGAATAGGTGGTGTAGGTGGGATAGGTGGTGTAGGCGGTATAGGTGGTGCTGATGCCCCTCCTAAGTCTCTACCACTTATCTCCTTGCCCTCCCAAGTGAGGGCAAAGTAGGTTGCCTAGATCTTGTTCTTGTTCTTCTAGTGCTGCACGATAAACTTTTTCTCTCTTGGTGCATTTCTGTCTTATGCTACATGCAGCACCGTTTAAGTTCTCCCATTTTGCTTGTTTTCTTTTTCAAGAGCTAAAACGAGAGGGTCAGAGGGGGCTCTGATGCCACAGTCCCTCTGCTAATCAGGGTTATTTTGGAGGGAGAAAAACATATCGCAATAAGAAACCTCCTCCCATTTCCCTTCTCTCTGTAGAAATAACATTAGCTGTAACAGGGTATTATATTCTAGTGTACCCGTAGGAGGCTACTTTTCCCCCTCCTCTAGGCGATATAATGGCCACCAATGGGAACAATATTTAATTAAACCTTTTTTATTTTCTGTGCCCTCTTTGCCTGCTATTTCTCTCCAATGTGCTAAGACACACCCTAATGGGCTGGCCTTGGATACTTCCTTACTCTGTCTTGCTCTCATTATGCTTATTCAGTTCTGAGTGATCAGATATGAGTTACAGATTAAAACAAAGGGAAAACCTTTTTTTTCTTTTTTTAAATAAAAAAAAATAATTAATCAATGATTCAAATAAAATTTAAATATCAAATAACCAAATTAAAATATTTATAGCCAAATTAATAATCTATAATACTTTAATTAATTGCTTTTAATATTAAAATATTAATGTATTAATTATTAGATCATAATTAACTATTAGCTTTTATTCATTTGTTGTTTGCCCAGTCTCACACAAATTTATGAACTTCTAAGGGTTCAATTTAAATTACTGGGAGAAAAGAAAGAAAAGAAAATTCTTTAGTTCTCCTTTTTAATACTAAGGCTGTGCCACTCCTTTATTCTTTCCCAATCTTCTTCAAAAACATACTGGGTTTCAGGGACTAGGTGGCTTTTTCCACAGATCAAATTCACTATTTCACACCTTGCTTGTTCAACCCCTGGGTTATAGTATCTCGGTAATTCAGGGGTGCATGCACGACACGTGGATCTCCATCTATATGAAATACAATACCACCTCCTCTGACACTTTGGCATCGGAGGAGAACTCAAGCTGTGTGCCAGCTTGGCTCTCAGCGAAAGGTTGTCAATCTGCACACGAAACAGGGAATCACCCCTTCCAGACCCCACCTCAAGGGGTTCCTTAGCTCTCGCTCAACTGGCGGTTGTTCCCAGTCAAAGGCTAGATAGCAACTTGTTGAGCTGCGGTATATTCTTCCTAATAACACTCTGTCTCTCACTTTGTCTTCCCGCTCTATGACTACCCAGTCCCCTGCTGGATGAAGGGACTGACTTGGTTCAAACTGGAACCACCTGTGCAAAGCTTCTCTGGAGGGCTGGGCTCCCTCGGCCTGGGCTTGAGCTTCGGCAGCCACCGTGGGCAAATCACTTTTCACTTGTGGCCAAAACCAAGCAGCAAAGCCAGTAACGCAAAGGATCTCCCAGTCACAACACTTAACCCTTAGCTCAGCTGGGCTTACTGGCTACTTTTAGCCGGTTCTTGCCCCTTACCAACCAGCGATGCAGTGCTCGCAAATCCCAATTTGCACTACGCTTCTGCTAGCTGCGCTATCAGCTATCAGTGTTCAAAGCGACCTCGCAAAACCGCAGCTTGTTCCTGGCGCCTACTAGCCACTTTAGGCTCCCCCCGGGCTGTGCTCATGCCGCTGCCCAGCGCTGCAGCCGGGGCCTGTTCTGGGCCTCACGTCAACCCGCTAGCACCGCTACCACGCCTGCCCTCTCCAGCACCGCCACACAGCGTCTGCACTTCTTAGCAACGCCACTGCTGCACTCCTGCTGCTTTCCTCTTTAAAGAAGCGATCTCTGAGCAGTGATCAGCGCACTTCACCCTTTTTATTTTTTTTGGGTTTTTTTTTTTTTTTTTTATTTACTCACACCCACACACCCACACACACAAGCACACACGTCTGGACGTAAGAGGTACATCAAACCAAAATTGGGATTTCTCCCTCTCCAAGCTGCGCTATCAGCCTCACCCCCGGCAGGCAGTTTGCTTGCAAGCACCCTGGGCAGAACTGCGGGCAAAGACGTCTCAATGCGACTTACCAGATGCCAACCTTAAAAAGGAAATTAATACATACTGCTTCTGTCCACAGTTGCAACGGGCTGTGGTCTGCTCCCCGCAGTGTACAGGTGAGGCACAGAGTCCCTCTTGGGAAAGAGTCCCGTGGCACCTGAGGGCGTCTGTCCCCAACTGGACCCACGGGTGAGCAGAGTTGTCCCTTCGTGGTCGCCAAAATGAAGCGATACACAGAATAAATAAACTCTACAATTAGAGATAGTTTTGAAGTGGGTATGTATGTCAGCACCCGGCACAAGCAAGATAGCTCTCATGAAAACTTGTGCCCCGAGCCTCAGTCTGACCCACATTTTTATTCACAAAGGTGTTCCATATGCAATACATTGCACAACCTTCTCATGCATATTCAACCCCTGGCCCCGCCTGTCCTCGCCTTGCATGGTAATCAGATCTACGCCCTTCTGGGCATGCGTTGTTTGCTGTGGTGGTCGCACAGGGGTCTCTGGTGGTCTCTGAGGCTGAAGGCCATGGTCTTCCTCATGACTGAACTTTTGAACTTGTCTCCTTTGCACGTGCGCTCTTGGTCCCTTGGTGCTTATCTGAGTGTGTCTGTTGGCCTTGATCAGCTTGGAGACAGAGGAGCTCCTTTACCTGGGTTCTTTGCATCCCTTGGTCTCCTCTGGTATTGTTCTTTATGCAAGAAGCGTCAGAAATTTGCATTTTCCTATGCCCTTTGTACCATGGCAGAGGTTTCTCAAGTAAAAAGGTTAAAACTCAACACATAGTTCTACAGGCTAAACTTTAAATGCTTGATTCATATTGCTAACTCAAGTGAACTCCAAAAATCTCTATTTCAATAGATAAAAGTTAAGGTATAGATTGGTTCTTCTGTATTAAGATGCTCAGCAAAGTGTATAATGCATTTGTAACCTAAACTAAGGGTCTCCAGGCCTGCCTGCAGCTGGAGCTGACAGCTGTAGGCACAAGCTCTGTTGCCCACGACCCTGGACTGCTCTATCATCTTGGATGTATTAAACTGCATTTTGAAGAGCCGCCTGGAGTCCTGCATCCCTCATTTCGGGTCTTACAGACATCTGTTCTGCCTCATTGATCTTTTGCTTGTTTTCCTTCTTTTTTTCCTTTCTCTCCCATCTCCTTCCTCATTTTTATTCTTGCTCTTCTGTTTTCTTTAGTTTTCCTCCTCTTTCCCTACATGTTGTTGTTAGAAAGGATTCTTACACCCCTTGGTGCTCTTGCCTTTTGTGAGGTAGAAGAGATAGTCTCTTTCTCTTCCCCTGGTAGATCATTATTCTGAAACAGAATGTGAGAGGAAGACAGATATCTCAGGTCATCCGCAGCAAAACAGTTAAAGAAGGGGGTGTGGTGTGTGTGTGATCAGGGAAAAGATGGCGATCCTCCATTGCTTGCTAAGACTCACAAAGCAACTTCCACAGCAATAAGAGATAGGCCGAGGGAAAGAGGTGACAGTAGTGTCAGGACGTTCCTGTAAGTTCTTACAAGTAAAACCCAGTCTCTGGTTTGGCATGAGAGAGTCTCGTGTGCATGTGTGTATGCCTTTTATTCCACCATGTCTCTGTGAAATCCATTCATTAGGACAGACAAGGAAAGATGAAGAGGAAGTAAATGGGGGGCCGGAGGGAGGGACAGGAGGGAGGGGGGGAGGGAAGGGAGGGAAGGGATGGGATGGGAGGGGACGGAAGGAGGGAAGGAAGGAAAGGGAGAGAGGACGGAAGGAAGGAGGAAGGACGGAAGCGAAGGAAAGGAAGGAAGGAGGAAGGAAGGAAGGAAGGAAGGAAGGAAGGAAGGAAGGAAGGAAGGAAGGAAGGAAGGAAGGAGCAGGAGGAAGGAAGGAAGGAAGGAAGGAAGGAAGCGTCTGTTGTTTGGAGAGACGTCTTCCTGCATGAAGGAGGAGGTGCTGGTAGTGGGGAGGAGGAAAGCGGGTAATTAATTTTTGTTACATTTGTGAAAAATGCATAGTTTATGATTGGCTTTTCGCAAATATTAAAATAAATATTATATGTGTTGTGTTAGAAAGTAATGCTGTATTAATTCTCTTAAGTAGTGTGTTAAATATAGTTTTAAGTTATAAAAAATGTTTAAATAGAAACTATGCTATGTAGGATACTTTTTTAAAAGAAAGGACTTGCAGTGAGATAGCAGCCACAGGACACCTAAATCTTTCAGAGAAAAAGAATTTATTGCCCTCTTATCAGAAGAAATGAACTTCTTCCCACCTTGAAGGCGCTGTTAGCATTCAGAGTTGACAATGACCAGACAGAATCCTGTGTTTGAATGGAATTTATGCATCATGTATGAAGTGTATGAATATGCAACAGGCTATTGTTTTTAATGGTTAATCCTTTGTTAATGGGTGTCCTTTTTCGGGCTTGTGCTGCCCAGAAAAAGATACCTGGATGTTCGTAACTCTTTGTTTCTATTGTCTCATATTGTCCTAATTGAAATTGTCCAAATTATTATTACTCTAATTGTATTACTATTTTTATAACCAATTTATTACTATTAAACATTTAAAATTTTAAAAACAAGTGATTGGCTTTTTTCACACATTGAAAAGAGAGATAAGTGAGATAGGAGGAGGGCTTTTGGGGTGGGGATGTTTGCGCCCTTCCACGTGCTGTGTTCGGATAGTGCTGTGCATGAACTTGGATTAGAGACGGGAAAGCTACAGAGGAGAGAAAAGCTCCATGTTGGCAGGACTCAGGCAATCGGGTGACCTTCTTTCTGGTTTTGTCCCTGTCCCCCCTTTCTCTTCCCCTCCTGCAAAGCTGGTCCCTCACAAAGATTTTTATGCTCCCCCTCCCCGCTCTCCTGACCTTGTGATGTGAGGGGTTCTGGCTCTATCCTGGGTAGTGGTTTCTTTGAAGGACATTGTTTGGAGGAGGGCAGCGATCAGCTGGAGAGCAGAAGGCATAACACTTTTACTCCCCTGTTGAGAAAGAGAAGGGGAGAAAGAAAGAAGCCCACTTCTCGTTCGTTCTTCTGATGTCTCTGTCTTAAGTCAGGCAAGGAAGGAGTTTTCTACCACCCCTTTCCCCTGTCATCCGGAAGAGCTTTCTTGTCTTTTCCCCTCTTTCCATTTCTTTATTTCGTTGTCCTCCATTTGTAAACTGTTTGCTTTGGTTTCAGTTTAGACTCCACAACACGAAGCTTCTCTCCGGTACACGCATGCATTTTACAGTATTTTTGTCTTTTAGAGTAACCCCCCTGTTATGAGCAAAAAGAGTTACTAATTTTTTTAAAAAAGGGTTGCAGAGTTACGACTTAAGTTGAGAGTTGGTTGCTGGCTGAGGAAGGTTCTTTGTTAGCTGAATGTTGTAATCACCTGTTAAGTATCAGTCGTTAACCATCTATTGCTGAGAATCTTCTTTTTGTATCAGTACCACCCCACCTGGAGCCAAGCTGATAGCCCTTTTCTTGGACAGTGCAAGGAGAAGACATTGGAGTCCATGCAAATGACCTCAAACCCAGAGTGCTACAGGAGAGGACCCCCACCACACTTACCGCCAAAAAAAACCCCAAAAGCGACGAGCCAATATAGAATTAAGAGATCAAAGTAGTGTCTGGACATCAGGGGCAAGAGTCCAGAGCCTGCAGAGATGCTGAGAACTGTGGTTGTCCCTCGCCCTAAGCAAAGAGGACCTCAGCTAGGGCCAGTACCCGAGATGGCAAACTCAGAAAGTGGAACACCCCCATTGCTTTTGTGAGGACGGGCCCTCTAGCTCTAGTGGACAGACCTGCACTTTCCTCCTCCTCCTCCTTGCCACTCCTGGGAACAACAATGGTGGACCACGGACCCATTGAGCCTCCCAACCTTGAGCTGATCACTTTTAATAAAAGCATTAAAAGGAGAAAGTTCTCCTGCCCTGTGTATTTCACCCCCCACCATTGTGGTTTCTATCCTACACACAGATTATCCTGGAGTTTCCCATAGATGTGATCTGTTAAGAGCCCCCGACCGCCCCCCCCCCCCCCCCCCCCGCTGCCCCATCTGCCCTAAGGGGGCAGGGGGGCCTGCATTCGTTTTCTAATGTTTGGAAATACACCTTCAAGTCTGAGTGCTTTCTACTGCTATTTTAGTGTGACTGTGTGTATGTGTATGTGTGATGAAGCTATTTACATGTATATAAGAGGAAGTGACCAATTTGGCAGAGAGCTGTGATCTGAGTCAGGTAAGACATCTCATGTTCTCTAGCTCCACCATAAAATGGAGAGCAAGTGGGCTTCCAGTAAACAAAGCTGACATGGGAAAGGATCCTAACATTATGGATCTCTCAATTTAAAAAACCATAATTTTTAAGCTTTGCTGCCAATCCCCCTCCCCGTATTTCTTCAGTTTTTCAATGTACAAGACTGTGATGTGTATTCTTTCTGATTTCATGCTATCAGTAAATGAGAACTGGAGGAAATTGTCTGAATTATAGAATCATAGAGGAAAAAGTTTTGTTGTTTTTAACTCTCATGCTTCCATGTTGAGGTCACGTATCTATATATTTTCCTTTGGTTAAAGTTAATAGGAATTAAGGGTTTTATTAGTTAGCTAAAGAAATAGCTTTTGTGTGTAATATTTGGAGGCAAGTGCTTGTATCCTGAGGCTTCTCAGGTTCTTGCAGAGAACATTGTGAAATCAGCTCTTTCCATGCAGTGTTGATGGCCTGAGTTTTGGTATTTTACCTTCTGATGCTCAAAAGCATTCACTTTTTCTGGATGTATTTTAATATGAAATATTTTCCTTCACTCATTAGGTTAAAGATTTCTAATACTAGAAAGCTTTCAGGAAGCTTCTCAGTACCATAAATATATTCCATGGGGGGGTTGCAACTTTCATGGTCCTCTTTTTTGATGTCTGACCACATGTTTTTTAAAAATCATGACAATGTTTCTGGAAGCTTTTATGTCATGGCAGATGAACAGGAAGGGTTTTTTTCTTTTTTCTTTTTTTTTAAGCCTACTTTTTCATCCATAATAGTTTAGGGTGATGCCACATGTGGCCTTACTTTTTTCCCCACCAACATAAATTTGCACATCAGTTGCATACTTGATAAAGTTCTTCAGAATTTCAAATTAAATGCCTCAGTGTTAGAACATCTTAAAGTACAATTCCATGGGGAAAATATCAGATGGAATACTCAGAAGAGCTCAAGAAGAAATGTTAAATATAAATGCATATAGAGTAGAAATGACAGAATGAGAGATCCGCAAATTAATACAAGTAACCATGCTTCCATACATATACTAAGAATAGAAAGAAGATTACTGATGAACTTTGGAATTTTATCTTCTGCTAGGTTAAAATTATTGCTTGGGTTTTGTTTTTTTTTTTTGTCTAGCAATAAATTGTTACAAAGTACTTTTATCTTTGAAATTAAGTCCTTTGTAAGGTGGAGCACAGAATGTACAGTTTTATATATATTTCATATTACACTGTTACTGAGTGAAGAGGGGAAAAGCTTAACTGTTTTTTCCTGATGTGATAGTGATGGATGCTATTTGCCAATTTTTAATAAGGGCTTAAATCATGACCCACTGAAGGAAATTAAAAGTTCCTCACTGAACTGTGTTGGTTTGGGTGAGATTATAAATGCCCATTCTCTGTTATGTGTAGAGTATTCTTAGATATTTATCTTTTATTTGTACTGTGAATTGTCTCATATTTTGAGAGATCAGCTGTATTAGTGCTATAATGTGACATACAGATGCATTGCACTTGAACATGAAAGATGCTATACAAGAGCAAATGAGATTTAAGATTAAGATCTATATGGGAGAGCCTATATATTCCATGTACCTGGTGACAGAAACCCTAGAAAACCAAAGGTCATCACAACAGATATAATATTTGAGTTGTGGTGAATGTGATATTATTTCCATGAGGGTATATTCTTCATAAAGAGATTTCAATCTCAGAATTTCTGCTATTGATATTGCTTGCTGAAATTATACCTGGACTCAAACTAAAGTTTACCTTGCTGTCAGAAAAGCAGCTAAGGGACTTAAAAAAAAAAATTATAAACCAGCAAGCTAAAGGAACTTTGGAAATTTGGTATTGAAAAATGCTAGTCATGAATTTTGCAATTGGATGTTAGGTTTTTTGTTAAAACCAATGGTTTGTAATAGCTTTTGATTTGTGGGCATTCAGAAACCTTACACAGTACTAGCCCTTTTAGAAACTTATCATTTATAATTTATTCTATAGTATTGATTGCCCTTTTTAGGCCCATTAGAAATAGTCCACAGATCACCACTTAACACCAGTACTTTAAACAATTGGTTTCCTTATGATACCAATGAGACAGAGTAGAAATTTTCCAGGTTCCAGGGTAGAAATCCATTTTGATTTAGGTTAATGTACATCTTTTAGTTAATCTTTGAATTTGAAATCTTAGCTGTTTAGTCTGACTGCCTGTTCTTGCAAAAGCCTAAGCTCAGAGAAACTGCTTCAGTGAAGGACAGAGATAAGGGGGGCGAGACAGGTCAACTTGGCCTAGGAATTCTTTCTGATAACAAAAGAACTAGAGCTAAAAGTCTGTAAAATGAATATGTATGAACCTATTGTGAAATTATATGCATATGTATTTGGAGACAGAGATAAAAAGGGACCTGGAGATCCCAGAGGTACTCATGCCTTTTAAGGGGAATGATTCCCCGCATGCATCCAGCACTGCAATAAACATGCCGGCTTTACAACTTTTACAAAGTTGTAGAGTTTTTGATTTTCTCCGCAAAACACCGTTAGACTTGTAATTAATTACATTGTTGAGAAAAAACTGATTTAGAAGGTCACACTCAGCATCTATTTCTTCTACCATCAATTTCAAATTATATCTTGATATGAAAAAAAAATCATAGATGTGTGATTAGGATGTGAAAAATGTGAGTACATAATTGGTTGATGGATGGAAAGTAGAGCTACTGCAAGCAGAAGCGTTGGAGGTTGGTGGTTTTTGAATGATTATTATAATTCACTAAAGATAGATCCAAATGTAATAGTGTTGTGGCATTTCACTTAAACAAAGATTGATGTTTGGAAGCCGCGAATGGATTGTAAGAGTGCTAGCTAAGAAACATTGTATAGGAATTATCTGTCAGATATCCAAACATATATGTAGAGTACATTTGTCCCTAAAGAATGGACAAGTTTAATTTTTAGGCTTACAAACAAAATTGGAAGGACTACAATTTAAGGAAGGTTTCTAAAAAAAATCCCAGCTATTTCTTAAAGTTCAGAACTCTGAGGAACAAGTATAAATACTTTACTCCTCTCAAAGGTTTTAGTTTACAAATAAAACCTGTTGGATTGCAATATTATTTGAGATTGATCTAATTTGCAGTAATGCTTTCTCTGTGTGTTCTGCCAGATAACTTCTCAAATAAGCAAAATACTGCTTTGTCGAATGAAACTGGGGGAAAATGACTTAAATCTGAAATTGGTGAATAGCTATGTAATATTCATTAGCTATCTTTATGCTGTTATGAAACCATCACTAACCAAACATACAGACAAAAAATATGGACATATAATTTTTAAAAACCCCAACCCAGTGAAATATTGAAAAGAAGAATTTCAAATATTGTTGAGGAAGGAGATCTTCTTTTGACAGATTAGGAACAGTCCAGAAAGAATGTTAGTTAAGTTGTAAAATGTTTTTGTGTCTTAACTGTTTTGTTCTAGATGTTGTTTTGTACTTAAAGTGCATTATTGTACAAAGTCATATAAGCATTTTAATGGAAGATTCTCCCTATTGGATTGAAATAGTCCATTTTGTAAACTTGATCCAGGTAAAAACTAGTCTGCTAGTGACAGAAATGAATAGTTTGCTTAACACTTTTTTTTTTGTAGGTTAGCCTTGGCTAAGGGCCAAACACCCACCCACCTGCTCACTCACTCCCTTTCCTCAGGCCAGGGAGGGGGGAGAGGAGAATAGGATGAAAAGGCTTGTGGGTCAAGATAAAGGCAAGGAGAGTACTTACCAGTTTACCATTACGGGCAAAATAGAATCGACTTGGGGAAAAATTAATTTACGTTATTGCCAATTAAAATAGATTCGGGTAGCGAGAAACAAAAATACATACATTAAAACACCACCTTTCCTCTCTCCCCTTTCCCATGCTAAGCTTTACTCATTCACTCCAGACTCCTCTACTCCCCATGAGCAGCACAAGGGGGGGTATAGTCAGTACATAACATTTCTTCTCTGCTGTTCCTTCCCTTTTGCACTTTTCTCCTGCTCTGATGCCTCCTCCACAGGCTGTGGTCCTTCAGGTTCTCCATGGGCCACAGTTTCTTCACAAGGTATCTATCTGTTCTGGCATGGATCCTCCACAGACTGCAGTGAATATCTCTAGTGCCATAGAGATGGCTCCTCCTTTCTCACACAAGGTGCCACAAATTCTTTAATCAGAGGTGGAGAAGGTGGTATGATGCTGCTGGCAGATGCAATTAGCATTATAAACAATTGAATGTCAGCATAGTACTCCTCCAAACTTGGCAACCGTTGAAAATAAAATGTTCCTGAAGAGACCTAGCAGAACAGGAAAATAGAAAAAATAGCATTGTTTGTATGCCAGTACTGAAAGAAGAAAAGGGGGAGGAAATGAGATGATTATCATAAATTAAGCTATCTTGATAGTTGTCGTGAAGTGGCTTGCTGTAATTGAACTTTCTGAATGAAATTTGATTTATAAGAATATTTCTGCCTCCATTTATGCCCTGAAGTTTGGAAGTATTATTCTGCCTGTTAAGCTTGTGTTTGAGAAGCTGAATACAGGATTAAATAAAGAGTAAACTGAGATTATTTTGGGTTTTGTCCTGTTGTTTTTTGGGTTTTTTGCCTTTAGAAGTGGTTGCAAAGACTCCAAGTCCTCCTACCCATGTCTTTAGTTTTATGAAGCTGTCCTGGAGTGACGTTAAGATGATTGCATCCCCAGTCGTCTGTTCTGTTTATGCTGGATATTATGTTCTATACCTTCAAGACTGGCTCTGAAAAGCAAAGTTTTCTTTTGTTATCAGCCTGCTCACTCCCCCACAGCTGGCGGGACACAGAGACGGAGCAGTACACAGTGCTGCTTTTGCTTTTTGCTCTTGCTTTCGCTTTGCTCTTGCTCCTGCTCCTGCTTTGCTCTTGCTTTTTGCTTTTGCTTGTTAGTAAGATTAGTTGGCAGTCCGAATTTTCCCTGGACTGTTTTTCTTTCCCTTTTCTTGGAACCATTTGAACCTGCTCCAGACTGGGACCTGGGAAACACCTCGACTTTGCACTTTGTGGCCTGCAGCAGCCATTCCCAGCCCCGGAAGGACCAATAACAGAGCGACCACTCCCAGGAGAGACTTTCTGAATTTGTCATCTCCTCAGAGCAGTGAAAGAGTTTTGTCATCCAGTATTGTGCATTTTGTGTGCTGGGGGGTGCTTTGCCTGTTAAATAAACAGGTTCTTTCCACTTCTCTCTGAGGAATCCTTCCTGAACCAGTTGGGGGGAGGGGCCATGTGGGTTTGCTTTCTGGAGGGGCCCCTTTGGAGGTTTTCTCCCAAATTTGCCCTAAACCAGGACAAAATTTGGTGCCCAATGAGGGGCTTGAAAGAGTGGAAAAAACCCTGTTTTGAGTGCATTTTGGTTGCCATTACTCTGTGTTGGTATAAAACAGTTAATAGCCATGTTTTTTTTAATTCATAATGTCTATTGGGGTGAAGGCTTGCATGCATTTCTGGTCCCTAGTTTTTTTTTTTGAGATCTTAATACCTATATGGTCCCCGGGTTTATTTTCTTATCCAGAAATAGTTCTAGTATTGTCCCTAATATTTAGTTTTTTCAGCAGAGAAGCAGTGACCAGAATAGCTATCCTGCTGGGCTTGGTGGTAATGACTTTCAGGAAGTTTATAAAGGTGCTGGGGTCTTTTCCAGGTATGAATGGCTCATGGCTATGGTTATGCGCCCAGTTTGTTAGAGGAGGAGCAGGGGATGAGGCTTTTCAGCCTTTGCTTTCCTTCTTCTCCTCTAAATCTGTTACATTCCTATTGGAGAATGTTCAGTTTCCCCTGAATGTTAAAGAGACCATCTTTCTGGTATTTAATCTGGTAAGCTTCTTTTATACAGTCTGCAGTTTCTCTAGAATGAGGGCTGAAATTTCTAGACAGGCTGATGAGACCCCTGACTCAGGAGTAGACCCTGGTGTGGAAAATCCTAAGTGGTGTGGGAAATAGGAGGATATGGGCCAAATCCTGAAGGAATTCTCTGACCCCTATAGTCTGGGACTTTCCCCATGAACAAATTCAGAACCCAGCTGAGGTGGGGAAATACCTGAAAGAGAAGTACCATGATGACCCTAAGGAGAAAAAGATCATTGCAGTAAGCTGGGCCCTGGCATATGCTTATCACACACTGCTAGATACTGTCTGGCAGCAGACAGAGGAAGGGGGGCAGGAGAGATAAATCAGCAGCTATCCCAGTCACTCAGGCTGCAGCCAACACCCCAAGCTCAAAGCCAGTAGCTAAACCCAAAAGTAAGCCTCAACCAATGGCTGTTGCTACTAGCACTAGAAGCGGAAAGTGCACACGATCAACCAGTGGCTGCTGCTGATGATGATACAGAAGAATGACCCTCAGGGCTTCCTGACATAAAATCAGGAGTCAAAGCAGCAGGTGCAAGATCAGAAGCCAATTCTGAGTCCTTTCCCCTGAAGGACCTTCGTGGTCTGAGGAAGGATTACACTCGACAATCTGATGACTCCATAATTAGTTGGTTAGTCCGCCTTTGGGATGCTGCAGGCGAGGCTACAATCCTGGACGTCACTGAAGCAAGGCATTTGGGATTCTGTGGTATTTTCGGGGTCCCCTGTGGCAGGAATGAAATGATGAATCTGACTCCATGTTTTTAGAAGGCTAATTTAATATTTTATTATATTATATTTTATTAAAGAATACTTTAAAAAAACTATACTAAAGAATAGAGAAAGGATCCTTACAGAAGGTTTAACAAGATACTAATTAAAAACTTGTGACTCCCTCCTCAGAGTCCGACACAGCCTGACTGCGATTGGTCATTAAGTCAAAACAATTCACATGTTGGATAAACAACATTCCAAAGCAGCAAAACACAGGAGAAGCAAATGAGATAATATTGTTTTCCTTTTTCTCTGAGGCTTCTCCGCTTCCCTGGAGAAGAAATCCTGGCAAAGGGATTTTTCCAGAAAATATGACAGTGACAGGATCCCTCTCACATGATCCCATCATCAACCAAGGAATGATGAGGGGGGGCTAACCCTCACAACCTCTGGGCATGGGTCTTGGAAAGTGTAGCACAAAGATACCTGTGTTCAGACGATCTCTATATGCAGCAAACCTAGTGGAAGACCATAGAACAAGGGATTCAATGCCCGAGAGAAATGATAGTGGCAGAGATTATTTTCTCAGATAACATAACAACTAGGAATCCAGACTTGGTACCATGCACGTCTGTGATGTGGCGGAAACTTGTATGACTTGGGTCACATGAATATGCTTCTGCTTTAGCCATAATGAAGCAGGATTACAGGGATGAGACCATGCTTGATATGGCAAAGAAGCTCCGAGCATATGCAGATGCTGTACGTGGCCCAACACATGACAGAATCGCAGCGGTGAAAACACGTCTGCAGAGATTAGAGGACAAGATACAGGAGAATAATAACAAAGTCAGGGAGGAGATTAAAGAAGACCTTCTCCAAATCTCAGCAGTACTTATCAGAGGTTCTGGTAAACAACTCAGATGTTTCCCAGATGGGGAGAGAAGGTACATCCCACGAGCTGAGCTGTGGTTCTTCCTGCGTGATTGTGGAGAAAACATGAGGAGATGGAATGGAAAATCTACTGCTGTTCTGGCACAACGGGTGCTTGAATTGAAGGAAGGCAAGGCTCAGAGAGGAAGTTCCACCAAAAGGAAAGCAGCTCCAGTTGCCTGTGGCCAAACTGCCAGGTATGATGATGATGATGATGACGACAACATGTCCGATCCCCTTGAACCAACCTCCAAGACATATGCCCAAGGAAAGAAGGGTAACCAGGTGTCAGAACTCAGGACATCCCTTTGAGAGTCCGGAGTTGCCGGGACCCCTGCCAGGGGGCTCAGAGACCCTGGCACACAGCCCAGAACACCTGTGGGTTTGATTATGAACCGTGGAGCAAATTGCCACCTTTACATGAAGACCTAAAAGCCACAGCAGTTTAAACAGTGTAGTAATAAAGTTATCACAGGGTGTAAATGTAGGTTTTGGGATTTTTAGTATAGGGGTTTTTGGGGACAAGATTGAGGGATTTGGGCGTGTCTAGCCTTTCTTCTTCTTCTTCTCTACCTCCATCTTCAGTGGTGATATTGGCACTTTTAGACTGGTTTAGAGTAGAAGCTCACTGTCTAACATAGGTGATAGGTACTGGAAAATAATTGTAAACATGTTACACGTAGTTTTTAGTATATAAAGATAACACCACCTTGGGGTCAGGCAGAGTGCCTCTGACTGTCCTGCTGAACGGACCTTGGCTGGGCAGGTGGAAAATTTTATAGATAAGATACAATAAACAATTCCGAGACAAAAAACTGAAGAGCTTTGACTCATCCTTTGAACGCGTGGGCTGAAGCAAAAACTTTTGACACATCTAAGGGTCACAAAGCCCTGCAAACTTCCGAGAACCAAGCTTAGAGGGGCCCTGCCTCTAGCCAGGTAGAGGCTAGGGAAAACCGTGTTTTTTGGACTGTGTAGATTCGTTGGCCTGGCACATCTGAACCACAAGAGTATAAAGCTTTAGTCAATACTGGTGCACAGTGCACATTAATCCCATCAAGACATGGGGACAGAATCTGTTTCTATTGCTGGTGTGACAGGGGGATCGCAGGATTTTACTTTGATGGAAGCTGATATGAGCCTGACTGGAAATGAGTGGAAAAAACACCCTATTGTGACTGTCCCAGAGGCCCAATGTATTTTGGGCATAGGTTACCCCTGAAGTGGGCATTTCAAGGACCCAAAAGGACTCAGGTGGGCATTTGGGATAGCTGCTGTAGTGACAGAGGGCATCCAGCAATTGAACACCTTGCCTGGATTGTCTGAGAATCCATCTGCAGTAGGACTTCTGAAGGGAGAAAAGCAACAAGTGCCAATTGCCACTTCAACAGTGCATAGACGACAGTATGGAACCACTCGAGATGCTGTGATCCCCATCCATAAGATGATCCGAGAGCTGGAGAGCCAAGGGGTGGTCAGCAAGACCCACTCACCCTTCAGCAGCCCCTTTGGCCTGTGCGTAAATCTGAAGGAGAATGGAGATTGATAGTGGACTACCGTGCATTGAATGAAGTGACTCCACCACTGAGCGCTGCTGTGCTGGACATATTAGAGCTCCAGTATGAGCTGGAGTCCAAGGCAGCGAAGTGGTACACCACTATCGATACTGCCAATGCATTTTTCTCCATTCCTCTGGCAGCAGAATGCAGGCCTCAGTTTGCTTTCACCTGGAGGGGAGTGCAGTATACCTGGAACCGATTGCCCTAGGGGTGGAAGCACAGTCCCACCATCTGCCATGAACTGATCCAGACTGCACTAGAAAAGGGTGAGGCTCCAGAACACCTACATTATACTGATGGCATCATTGTATGGGGGAGCACAGCAGCAGAAGTGTTTGAGAAAGGACAGAAAATCATCCAAATCCTCCTGAGAGCTGGTTTTGCCATCAAAAAGAGCAAAGTAAAGGGACCAGCTCGTGAGATTCAGTTCCTAGGAATAAAGTGGCAAGATGGACAGCGTCAGATTCCTACAGATGTCATCAACAAGATCACAACTATGTCTCCACCAGCCAATAAGAAGGAAACACAAGCTTTCCTAGGCACCATAGGTTTTTGGAGAATGCATATTCCTGAGTGCGGTCAGATTGTGAGCCCTCTTTACCTGGTCACCCTCAAGAAGAACTTCTTTCCGAGGAATCCTTCCCGAACCGGTTGGGGGGAGGGGCCATGTGGGTTTGCTTTCTGGAGGGGCCCCTTTGGAGGTTTTCTCCCAAATTTGCTCTAAACCAGGACAGAAGCAATCCCAGATATCACAGTACAAACTTAACTCTGAAGGGATTTGAAAGAGGGGATTTGAGATGGAGAATGGAGAATGGAGATTCTTTGTTTCCTGTTTAATCTATTTTAAATACTCAGGCTTATGTGTGATTTTTTTTTTTTTTGTGTGTGTGTTATCTTTAGGCAAGGATTCTTTATTATTTGTACAGTAGCTTGTTCAGCTTGAGATGGTAGTGTCTAATTATTGCATCATCCTTTAAAATATTGTCTAATCACTTGTTGAAGAAACCTTTCTTTAAGTAGTTTTGAAAAAAAAAATTCCTCTCAGCTTGGGAAGTCATGTTTGCTCTGTAGTTGTTTTGGAAGTGTGATGAGTAACTGAACATTAGTTTCAGATACAGCCTTCTATTTCCCTTTGATCTAGAAACATCTTTATTTTTGAGTAGTCTTCATGATGTAATTATAGGCAGTTGGTTTCTGGAAGAAATAGTTTAAGTGACTGACTGAGGCTAAAAGTTTATTCTGTGAAGAAGAGGGAAAGGTCCTGCAAGGAAGATAAGCAGTTTGGGTGAGCATTAGTAGAAACAGAAAATAGGTCAAACCTTTCAGCAAAAAAACAACTAGGATAAGGCATGTCATAATTACATGTAGTGGAAACTTGCTGTTAAATAGAGTGATTGCATGGGATAGAGAGGCCCAAGAATGATTTTGCAAGATAAAACAAAGCAGATGTTACAAAGAATGAGAAAGAAAGACAGAAGTCAATGTGCTGATAATATGCAAGAGATTTTGTATTCCATGATACTAAAAAGGGAATCTGGTGTTAACTGTTTCCATGGTCTTGTGGACAATAGGGGCTTCATTGCGCTGGTTCAACTATCAAAATCTTTACTCAGCATAGTTCTTAGGGTTCAACCAGTTTTGCTTTGGGATGATACCAGTAATCATGGGAAGAAAGTATCATAGGGTAGTAATACTTGCTGGGAAGTAGTCAGACTGCTGAAACACAATAAATCAGTTGCCATGATTAAAAATGTGTCTTTGGTCCTCCTGTGATAAGTAAAAAGTATGTTTCTTCATCATATTGTTCCCAGATCTCTGATTGTTGGCAAAAGAAAGAGGAGGATATGGGAAGGAGATAGTGAAAATTTATATTAGAGCAGCAAGTACATGTATTTTTTGTAGCTGTTTTATTAAAGAAATGAAAATGCTAAGGGAAGGCCTATATACTTGTAGATATAGGTCAAGACTGAGTGCTATTTGACGTGCAGGGTGGTGTATTGACACTTTACCTGAAATATGGTTGGTCTGCTGAACATTTTAACTTAATGAAAGGTTGGGAAAGGAATCATTAATAACAAGCTTGCTGCAGTCTGGACGCCTTTTCAGTTGTCAGGTGATGAAGCTAAAGAAAAAGCAAGTATTTTTTCTGCCTTCTTCCTCCTGTTAATTTTATTCTGTATTTTCTAACTCAGATGAGGCAGAAGTTCTAGAGTGACTGGTAAAGGTGATTAACTCACTTGATGGCTGGCTAGCAGTTTCTTCCTTCTTTATTTGATCAAGGTGGGTGTTCTAGTCCAGGCTAAACTTGTGAGACTCCTTAGAGTGATGATCTTGTGGTCTATGCTGTAAATCAGATATGGATTTTTTTTTTTTTTGTTTCCAAAGATTACTTGTGTTGTGTTGAGCAGATTACTTCTATTGAGAATATAGTGACCTCTGAATAGTTATTTATTCAAACTTACATTTGAATTCTTCAGGTTCTTTCAGATTCAGCTGGAATTGTGGGCACATGACTCTTCAAAATTGGTTTTTAAGGGTTTCCGACATACCACCTAAGAGACTAAGGAAGTAGTGGTTACCTCTGGAAATCTTGATCTTAATTTGCTGCATTCCTTTAACCCTGTGCTCCCCAGTAGTAAAATAGGCATAGTATAGTATTTCAGAGGAATATTGGCAATTAAGGCCATGGTGCTGGATTCTACTGCTTTGTGTGTGGAAATATAAAAGGGGGGGAGAGAACCCAACCCTTCAGAGTGCGATTCTGGTTAGTGAAAGTAGCAGATATGGTCTATTCTTTGAAAAGTACCTGGAGATCTGGGAATAGAGAAAACTGTCACTTTTTCACCGTTTCACTTTGGTCATTTTGACTGATTATCAGTTCTCAGATACATTGCTGACTACGGTATGTATAAAAGAGGAGACATTGTATATAATATCCACATAATTTAGTTGGTAATGCAATAAAGTCTAGAAAGGAAGTAGCCATAAAAAGTGTCTCATCCTACTGGCATCTACTTTTATGCATTCTATGATGAACAATATAAAGAAATAAAAGATAGTTTGTCTTGCCTTGGATAGTTAGAAGCCCCTATCTCACATTCTATTTTCTTTCCTTGCTTTTCTACATTTGGGTGGCTTTGGCTATAGGATATATAATTTTGAGTGCTAATGTGCTCTGAAATCCATTCTTTTATTATATCCAGTAAAAAACCTTGACAAGTGTAAAAATGTTAACAAATGGCTTATAGAAAATTGAGACTAGCCAGACAGCTCTCAGTCTAGTTAGTTATCTCTCAACTGCTGAAATGTTGCAATTCTCTCGTACAATTATAAAAAACAGAACTTGCAACAGTGTGAGAAAGGGTTTCAGTTATTGGCCAGTGTGACATCCCACCCTTAAGAGGAAGGGAGCATCCAGGATTCATAGATTCTTGTGGTCAAAAGGAATGACAAAAGTCAGATGGTCTGCAAAAGCTCATGAAGTTTTATTAGTAAATTACATACTTTGACGTGAAAATTGGTGTGTTAGTCCCTGATCTCCCAGTATAAGCACATGGCAGTGGGGTTTGGATAAAGGGGTAGGGTGACAGGAAAAAGGGGGGGAGGGGAGAGTGAGAGAGAAAGAGAGCTCACCAGTCCTGGCTCCAGTGTTGATCCAGCTGATGGGGTGTCCAGGGTCCTGGAGCACACGTGTGCCTGGGCTTGGTGGAGGTATCTTTTATAGATAAGTTTTCCCCACCCTGGAGATAAATTTCTCACTTTTTATGCTAATTAGTTCTCATGTGCATTAGTTCTCTGTTCTTCCAGATCTTTCTGGAAATGGGTTGGAGGCTTCAGGGTTCTTGGGTGATGTTGATCCTCCCTGCAGTCCATGCCCACTTCTCGACCTCATTCTTGCGCCTGTGCTGTGCTGCGTTGTGCTGATCTCCAGGAGCCAGAACAAGGATGTTTGTCCCAGAAAAGTGCTGCTCTACCTTGGTATAGCCCCTTCTCCAGCCACATCCTGTTCTTTCTCACAGTGTGTTATTGCCAACAATCCTTGGTTGGCTCCACAGCCATCCAGGTATCAGTGCTTGGGACACACATTAGCCCCTTATCTTCTAGGATTCTACAGCCAGGAGTGCATTTTGAAAGTTAAATTAATGTAATTTGAAGTCAGTGTGGACCAATTCCTTTTGGTTTATGGAACTTTTATCTTTGGTGGCAGGAGTAGGGAGACAGCATGTTGTCTTTCAGGTCATATAGGTGTTAAGTTTCTTCGCCTATGATCAAGAATAGGGTATAAAACAGCACTGTCCAATAGTACAGGGACCTAAAGAGAGTAAGACTTTTTCAGACCTTCAGGAAGTAAGTGTAATGTAAAGCCATTATTGACATATTTTGTCTCAAGGATTATTGGAATCATGTATTCATCCTTCAAAAGCTACCTTTGTAAGCTATTAGTTTTCTGGGCCTCATTCTGTGAGTTCAAAAGAGGCTGTTGTTTGTCAAGTGTACACTGGTTCTGTCATCAGTCACTGCTCTCACATAAGACACTTTAGATTCTCTTATTCTAATAGCATAACTTTATTATTCAGTAGAGCTGCAAGTGTGAGCCAATATATTTGAGTCTCCAGCTGTATGAATAACCCTGAATTATTTTTAAATTATCAGATTACAAAGGTGATAATGTACTACCTGTGTGGGTGTTGTGGTTTAGGTCAGAAAAGAATAAATGTATGCATTCATTTCTACTCAACAATTGATTCTGTGTGAAGGAATTTAGATATTTATTGCTTCTGTGACAGAATGATCAATGCAAAGAACACTTCAGAGCTACCAAAAAGTTATCTCTACTTCCCCTTTCCTTGCTAGCTGCAGCAGCAACTGTCAGTAGATGGAAAGAGCAGAGTGCTGAATATGCTGGTTATGCCATATGAGCCTGGCCCAAGCATCACTGGAGGGCCTCCACAGTTTGGCATCCCTGAAAGTGCAACCTCCACAGGACTCTTTTTACATTTCTGGGATTTTGTTTTGTGTGCAAGTACATATGCTTTATTAAATTCTTACTGCCACTGTTAGGATCATAAGCAAAGACTTCCTATGATGTCAGATCTCTGCTACCATTGTATACTCTTGTTATCAAAGTGCATTTGACAGATAATAAAGATAGGGAGCTGAAAATACTTATTTCTGTCAATAGTCCCTGTGATTTAATTTTGAGTTTAACTGCAATCAGTCATATGAGTAATAATTCAGAGGATCAGGTTCTTTTCTACATGGATTATCTTGAGGTTTCAGTGAGGGGTTTGGAAATAATCTTATGTATGAGATGTCCTTGGTTTTTTATCAACTACCATTTCATGAAAGTGAGGTGCTAGTATGTGGTTGTGTTGAGGGCATGGTTGTAGTTCATTTGTAAGAGAAAATGGGTGCTAATGCACTAGATAATTATTTCACTCTCCAGATCTGTAGGAATAAGTGTTCAGTCATGTGGAAATCCTGAGCTTCAGATGCAGTATCATTGTAGAGCCTTTTGGCTTTAGCACAGAGATAGTTTGTTAAAATGTTAATTTAGGAGCATTGCACTGTGGTTGTGAAACAAAGAATAGTATGAAATTCTGCAAGTGATACTGCATAGTTTTATGCATATGTCTTGGTTTGGAAAGACAGGTGTCTGCTAAGGAAGGCAGGAGCCTCCCCTGAAATGGAGAATGGAAACCCTCCCCACCCCTCCGAATTCCTATGAATTTTAAATTAAGGGGCTTTCAGGCAAAAAATATGGCAGCAGGAAATAACAGTTCTTTAATAGGGAAGGACAAAAATAAAAAGATAAAATAAAACAATGCAATATTCTAGAACAATACTGACAGTCAGAACTCAACCTGACACCCTGTTGGTCAGGGTGTTGGTAGCAGTCCAGTTGGAAAAGTGGCTGCAGCCCTCCTGAAGTGTCAGATGTGGTTCTGTTGGAGCAGGGGGGTCCTGTAGAGAAAGGGTGTATTCTTCCTCTGCAGATCCGTGGAAGTAGAAGCAGCTGCTGTTCCTCTGGGGAATCCAGTGGAGAAAAGTTGTGTGGGTGTGTCAGAATCTCCAGATTATATCTGGGTAGCAATGCTTGGCTCCTCCCTCTGGGCAGAGCATCTCACAATGAGATGTTATAGTTCTTATCAGTCATGCAGTGACATTCAATAGTCTGTTATCAGCAGATGTCTCCCCGAGGGAGGAGTGGTTGTGGAAGAGATAAGGAAAACTGCTCACTTAACAGAAGACAACTGCCATACAGATGGCAAATAGAATACAATTTGCTTGGCAATCCAGCACAGCATATAATTATGTAAGTATTAAAAAACCACATAAACATCATGCAGTTGCTTCTGCTTTTTTTCTTAGCAGGAACATTCTATTATTTAGAATTTATTTTCTTTTCTATTTGATTAAAGCTAAATTAACCATGACACCAGTTTTTATGAGCCAAATACTATTACTGGAGTGTCTAAATCTGTAGAGAAAGATCTCATAAATAAATTTCCTAGGTGTTCTGTAAACTCTTTAAGTCTTAAAAATCCAATGATTGGTCTTTTGTCAACTTGGTGGGAGATGGGGGCAGGTGGAGTTGCTTCTCCTCAGGTTCAGGGACATTTTCTTATACTTCAAGTCTGGGAAGCTGAGGGTGCACTCAATCCCTTCGTATATATAATTGATGAAGACATTAAATAACACTGGTCCCAATATGGACCCCTGAGGGACACCAATTGTCACTGATTTCCATTGGAACTCTGTGCCATTGACCACTACACTCTGGAGGTGACCATCCAACCAATTCCTTATCTGCTGGACAGTCTACCTATCAAATCCATCTCTCTCCAATTTAGAGTGAAGGATCTTGTGGAGGACCATATCAAAGACTTTACTGAAGTCCAGGTAAATGACATCTGTAGCCCTTCTGTCCTAGGTGACCCAAAAATCATCATGTATTCCATATCATGTCTATGCCAACTTGCCCAAGATTATTACTGTCCTGTCTCTTTAAGATCCAGAACCTGGGAAACAGAACTTGTGTGTTATAGCCCCCCCCCCCCCCCGGCTCTTGCAGGGGAGGCATGCTGGGTCCCTTTAAAAGATAGGGTACAGACATGCAGAGCCCTCTTTTCTTTCTCTCCAGTCGCCCTAGGGGGTTGCTTTGGGCAGGTCTCCAGGTAGAAACCTGAGAAGCTGCCTTTCACAATTCAAAACTGTTTCTGAGCAAATTTTGCAATACTGTTAAGCAGCTGTTGTGCCAAGCTGAGATTGGTGGGGGCTGGGGCCACCATTTTTTGGTGCTTGGTGGAAACAGTTTCTTCCCCCTCACAACGCAGCAGCAACTTGGAACTGCAGCACTGAGGCTAACTGGGTCCAGCCAGGACAAAAGGGTGCAGGGAGGCTGACACCACAGGCTTGGAGCTGCCCCAGACAATGCCAGCACTTCCCATCTACCATCAGAACTGCTTTGTAAGCTCCTACCTTCCCGGTTTTTTGTTCCGCAGGAAGGTTGAGCTGAGAAGGGCTTCTCCACCATATTGTCTTTGTATTCTGGTCCACACAGTCATCTGCAGGAGCTGCCATCTTGGGAGAGGGGCTTCTCTGCCATCTTATTTTCTTTGTTCCTGGGGAGTCCACAGAATTCAGCACTTTTATATCTAGTGGTTATGGCTGTTATCTTGGTTGTTGTTGTTTTGCTTTTTAAGAAACTTATTTTTTCACTTATTTCTTCTTACATTTGTCTCTCCTTATTGGTGAAAGGGGAGTGGTTAAAACTAAAGAGGGGATAGCTCATTCTGGAGTCTCCACCCTGTATAATTGTCTTAAATTAAGACATCATGCCTTGTACACTGATGTAGTCACTCCATCATAGAAGGCCACTAGGTTGGTCAGGCAGGACTTGTCCTTGGTGAGACCATGCTGGCTGTCCTGAATCACCTCCCTGTCCTCCATGTGCCCTGGTACAGCTTCTAGGAGGATCTGTTCCATGATCTTCCCAGGCCCAGAGGTGAGGCAGACAGGTCAGTAGTTCCTAGGGTCCTCCTTTCTACCCTTTTTAAAGATGGGTTAAATGTTTCCCTTTTTCCAGTCACCTGGGACTCCACCTGACTGCCACGAATTTTCAAATATCATGGAGGGTGGCTTGGCAACTACATTGGCTAATCCCCTCAGGACTCTGGGATGCATCTCATTGGGTCCCATAGACTTATGTACATTCAGGTTCCTCAGGTGGTCATGAACCTGATTTTTATATACAGTGGGAGGGGCTTTGCTCACCCAGTCCTCATCCTGCTGTCCACCCACTTGAGAGGTGAGGGAAGAGATGTTGCCATTGATTTCCTTCGTGCCATTTAGCTTGACCAGCAGATCTTGACTCAGCCCTGCTGGGCTCATCTTCCTTTCCTGACTTGTTACACCTGGGGATTGCTGGCTCTTGTGCTCTATGGAAGGCTCCCTAAAGATCTGCCAGCTCTGTTCTGTTCCCTTGTCCCTGAGGGCAGTTTGCCAGGGGAGTCTACTGACTGTCTCCCTAAAGAGCTGGAAGTTTGCTTTTCTAAAGTCCAGGGTCAACTTTACTCTTCATCTCACCCATATCCCTCAGTATTGTGAACTCTGCAAATGCATGATCACTGCAGTCCAGGCTGCCTTCAGTCTTGATGTCCCTGGTTAGCTCACTTGTGTTTGGTGACCATCAGATCCAGCACTGCATCCCCTCTGGTAAGGCCATCTATTACCTGGCTCAAGAAGTTATCCTCCATGCATTCCAGGAGTCTCCTGAATTGCCTACAGCTCACCATGCTGCTCTCCCAGCAGATGTTGGGGTGGTTGAAGTCCCCTAGCAGGATGCAGTGTACTCAGCGCATCTCAGTCCAACATGCCAAGGGCCCTGGCTATCACCCTGTCCTTCTAACCTGAGAGTGTTGTCCCAAAACTTGTCATGGCCAAGCCTGATATTATATTGTAATCATATATTATGCTTGAGCTCTCCCTCAAAAGAAATTGCACTGCTGTTCTCTGGGTCAAATGCTCTCTTTTTATGGGTCATAAGCTTTGACTCTCATTCTCTGGGTTACATTCTTTGGGACCTGTGTGATCTCTTGCTCTTTGGGCTTCTCTCCCTCCTCCCTTCTCCCATTTTTGGCACTCTTGCTCTCCCTCTCCTCTCCCCTGCCACACTGTCTTTTTTTTCCCTTTTCTGGGTTGTGCTTTTTCATTCTCTCTGTGAGTTGCTCTCTATAGGTTGCTGACACCTCCTTTGGACTGTCCTCTTGCTCTTTGTGGGAGCTCAGCACATCACTCCTGATGTCCAGAGCTACCGAGAGAACCTTTGGGGGGCTCGGGGGTCTTGGAATGTTGCCAAAAGCACTTGGTGGCTTGATTTTGATCCATCTAGGGATGTGCCACTGATGTATGAGGAGATGGAACCTGTGGGAATTACTTGGGTGTGAATGGTGAAGGGAAAACATAGTTATAGGGTAAATTACAGATTTTGGGGTTTTGGTACAGGGGGTTTGTGGAGACAAGATGGAGGAAACAAGGCATGTCACAAGACTCTCTTCTTCTTGTTGTCCATCTTCTGCTGTGGTGTTGGCACTTGGGGATTGGTCTGGGGTGCGGGTGTACCTGGTGACGAGGGTGATAGGTATTGGGGATAAAAAGTAAATATGATATACGTAGTTTTTGTTCTAAAAGATGTGCCCGCCTTGGGGGAAGGTCAGAGTGCCTTTGGCCACCGTGCTGGTCAGATCCCGGTGGGGCAGAGAAGGGACTTTGTAGATAAGATATAATAAACAATTCTGAAGACCGAAAAAACCTAGAGTCCAGACTTATCTTTTGAGGCCCAGCGTGCCAGAACCATCCTAAGCGTGTGTGGGAGCAGAGACGAACAGCCGAACCCCATACCTGGTAGTCCCTGGCTGGGCCACGAGGGTGGGCCACGAAGGTGGGTCATGAAGGTGGGCTGCAAGGGCAGCACTGCAAGGCCAGCAAGGGCTACGGTCAAGCAAGCAGTCTCGCCAGCGGGCAACTCCCTGAGTTGGATGGGTTCCCAGGAGACCACTGATAACTCCTTGGGAAAACAGCCAGAGGGATCCAAAGAAGCGGCAGCCAAAAAGGACATCGCACTCCACCTCTGCCGAAGGAGACTCGTACCAGAACAGCCCGGACCAGGATTGGAAAGGCGCCTCCGACCCCATCTCCTGTGATCTGCTGGACAGAGACCGGGAGCTTTCAGACTGCTCTGACGACGCGAATTCGATAAGAAGGTCAAAAATTAAGAACATGGGGAAAACATACTCCCAGGAACAAATACAGCTTCTGTCAGCTTTACAAAGCTTGGCAGAGGAAAACACAGAGGAAATTCCTAAGAGAGCACTCAAAGATTTATTGATGTGGGTGAGATTTAATTATCCACATTTGGAGACCCGTGTGCTATTTGAAGTGGGTCTCTGGCAAGAAGTTAACAGGCACATATATCTCTTGGCCACAAAAGGCGATGAGAGGGCCTTGAAATTGCTGTCTCCAGCAAGGACCATGTTAGAAGCTATCGCGGCAAGATCGCGGAGGATAGCCAGGAAATCATTAGTTGTGAATCCCACAGGGGCGGGGGGAAGGAGAGCAAGGCTCGGAGCAGAGACTGGCTCTGGTCCTAACCGGCCCTGGGGAAACAACTCCTGATGAAAAAAAGCAAGGAGCAGTTTCAATGCTTCCAGTCCCACTACCCTGAAAGTCCAAGAGGCCTCCAAAAAGCTCTGAAACCCCAGAAATATTGGGGAGTTTGGGTTCCAATTTGGAAGCAAATACGGTCCTTATCCCAGATGAATTAAGATTTTCATCCAGCGAACCGGAGGGGTCAAGACGCCCTGTAGGGGCAAACCTCCCCAGTTCACAAAAACAGCACGGGAAAGGGACTGGAAGAGCGTCGAAATTGGGAAGGGGGGCCGAGGGGGGACCACAATGGGAGGAGGGATTGCTCTCTCGCGGCAGGCGTGGCTGCATGGCGGCGGCGGCGAGCGGCGGGGGGAGCGCGGAGGCAGTGGGGGACGCGAGTTTCGGCGCGGGGTTTGCGAGCGAAATGCCGACAGCGGTGGTCTCGGCTGGCGCAGTGCCAAAGACGCGCGCGGAGGGCAGGACCCGCGGGACGTCCGGGAAGGGCTCTCAGAATAAAGCGTCCACGTCAGACGCGGGCGGTAAGCTCGGAGCAGCTGCAGAGCTCCAAGCGGCACCCGTAGGCAGACATAGGAGACGCGTGATGACGCAGGACCCGGAAGTCCCGCCGCGGCGGTCTGTTGGATTGTGCGATGTAAACAGGCACAAGCAGGCGGAGGTTGCACGCGCGGGCAAGGGGCGTGGATACAACGTCAGAGGAGGAGGAGAGAGAGTCAGGGACAGACATAGGGGAGGAGACATCAGAGGCGGAGCGGGACGGAGACAGTGACGTCAGTTCAGGGGAGACGGGAGGCAGTCCCAAACCTGCGCATGCGCGGAGAGTGCGGAAGGAATGCGGTCGAGGGCGGTGCCGATCCCCTGTGACGTTGCGGGCGAGGAGGCGCCGTGCTCGGGGTTCCGCATCCCGGGGCTCCACCCCCTCCTCGGCTCCGGCTTCCCCGATCCCAATCCCTGCGATTCAAACCTCTCCCATTCCTGAGGGACGTTCATGTATCCAGGCTTCATTGTTGGCTCATTCAAAACCCGTGCGAACTTGGTTCCAAAAATCAAAAACGCTGCATTCAGCTGAAGCGGCTGAAGAGCCGATCGAGTCTGTGACGTCATCACAGTCGTCCAGGCAGACCACCGCGCCACCTAGTGGCGGGAGGACCACAGTGCAGGACATACCTAACCCGGTTGATCGCACCACAGCGCCATCTCATGGCAAAACAACCACAAGGCAGCAATTTTTTCCAACAACTTCTAAAAAGAAGATGACAACAAAGAAGGAAAAGGCAACACAGCAGACAGATTTTCTGTCGACTTCAAAGCTTCAAGGATTTGTTGGCATGCCATCAGAAGCAGAAGAAGAAGAAGAAGGAAAAGACATCATACAAATCACAGCTTCAGAGGGAACTCCAGCATGGATGTTTACAATAGCAGAAGCAGCAAAAATCTTTCTGCATTCATTTGAAACAAAGAAGAAGAAGAAGCTACAAGGATTTGACATTCCTTTTTTGTATTTGGGGGCAAGACCGAAAACCTCAAGTCGAAGGATGTGGACCAAGGAATCACCAACGACTTCCAGGGTTCCACTGAGCATGCTGTTGCCATCAGAACTACCAGAGGAGGAGTTTCCAGAGGAAGAAGAAGAGCAACCGAAGAGGTCAATAGATTGGAAAAACATCATAAAGAAATTGTCCTAGGAGGAGGGTTTGATAAGAGGATCAGGAGATCTGGCAATGCCAGTGAGGTATGATGCACAGGGACAGAACCCAAGGTGGGAAAGGCTGGGTCACAACGTGGTCAAAGATTTAGCAAAGGCCATTCAGAACAACGGGTTGAATTCACGATACTTCAAACAACTGCTGAAGGGGACATTCGACATGTATGAATTCACACCATATGACATCCGAAGCCTTGTGTCAATCATCCTCACCGACATGGAAAATCTCATCTGGGACAGAAGATGGCGAAGATATCTCGAAGAGTTGAGGAACAGTTATCAAGGCGGACCAAATGCAAACCTCACTGTAGCACAGTTTGCAGAGGATCCTCCAAATGACAATCCAGCGGAACAAGCAGCACGACTTCCGAGGCGAGTGCTGAATGACATCAAGGAAGCGGCGCAAAGAGCGATCATACAGATTCCACCAGCAGGAGTTCCAGATATCCCATTCTCATGCATCAAGCAAGGTCCCACAGAATCATTTTCATCATACATAGATCGACTCTCACAAGCTGTGGATCGACAGCTGACAGACGAACAGATAAAGCAGCCACTCATGCAAAGTTTAGCCTTCGGCGGTGCCAACCCGGATTGCCAACGGGTCATCTCAGCAATGCCAGGACGGCCATCCTTGGCAGAGATGGTGGAGGCTTGCAGCAAAGTGGGAACGCCTCAGCATGTTGCGTCGATCGTGAGGGACGAGTTGAGGGAGAGTGGGAAGAACAGGTAAAGGAACAGGTGAAAGGATATCTAGAGAAACAATCAGAGGAGAAGACGCTGGAAGAAGATGCTCCAACAACAGAAGAGCGAAATAATGAGCGAAGTTCATGCAGCCATCAAGAAGAGCAACCCATTAGGAGGACAATGTTACAGGTGTGGAGCATTTGGGCACATGAGGAAGAATTGTCCACAGGCGAACATACAAGTGCAGGCACCAAAGCTGCAAAACCCAATCTGCGCACGGTGCGGAAAAGGAAGACACGCTGCGAGAGAATGTTACTCCCAGACAGACGTGCATGGAAATCCTCTACCGTGTCCGGGAAAAGGAAAGCTCAGCGCGCACAACCATCATCAACGCGCTACGACACAAGTGATGGCGATGGCCCAAGAGCAGACAGGGCAATCATCGGAGAACGTCAAGCAGATGCACTCAGCAAAGTCCTCAGCCGATTTCCTAGACCTCCTTCCACCAAGGGCACAGTGCACATTGGCAGTTTCCAAATTAGTGTGTTTCTTGGACGAGAGTCATGCGGAGATACCCACAGGTATCTGCGGGGATTCACACAGGAAGCAAGATTTCTTGATAGTAGGACTGGACAGAAGTAGCACCCTTGGACTCATTGTTTATCCGTCTGTTGTCTCAGCAGACAAAAACACAGAACTGACAGTTTTGGCAAAAGCCCTCCGTCCACCATTGATCGTGGCGGAAAACACCCAAGTCGCAAGAACTTTCGCCTTGCCACCACACGCCGTCAAACAAGTCATGACGATCTTCGACGAAGAAGGGTTTCCACTGAAGGAGCATGTTGAGATACATGCCACATGGATAAAGCACATAGGCCGAGATAGACCCACACTCACTTGTCAACTGACTTGTGGAGACAGAACGATAGAGGTCAGAGGAATGTTGGACACCAGGGCAGATGTCACAGTAATATCCTACATCTTTTGGCCCCGTGATTGGAGCTTGATTGCGCCCTTGGGAACTCTCTCAGGCATAGGGGGAGCTTCTCTTTGTCTGCAAAGTGAAAATTCCATCGTTGTCAATGGACCAGGAAACAAGACGGCAATCATTCGTCCTTTTGTCGTGCAAAAGCCAATCACCATTTGGGGAAGGGATCTTTTGGCACAATGGGGCACGAAGATCGAAGTGAATTTTTAGTCGGGATCACGGTGTTCCCAGACGGCTCAGGAAAGACACGCAAGTCAGTGATCACGTGGATGAACTCAGAGACAGGGGACTGGGACTCAAATTTGAAGATGGTTCAGGGCTCTCCAAAAATTGTGGAATTGGCAGCAGTCGTTCGAGCATTTCAGTTGTTCAAGCAACCTCTTAACTTGGTCACAGATTCCGCATATGTTGCGGGTGTGGTCAGGAGATTGGAGGGTTTGCTTTTGAAAGAAGCCAACAATGAAGTTTTATATTCATACCTAGCGAGCATGAAAACATTGCTAGAGAGCAGGGAACATAAATATTTCATCACTCACATTAGGGCTCACACAACACTTGGGATTTCTAGCGGAAGGGAACGTGCAGGCAGACAGGTTGGCAATGCCCATTTCACAAACAGCTCTCAGGCAAGATTAAGGGAGAATCCTTTAGTCTTGATCAGAAACCCTGAGTCAGGACAAATAGAGGGTCCTTTCAGACTAATCACTTGGGGCAAGGGTTTTGCTTGTGTTTCCACAGAGCGAGGTACGAAGTGAGTGTCAGCGCAGCACGTAAAACCGTTCCAAACACGATCCCAGAAACAGAGAGACGAGTACCCAGACAGAAGAGGAGGTTGAAGCTACGAACGGCAGTTAGGAGAAAACAAAAGGATAAAAGGACTTTGGGGATTTTTTTTCTTTCTTTGGGGAGAAAGTTTGGGAGGAAAAAATGGCAATGTTTTGTTACAGGGATGAGATCGTAAGGTTTGTAATACTCATGTGTTTCATTGCATCATCAATCGCTTCAAATGATAAAGCAAATTTACCAGTCAAACAGCCAAAGAAAAATGTTTGGGAAGCTTTAGCTCAGGCAGCAAATTTAGACAGCATTTGCCTGACGCATTCCAGTCCAGGGAGTCCATTTCCGGCATGCATGATTGGTATGTCGGTGGACGAATGGCCAATTCCAGGGCACACTCCAGTAAAAATCTCGCAGGTCGTTAAAGATCCTGTGACGGAGTGGCTTGCTTGGACACATCTTCTTCCTGTGGATTCTACTGAACCTCAGGAATTGGAGATTTTTGGGTCCATGACAATGGAGTTGTGCATGCAATTTGAGATCTTAAACATGGCAAAATATAAGACCATTGATGTCACACCAAATCATGAATATTACAAAAATACATCAGCATGGTGCAAAAATACAATAACAACTACAGGGTCACTCCAAGTTCCAGTGCAATTGCCAAAGGGATTGTTTTTGATTTGTGGGGACAGAATTTGGTATGGTGTTCCTGCGAATGCAATGGGAGGTCCATGCAGCATCAGAAAGATTTCAATATTGTCATCAGATTCAAAAATGCTAAAAAATCCAAAACGCAAGGAAAAAAGAACATTACAACATTACAGCACAGATTGTGATGATACAGTGTACACTTGGGACAAGGCAAGGAGAATTGCGTGGCAATTTTCTCACCTCAGACAGCGTCGGGGGTGGCCTTGACTCAATTGGACCACATGGGTTGTTGGTTGAGTAAACATGCTCAATCAGTCTCTCTTGCATTGAGTGACATGTTGAAAGACATGAGCAGTGTAAGACAGGCAACTCTGCAAAACAGGGCAGCGGTCGATTATCTGTTGCTTGCCCATGGACATGGATGCGAAGAATTTGCAGGGATGTGTTGCATGAATCTCTCAGATCATTCACAATCAATTACGGAAAATATCAAAAAGATAAAAGACAGTATAGAAAAACTTGGTGAGATCACTGGATCATGGATTGATGATGTAGTGAAGTTTTTTGATCTTTCTCCCATATGGAGAGAGCTCTTGAGGGTAGGGTTTTACATTTTGCTAATTCTTGTAGTTCTCATGGTTTTCATACCATGCATCCTTTTGAGTGTACAGCACATTGTACGTTCAGTCACAAAGGAAGTGCTTTTTTGTGCAAACAGAAGGGGGAGGTGTGGGAGCTCAGCACATCACTCCTGATGTCCAGAGCTACCGAGAGAACTCCTGGGGGGCTTGGGGGCCTTGGAATGTTGCCAAAAGCACTTGGTGGCTTGATTTTGATCCATCTAGGGATGTGCCACCGATGTATGAGGAGATGGAACCTGTGGGAATTACTCGGGTGTGAATGGTGAAGGGAAAACGTAGTTATAGGGTAAATTACAGATTTTGGAGTGTTGGTACAGGGGGGTTATGGAGACAAGATGGAGGAAACAAGGCATGTCACAAGACTCTTCTTTCTTCTTCTTGTCGTCCATCTTCTGGTGTGGTGTTGGCACTTGGGGATTGGTCTGGGGTGAGAGTGTACCTGGTGACAAGGATGATAGGTATTGGGGATAAAAAGTAAATATGATATACATAGTTTTTGTTCTAAAAGATGTGCCTGCCTTGGGGGAAGGTCAGAGTGCCTTTGGCCACCGTGCTGGTCAGATCCCGGTGGGGCAGAGAAGGGACTTTGTAGATAAGATATAATAAACAATTCTGAAGACCGAAAAAACCTAGAGTCCAGACTCATCTTTTGAGGCCCAGCGTGCCAGAACCATCCTAAGCGTGTGTGGGAGCAGAGACGAACAGCCGGACCCCATACTCTTTTTCTCTGGATTGTTTGTATAACTCCCCTAACCCCCCCCCCCACCGTTTCATCTTGAATCAACTGTGGGCTGTATCTCTTTCTCTAGGCTGACTTCTATCACACCCATCCCTTTTTGGACTCACTTTCTTCCCCTAGTCTGTCTGCCTCATATTCTTGCTTCATCTCTCTTACCCTCCCCTCTCTGTGGACCACCCTCTCTCTATGGGTCGATGTCGGGGTCTCTAGCTGGTCAGAGTGACCCTGAGAAAAGTTCAAAAGTCTCTTTCCCCAGCCCGGTGCTTGAAGAAAGAGTCAGAGCTCTTCATTTCTCAGTCTCAAGGTTGTTTATTGTATCTTATCTATAAAATTCTTTCTCCTGTCCTGCCAAGGTCCTCTCAGCAAGACAGTCAGAGGCATTCTGCCTGCCCCCGGGGCGGGGTTATGTCTTTATACTAAAAACTACGTATACAATGTTTACAATTGCTTTCCAATACCTATTGCCTATGTTAGACAGTGAGCTTCTACTCTAAACCAATCTAAAAGTGCCAACATCACAGCAGAAGATGGAGGCCAAGAAGAAGGAGAAAGGTAGGACACGCCCAGATTCATCCATCTTGCTCCCTGAACCCCCATTCTAGAAACCCCAAAATCTACTTTTTCACCCCGTGATAAATTCACTATCATTCTACCTAATTTTTTGTGGCTTGCAGATCTTCATCTAAGGTTGGTAAGTTGCTCCATAGGTCATAATCAAAACAACAGGCATTTTGGGCTCTGTGCCAGGGTCTCTGAGACCCCTGGCAGGGGTCTTGGCCGCTCAGGACAGCCAGAGGGATGTCCTGGGTCATGACATCTCCCCCTTCTATTTGCACCAAAAACACCTCTTTTGAAACTTTTTTCACGGCCCGCCACATGCACTGGAAGATGAATGGTAAAATGAGCAAAAGAACTTCAAGCCCTATCAAAATATAGCAACCTATCTTAAAAGTTCCTTCCACAATGGTAAAAGATTAAAAAATCCAACCACATCATCCATCCAGGATTCAGTGACCTCCCCAAGCTTGTTAATGCTTCCTTGTAACCTTTTGATGTTTTCATGAATTGATTTTGAATGATCTGACATGTTCATGCAGCACATTCCTTGTAATTCTTCACACCCATGTCCATGTGCCAGCAACGGATAGTCGATTGCTGCCCTGTTTTGGAGAGTTGCTCATCTCACACTGTTGATGTCTGTTAACATGTCACTCAGTGTAAGAGAAACAGCCCGAGCATGCTTGCTCAGCCAGCAACCCATATGATCCAATTGAGTCAAGGCCACCCCTGATGCTGTCTGTGGTGAGAAAACTGCAACTGCAATTCTCTGAGCCTTGTCCCACGTGTGCACATCATCATCGCAATTTGGACTGTATTGTTCCACTGATCTTTTCCCCTTATGTTTTTGCTCTTTCAAAATTTTCAAATCGGGCGTTAGCAATTAAATTCTCCCAATGCTGCATGGACCACCTTTGACATTTGCAGGGATACCAGGCCAAATTCTGTCCCCACAAATTAAAAAGATTCCCTGTGGCAATTGTGCTGGAACCTAGAGTGATGCTTTGGCTGTCACCTTCATGTATTTGCACCAAGCAGATGCATTTCTATAAATTATATGATTTGGAGTGACATAAATTGTCTTATTTTCTGTTTGTGTCACTTCCGGAATTGGCCGCTCATTCACCGGCAAGCCCACCAAGCATGTTGAAAATGGTTTCCCTGGCCTTGAATGTTTCAAGCAGATGCTGTCTAAACCTGCTGCATGGGCCAAAGCTTCCCAAACATTTTGGTTTTGCTGGACCATGGGCAAATCTGCCCCATTGCCTAAGGCAATAGGTGGGAGAATGAGGCACATGAGCAATACTTGATCGAATCTCAAGCTCATGGCTTCACTCCTTGTGAGAAGCTTTGCCATGCCGTGACACCCAAGCCCCTGAAAGAAACCTCAAGTCCTTGAACTCTTTATGTGCTGTTTGAGGACATGTCCACAGTCTTGTCCTCTCCTTCCATCTGTGTGCTTGCCTCTTTATTTCCGGGATCTGTGTCTCTTGTGTCCGAGTCCAGTAAGGCTTCATGTGTCTTGCTGACACCCACTTTGGACCTTGCCCTGTGGAAATACAAGCGAAACCCTCACCCCACGTGATTAGTTTGAAAGGACCTACAATCTGTCCTGCTTCTGGATTTCTGATCAAAACTAAAGGATTCTCCCTTAGTTTTACCTGAGTACTGTTAGAAAAGTGCCTGATAATTGGTGGAGTGGGTTCTGAGAAGGAGCAGTTTAGAAAATTCAGCACATACAATGCCTTGTTCAACCTCTTGTGAGGTGTTGCCTCTGGCTCCCCCCCTTTTTTTATCCAAAAGGGATGTCAGGGTATGATGTGTTCTTTCAATTATTGCTTGACCTGTGGGAGAGTGGGGAATACCGAATATATGTCTGACCCCCCACTTTTTCAGAAATTTGTCAAGCACCTTCCCTGCATATGTTGGACCATTGTCTGTTTTTATTTCTTGAGGCACCCCTAATCATGCAAATGTTTGCAAAAAGTGTCGACAGGCATGTTGTGTGTAACAATGTGAAAACTGCTCCTGAAAACGTATCAACTGAGACATGGATATTTTTGAGCTTCCAAAAAGATGGATATTTTGTGACATCAGCTTGCCACAGTTGGAGACTCTGCAATCCTCTCAAATTGACTGCTTCTGTGGATGCAGGTGGTTGCACAAGCTGACAGTCCGGGCAAGCACTAATGATTTCTCTCGCCTGGCTTTTTGAGATTCGAAAGGATTCCATCAGTGCCTGTGCATTTTGATGAAAAAATGCATGGCTCAACCTTGCCTGCTCAAAAATATCCAGTAAAGTCTGTGAAATGGGCATGGTTAGCTTGTCTGCCTGGGCATTCCCTTCTGCTAAAAATCCTGGAAGGGACGAGTGTGCTCTAATGCGAGTTATGAAATATTTATGTTCCCTGTTTTCCAGCAGTGTTTTCATACATGATAAGTATGAATATAAGATGTCATTGCTTGTTTCTTTCAAAAGTGAACCTTCCAACCATTTGACCACATTTGCAACATATGCTGAATCTGTGATCAGATTGAGAGGTTGCTGGAACAATTGAAAGACTGACCACTGCTGCCAATTCCACAATTTGTGGTGAACCTTGGACTATTTTTATATCTGAGTCCCATTCCCCTGTGACCGAATTCTGCCACGTCATTACTGATTTGTGGGTCTTCCCAGAACCATCAGTAATTACTGTTACACCGTTCAATGGTTCCTCACTTATTCTTGGTTTTCCCCTGTAACATATTTTTGATTTCAGCAATCTGTGACCTGGAAAATGAATTGTGCAAATGCCTGGGTACCCTAACAATGCAATTTACAAGTCTTTTGATTTTTGCATCACCCAGTCAAAATAATCTTTTTTCAATGGTAAATGAATCATAGAAAAATCCCTGCCTGACACTGTCGGCAACCTTGTTCTTGCTTTAATGATATTTTGGGATGCCATCTCCAGGTCCGTGAGGATCGTCTTTGGAGATTTGTAAGACAAAAAAAATCCACTCTATGATTAAGAGAGGGTCTCTTTGAGACGAATCCCACTGAAAAATCAGGCCATGAAACTGAATTTTTTACTCCAGCACTGCCAACTGAAAGGGCAGTGATTCTACAAAACTATGTGCTTGTTTCTGCTGAATGACCTCTGTAACTTTCTTGAGTTCTTTCCACACTTCGGGTGTGAGGGTTCTGGGAGATTTGATGTCATTGTCCCCTTTCAAAAGATCGAGCAATGATGGGATATCATCATTTGTGATCTCCAAGATAGGTCTCATCCAGTTGATATCTCTGAGAAGCTGTTGCAGGTCATGCAAAAGTCAAGGAGCATCATCTGGATGGAGTGGGATGCTGAAGAAACAGTCCTTGAGATCAATGATCACAAGTGGCCAATCTCTGGGAATCATTGAGAGCAAAGGAAATCCCTGTTGAAGCTGTCCCTTGTCCTCAATGACTTCGTTGATCTTCCTGAAGTCATGCAGCAGTCTCCATGAGCCTCAAGTTTTCTTCCAAATTATGAACACTGGGGAATTCCATTGGCTGTTCGTTGGTTTGATGTGTCCCTTTTGCAGTTGTTCTTTGACCAGGCTCTTCAGAGCACTCAATTTCTTTCGTTCAAGGGGCCACTGATCCACCCAGACAGGATTGTCTGTTTTCCAAGTTAATTTCAGAGTGGTGAGTGCCACGTGACCCCTACTAAAAACTCACTTCCAATCTCGTGCCCCATTGTGCTAAAAGGTCTCTTCCCCATACAGTGATGGGCTTTTGCACAACAAAAGGACGTATGATGGCTGTTTTGTCTCCTGGTCCTGTGACAAAAATTGCGTTCTCACTCTGCAGACACAGGGAACTCCACCCTATGCCTGTGAGCAAGGAGCAACCAACTTCCATTCCCAGGGCCAAAAGATGTATGATATGACTGCGACGTCGGCCCCTGTGTCAAACATCCCTCTGATGGTGATCAACTTTTTGCCACAGGTCAATTGACAAGTGACGGTGGGTTGAACCCAACCTATGTGTTTTATCCAGGAAGCGTGTACTTCCACATGGTCTCGAGGGAAAGTCCTGCTGATCAAACACTGGCATGACTTGTTCTGCTGCATGTGTTGGCAAAGCCATAGCTTTGGCTACCGGGGTGTTCTCTGGAGCAGTCAGTGGTGGTTGAAGAGCTTCGGCTAAAACTGTCAGCTTTTCATTCTGATTTGCCGAGACAATAAAGGGGTTAATGACAAGTCCAAGGATGCTGTTTCTGTCCCTACCGATTATTAAAAATTCCCGTCTCTTGGGCGAAGTTCCAGTGACACCAGTAGGTATCATTGCATGGCTGTCATCCATGAAGCAACCCAAAGTCCACAATCTTCTGTGGGTGAAGCACAAAGGTTGGAATCTGTACAGTCTGCATCTGTACGTCTTCTTTTCTGCTTGTGGAATGGTCAGCATTTTCTTGCCCATGCTTCTTGTCAGCATTCTCTTGCACTTGATGGAGTTTCACATTCTTCACTGAGATCCACCTGGACTTTTGTACCTGCTAAAACACAAACAAATCCATGTCCCTGCAGGGACTGGAGGATTTTCTCAAAATCTTGGAGGTGAAGAATGGGTCCTGATATGAAAATAAAACATTGATCAGCTCTGTTTCAGTCTCTATGCAATATTGAATAGGGATATGTAAAATAACAGCAATTAGAAATCAACTAGATAATACACATAACCAATAACACATCTGAAATCATACAATTGTCAAGCGCTACAACACTGAACTGTCTTCCCAGAGTCTGCGACAGCTGATGAACCTTAAAACAACAGAGAACTGGAGAATTCATGTCTGGATTCATGTTTCTCCAAACTCCCTCTGAAAACAGGCTCAGCTGTCATATATGGTCAAATTGCCAAGCCAAAAGGACTTGTGTCACCAACATGTTCTATGAAAAATCCTTTCCTTAGGATTTTTCCCTCCTGAGAAGCTGAGAGGCCTCAAGAATAAACTGTAAACAATTCTTATCTGCTGCTGTGGAATGCAACAGGTGGATCTGTGATTGGTCTCATCTGGTTGTTTCTAATTAATTGCCAGTCACAGTCCACGTGTCCAGACTGTCTCAGTCAGAGACAAGCCTTTGTTATTCATTCCTTTTCTATTCTTAGCTTAGCCTTCTGATGAAATCCCTTCTTCTATTCTTTTAGCATAATTTTTAACATATCATAAAATAATAAACCAAGCCTTCTGAACATGAAGTCAAGATTCTCATCTCTTCTCTCATCCTAAGACCCCTGTGAACAATGCAACAGACTTGAATACTTTTTGATGCAGAAAACATCTGGGCTGATTGTCAATCACTCTATTCAAGTAGAGCTGGAACTTGGCCAGAGGCCAAACTCTAATTCATGAATATCACTTAACACATTCTTGAAACGAGACTCTTAAAAACAGCAGTTGTGATTAGGAACCCTAGGATTAAAGATCAATCAAACCATTAAGTAATTGAATCACTCTGAAACTTCTGTCAGGATAGAAATTCTTCAAACACAGCAAACCTCTTGAATTCTTGGCTGGAGTACCTCTATAATAACTGAAGAAATAATAACTGAAGAAAACCATGAAACTGGCAATCTGGATTTAAAAGAAATAAAAAAACATATGAGTAGTTAGGAAATAAAAGGACAAGATACTGAAGAGACACGTGTCTTGTAGATGATCAAACAAAGAGATAGTAAAACACATGAAAGCTGGGTATAAACACTAAAATACCCTGATAATACATCTTATCACAAATTCTGAGAATTCTCATTATATAATCAACTTATCAACAGGAAGTATCTGAAGGGGTTTAAAAAAACCTTTTTAAAGTATTCCTATAGCATTAATAACAATCCTTATTTATCAGTATTACCTATAAAATCGAAAAATAACAAAGTTTACAAACTCAGTAACAACAATCCCTAAAATTCTGAACCACTGGAGAATCAGCTGATGACCCCACAGATAGGATCTGATTGATGTTTCTCAAATGCTCTGTCTTCAGAGACATTTTGGGTAATTGAATGATTACTAATACTTCTATCTTTATATGGTGGTTTCCCTCCCTGAGAGGCATTTTTCACAATAGAAGATTTCCATCCACTATTACAGCGGTTTTCTGAGGTCCCATGATGAGGGAAGAGACGACAACGTTGACTCCATGCATCAGAAGGCTTTGATTTATTATTATATGATATATAAGATATAGAAACTATACTAAAAGAGTAAAGAGAAAGGTTTCACTACAAGGCTAAGCTAAGAATAGAATAGGAATGTGTAAACTGAAGTCTTCTCAGCCCGAGACGGGCCGAACAGGTGAATTGTGATAGGCTCTTAATTGCAAACAGTCTGACGGGGCCAATCACAGATTTTCCCGTGGCATTCCACAGCAGCAGATAAGAATTGTTTACCGTTGTTCCTGAGGCTTCTCAGCTCTAAGGAAAGGAAAAATCCTAAGTAAAGGATTTTTCATAAAATATGTTGGCAACAATCCACATCATATTTGGAATAACATTGATTTGCATTGATTTCCCCTTTTTTCTGTACCTTGGGCAAAAGCCTGGTGCTTTCTCACTTTTCTCTGATTTTGAACAATTTTTTTCACTTCCATCTTTTGCATCTGAAGCCTGATCACCTGCCAAATGCTGTTTCCGTTACTTCTGTGGGACCGGTCTGTTGAAGAGCTCGGTGTGCCTCACACAACATGTGCTGCACCCGCGAAAAATCTCCAACTTGAGTTTTTGATGGAGGCTGAAACTGTGTGCTGGCTGCTGCATGCCCGTTGCCATGGGACTGGAGAAGGGGTGGTACCTCGGGTACCCTCTGTACCCTGACCACGCCCCATCTCTGCCTGTGCCGTCATGGAAGTGTGGACATCCCTGCCCCAACCACGCTTCCCCTGCGCTCGTCTCGGTGCAGGCGCGGTCTTGGGAATGTCCTCCTCTCTCTGATCGACACCGGCACTGCTCAGATCCTATTCTGGCCCCATGCCAATGCCCGTGTAGTATATGGTAGAGATAATTCATGCTATATATGTGTATAAAATATTGTAAAATCCATGTTATGTCTTTGACCATCCTGGCTGGGAGCAGAGTCTTATTTCTATTCAATTAGTTCCCGGAAAACGTTAAGATAATATCAAGAGTGTTAACGTATGAATGAAACCTTCCCGGGCCATGATTGCTGACTTCCCTGGAATGTCTAAGCCACTCATGAGGACCTGCACCTGGGAAGATTGCATCTACCATACTCAAGCACCGGCGCCACTCTGCTACGTGTGAATGCAGGCTCTTCCGAAAAGTTCAGACAACCATCCAGACACCTGGACTGACTTCTGTATATTTCTGCACATGTATGGCCCCAGTTCTACATGTGAAGGGACACAAAGGAACATTCGGTCATTTCTGCCCCAGGCAGAATAAACTGTATATAAGCTAGCTGCATGAGGCAGTCAGGGTGAACCACTGGGGAGATGCTGACACTTAGTTGGTCGGATCTAGGTTCACTCAGCGCCGACACCCGGGGTTGACGCTGCCTTGGCTGTGGTGGTTTTTCAAAACTATATTTTTGTTAACGATCTAATAAATCTTTGTTAAATTTTATTATAAATTTGGCTGTCTGACTTGGTCAGGCTGGCGGCTTTTCGTGAGCCCGAAAATCCGACATCGGAGAAAAAGACAGGACTCAAGACAGACGTCCCGGCAAAACGAGAGAAGGTAAGAAAAATCCTAACTTTCCTTGAGAAAATGGGGTTGGGAAAGAGCAGACACCAGAAGAAAACTCAGGAGAAACCCTCTCAGGTCCCCGAAAGAATTCTACCAGAAATCCCCAGAGATAGTTCCCTGGGGTGGATGATGGAACACTGGGACGAGAACCCGCGGAGTGTGGGGAAGCTTAAGGAGAAAATGGTCCATTTTTGCATGGAAAAATGGGGAGGGAGGGAGATTGGAAAATATGTGGTCTGGCCAATATTCAGCACGTTCGAAACCTGGACTTGTGAGTCTTTGTTTGACCACGTGGCCGGTCGCAGCCTGCGGGATCCTGAGGAAATCGAGTATGCCAACATGTGGAGGCATGCTTGCTCAGGTCTATACCCAGTGCAAGCTCTCTGGCGCGCGGTGAAAGCGGGGAGGGAATGGGAACCGTTGGAAAATCTTCCACCCCCTTACCTTGTGGCCCCACAACAGCCCAATCCTGCGCAGGCACAAGCGGCGCCAGGGATGCCTCCCAAGGCGGGGGCTCTGCAAGCCCAGGTGACAGCACCGCCACCACCACCAGAGCAGGCGGCTGCTTCCACTTTCCCACATGGCCACGCAGCTGCGGCGCAGCCGCTGCCACAGGCGTCTCCAAAAATTGAGGAAAGAAAGGTAGACTTCTCCAGGGACATCTCTCCCCCGGCATGTCGGACAAGGCAAAGAACGAGGAGGTAGACCGTGGGGGAAAGTGGGGACGAGGAGGAAAAACTTGGTATCTATCCCTTACGGGAGGTACCGACGGCTCCGGGGGTGATTGGATATGTCCATACCCCGACTGACACCAGTGATGTAAGGGCGTTCAAAAAGGAAATGGGAAAATTAATGGATGATCCTTTGGGGGTGGCATAGAGGTTGGATGAATTTTTGGGAACCAGGATATACACCTATGAGGATCTCCAAGCAATCTTAAGATCGCTGTTTAACAACGAGGAGACAGACATGATCCGGTCAGCCACGATCAGGGATTTGGAAAAACGGAACCCAAATGGGGGAGCCGGGGAGGAGCGATGGCCAAACCAGAAGCCGTCTTGGGAAGCCCAGATGGATGAGGGGAGGCAAAAGATGATAAATCTAAGAAATATGGTGATTCAAGGTATCAGGGAGGTGATACCGAAAAGGCAGAATATGAGCAAGGTGCTCCGGGAATGTCAGGGGAAAAACGAAACCCCACGGAGTGGTTGGAAAGACTCCGAAAGGGTCTGAGAATGTACTCAGGAACAGACCCTGATTCCCCGGTGGGGATGGTGTGATTAAAAACACAGTTTGTGGCGAAATCTTGGAGGATATTCGGAAAAAGCTAGAGAAAATAGATGGATGGCAGGAGCTGGGGTTGCAAGAACTGCTGCGGGAAGCCCAGAAAGTATACATGCGCCAAGATGAGGAAAAACGGAAAATTCAAGCCAAGGTTCTTGTGGCAGCAGTAAGGGAGGCTCAGAAGCAGGAACAGGGGAAGGACATGGTGAAAATGGCGCCAGCGAAGAAACCGGGTCCATCTCCGGGGAGGGGCTTAGGCGAACAGAAGAGGGATTTTGAGTGTTTTTACTGCAAACAGAAGGGGCACATCAAACGGAATTGTCCCAACAGAGCCAAGCACCAGGCAATGTTTCAGGAAGATTAGGGGTGTCAGGGGCTTTTCAGTTTGGGGTCCGGAACATCTAGGGAGCCCTTGATAAAATTAAGAGTGGGACCCTACAAAGAAGAAATGTTGTTTTTGGTGGATTCGGGGGCGGAATGGACAACGGTGCTACAGTTACCAAAGGGGTGCTCTCTGAGCGATGACTCCATGATGGTAACTGGGGCAAAAGGGGATCCTTTTGAGGTTCCAATCATAAAAAATGTAGAAATAAATACAGGAAACAGAAAACGCGATGGTAATATTTTGTTGGCAAAGGGCGCGGACTTCAACTTGCTGGGGCGAGACATGATGGTTGCTCTGGGAGTGGGGTTAGCAGTGGAGAAATCTCGGCTCAAGGTGAGACTTTATAGCCTCACTGTTCCAGATGAGGAAAAGATAGACCTGAGGGTGTGGTATGTTCCGGGGGGAGCTGGGAGGCTGGACATAGAACCAATTCAGGTAGAAACTGAAAGACCAGAAGACCCCATACAGGTCAAACAATATCCCCTCTCCATGGAAGGGAGGAGGGGTTTGAAACCAGTGATTGATGAATTAATAAAGAAAGGCACACTGGAGCCATGCATGTCAAGGCATAACACCCCAATTCTGGCACTAAGAAAAACAGATGGCAACTTTAGGCTGGTGCAGGATTTACGGGCTGTGAATCAGAGGACTAAGACTTTGTTCCCCACAGTTTCAAACCCTTACACATTGTTGAACAATCTCTCTACTGAGGACACTTGGTACAGTGTAATTGACTTAAAGGACGCATTCTGGACCTGCCCTCTCGCCGAGGACATCCGCGATTATTTCGCGTTTCAGTGGGAATACCCGGAGATGAACAGGAAGTAGCAACTCAGGTGGACTTCGTTGCCTCAGGGCTTCGTGGACTTTTCAAACTTATTTGGACAGGCACTTGAATAGGTTTTAAGTCATTTTGTACCAACTGGAGGGACAAAGTTTCTACAGTATGTAGATGATTTGTTCGTCGCAGGTCAGGGGGAAGGGGAGGTAAGGGCGAGCACAATTTAGCTTATGAACTTTTTGGGACAAAGGGGGTTGAAGGTTTCAAAGTCAAAGTTGCAGTTCACAGAGCCCGAGGTCAGGTACTTGGGACATTGGTAAACTAAGGGCAAAAAAAATCTGGACCCGAAGAGGGTGGCAGGGATTATTGCCTTGCCACCCCCACAGACAAAAAGGGAGGTCTGGCAGCTTTTGGGGTTGATGGGATACTTCCTGCAGTGGATTGAAAGTTATAATGAAAAGGTGAAATTTCTCTATGAGATACCACAGATAGGATCAAATGGACACAAAAAGATGAGGAAGAATTCAGGGGAGTCAAGGAGGCACTCATGACAGCACCAGTACTGAGCCTCCCTGACGTGAGAAAACCCTTTCAGTTGTTTGTGGATGCTAGCAATCACATGGCACACGGGGTGTTGATGCAAGACTGGGCAGGGGTCAGGAAACCTGTGGGGTACTTGTCCCGGTTTTTGGACCCGGTCAGCAGGGGTTGGCCCACGTGCTTGCAGGCAATTGTGGCTGTGGCTTTGCTAGTGGAAGAGGCAAAGAAGGTGACCTTCGGGGCACCTCTGGTAGTATTCGCACCGCACAATGTGCAGGGCATACTACAGCAGAAAGCGGACAAATGGCTCACTGATGTAATTGCTAAAATATGAAGCCATTTTGATTCACTCGCAGGACCTGGAATTGAGGACAACGACTGCACAGAATCCTGCGCAGATTTGTTTGGGGAGGCTGCAGAGAAGTTGGTTAATGACTGTGTGGAGGTAGTCAAGTTGCAGACCAAGATCAGGGAGGATTTGGAAGAAGAAGAATTGGATTAGGGGGAGAAGTGGTTTGTAGACGGGTCAAGCAGAGTGATTGAAGGGAAAAGAAAATCAGGATAGGCGGTCGTGGATGGGAAAACAGGAAAGGTGATTGAAGCAGGTCCCCTGAATGCTAGCTGGTCTGCACAAGCGTGGAAATTGTATGTGGTTTTGAGGGCATTTTAGGGACTGGAAGGGAAGAAGGGTGTTGTGGTGTGTGTTCAGTTCCCAATTGAGTTATCTTCCCTGTTTTGTATTGTTTTGTGATGCTTCCCCCAGTTACACCCCTATACCCAGTTCGATGGTTCAGTCCTGGTTCCCCCTTTCCCTCGAATGGTGTCCTCCCTGTCTGGGCTCGCTGCCAAGCCCTTGTCTCCACCCCCGTTCCCCTGGCGACTGCCCCTTTCCCCTCCTCCAGAGCCCCGTTCATCTCCTGAAACCCCCCCATCCTTCCAGAAACTTCTCCCTTCCACAGGGGGTGATTGGGCAGGTGCCCTGAGCCCCTGCTTCGTTCGTGTATCACTTGTTGCCACCCCTGTCAGTCATGTTGAATTCCCCTCCTCAGTTTCTCCCGATTGGTTCTTGTACACCCCTTTATATACTGCTTCTCCCCCTTTTGTCTGGTCTTTTCCCGCCTGGACGCGGTGGAGGACATTAAAACCACTGGGCTACACCGGGCGTGTTAAGACCCTCTTTTCTCTCCGGCTTTTCCGCCTTGCCGCTCCTCTTGATACTGTTGCTTTCTGCCGAAGGCGCAGCCCGGACGTCCCTGACGGCTCCGGGTAGTGCCCCTAGCTGCTAGCTGCTGCTGTGCTCCGAGCTAGCCCCGGCCGCCTTCCCCCCCGCTCGGACGGGAGGAAAGTGCTTTCGACGCAGCAGCGCGGCAGAAGGGAACGATTTTCACAGATTCAAGATATGCCTTTGGGGTGGTTCACACGTTTGGGAAAATTTGGGAAGAGAGGGGGCTTATCAACACGGCGGGAAAAGAACTGATGTTAATCCGGCAAATTTTAGAAGCTTTAAGAGGGCCGGAGGAAATTGCAGTGGTCCATGTGAAGGGGCACACGACAGGAATTCAGTTCCAGACCAGAGGGAACAATTTGGCAGATGAGGAGGCCAAAACCGCGGTGTTGATGATGGCAAGTACCCCAGAGATCAAAAGGGAAGAAACCCCTGACGATTCCCCTCAGCTCTCCTGTGAGAACTCAGCGCATCACCTCAGATGCTCTGAGTCCCAAAAAGACTCCTTGGGGGGCTCAGAAGTCCTAGAATGTAGCCAAAAGCACCTAGTGGCTTGATTTTGACCCTTCAAGAGTCGTGCTATTGAAACATGAGAGTCTAGAAGTTTCTAAAGTTTGAATAGTGTAAAGCAAGTGTTTTTGTAAAATAAAATGTAAATTTTAAGATTTTAGTACAAAGAGATCTAATAGAGGCAAGATAGAAAATGCAAGCCCAACCTCGTAGCTTTTCTCCTTCTTCTTGTCATCCATCTTCTCTGTGATGTGTGCATTTTAAATTAATTCATGCTAAAAGTGCACTGTTTAATAAAAGTGATGAGTATTAGAGAAAAATTGTAAATATCATATACGTAATTATCAGTATAAAAATGTGCGACCGCCCTAAAAGGAGAAAGAGTGCTTGCAACTGCCTTGCTAGTCAGATCTCAGCTGAGCAGAACAAAAACCTTATAGATAAGCTATAATAAACAACCTGAAGACCAAACTATAGAAGAGTCCAAACTCGTCTGTTCAACGCGGGCTGCCTGCGAACCGTCCTACGCGAACCACCCTACGCATGTCCGACAGAGACAGACAACCAATCAGACACTCTTCCAAAAGGAGATCGAATGCTATGAAAAGATTGGAGGTAAATTGAAGGAAGGTGAGTGGAGGTTACCTGATGGGAGGGAATTAGTTTCCAGAGGTTTTACCAGAAGGATTTTACGGAAATTGCACCAGAAAACATACTGGGGGGCACAGACCCTGGCAGAGCAATTTCTAAAATTTTTCGGGTGCAAGGGAATTTATGAATTGGCAAGACAAGAGGTACAAGGGTGTTTGATTTGTCAAAAGGTAAACAAATCAAGGGCCAAAAAGGCTGCCCTGGGGAGTCACCCCATTGCATACCGACCATTTGAAAGAATTCAAGTTGATTTCACGGAATTCCCAAAGGTGGGAAGGTTCAAATTTTTACTGGTAATTTTGGACAAATTGACTCATTGGGTAGAAGCCTTCCCCAGCTCACGGGCAACAGCCCAGACCATGGCCAGGAAATTTTTAGAGGAAATTGTACCCCAATATGAGGTAGTGAATTGCATCGATTCAGATCAGGAAACACATTTTACATCAAAGGTTATTAAGCAAATGGCGGATGCACTGGGCATCCGATCGGAGTACCACACTCCGTGGCACCCCCAGAGTTCAGGACAAGTGGAAAGAATGAATCAAACTTTGAAGGCACAGTTATCAAAATTGATTTTGGAGACAAAGATGTCCTGGTTGACGTGTCTGCCTTTGACTTTGCTTAATATCTGAACCATGCCTCATTCAGAGACGGGGCTCTCACCGTTTGAAATGCTATATAGAATGCCATACAAGCATGGAATGCCGGTGGGACACCCCAGATTTGAGGATGGTCAGATTCAACCATACTTTGTTGGGATCAACAGGAACTTACAGGAACTTCGAAAACAGGGAATAGTGAAACAGAGTGCTCCTCTGGGGTTCACTATTCACAAAATTCAGCCAGGGGACAAGGTGTTTGTGAAAGTGTGGAAAGAGGCACCGCTCCCTCCTGCCTGGGAAGGTCCTTTTCTTGTGCTCCTGACAACAGACACGGCCATTCGGACAGCGGAGAAGGGCTGGACGCATGCATCTAGGGTGAAGAAAGTCGAAAAGCAGGAGGAGGCACCTGATTGGAGGGTCACTTCTTCCCCCAGCAACTTGAAGATCCAACTCCAATGTTCTCATAAATGACCAGCAACAAGCGGATAAGTTGTATACTGTCAGATTGTGCATGCTATCTGTTTGTACACTTTAAGTGTGAATATTGTCAGAGGGCTTTTGTTGTTCATTGAAGAAGGGGACAGAGGCCAAAGGGACTGTGAACCCAGTGTTTGGAGGAAGAACTCGAATTGACTGGCCATATCCTGACCTTAGCCACCAATTTTGGTATCATTGAACTGGACTAGCAGGAGTGGTCTTGCATTTTTCAAAACGGGGTGCATGGGAAGCCTAGGTCCCAAGCAGAAATCCTTGATGTGGAGTGCTGATTGTCCCCTTTGACACCGCCTCGCCTGAAACTGCCGCTGCCATAGGCATCGTGCATGCGCCCGCCACCGGCGCTGCGTCTCCCACTCCCGAGGTCCTGCGCTCTGTTTCCCTGGCTCTACCCCGCTCAGCGCTGGCCCCGCAGCCGCCGGGCATGCCCTGGACGGCTGCTGACCGCCCGTTGCTGCGATCGTGCGCACCGCTGTGCAGGCTATCGCCTCCTTTGCTGCTGTGTCTGCGACTCCCCCCCGCTGCCCCCGTGCCCCCCCCCGCCAGCCTCCTCAACCCCCACGGCCGCCTCTGTGGCCCCCCGGGCTGCTGACCAGCTGGCGCCAACGTGGCACGGGTTCCCCAGTTGCCGAGAAGCAGCTCTCCCCCGGGTCCCGCGACACCCTCTGCCCTCCTCCCCCTGACTGAGTCTGTGTCAGAGGACCCTGAAGGTTCTGGGGATTTTCAGGACCCATGGGACCCTGGGGATTTTAGAGATGATGCCTATTCCTCCCAGACCTGTTTGGTACAGTTTGTTTTTGCCCCTCCTGCTCATAGCTCTCAGACCCTGCGAATTCCATTAAATTGCCTCTAGTATTACCCTTGCTGGGGATAAAAACTTCAAGGCTGTTTTATCTTTTTTCAGAGATTTTCACAGGGTGTGTGGCTGCCGTGCCCTGTAGGGCTGACAAGATGCTGAGTTGTTCCACGGAGCATGTACCCCCCATGTTCTCAATTTTGGCCTTTCTTACCAAAAGCTGAATCATCTGCAAGGTCAGTCCGGAGATTGCCCTGGTCACTGTCCAGCAGCTCGCAGGTGAGGGTTTCCAGGCGCCTTGGTCCCCCTCCTTTCTGGGTAGAGCTTGAGGCAAGTCATCATGGCAGAGGTCAAGATGTTCTCTCTGGATTTTTTCCTTGAGAGCGCCTGTTCTCTTCACAGTCTGGGTTTAAGCGGCTGATGGCTGGTGGCATGGCTGCTTGCCAGCTGCCCACCTGAGTTCTGCCTTGGAGCCCAGCCAGGGAATGCCAATGTGTCAGGGTCTCTAGGTGGTCAGAGTGACCCTGAGAAAAGTTCAAAAGTCTCTTTTCCCAGCCCGGCGCTTGAGTCAGAGCTCTTCATTTCTCAGTCTCAAGGTTGTTTATTGTATCTTATCTATAAAATTCTTTCTCCTGTCCTGCCGAGGTCCACTCAGCAAGACAGTCAGAGACATTCTCCCTGCCCCTGGGGCGGGGTTATGTCTTTATACTAAAAATTACATATACAATGTTTACAATTACTTTCCAATACCTATTGCCTATGTTAGACAGTGAGCTTCTACTCTAAACCAATCTAAAAGTGCCAACATCACAGCAGAAGATGGAGGCCAAGAAGAAGAAGGAGAAAGGCAGGACATGCCAAGATCCTTCCATCTTTCTCCCTGAATCCTCCATTCTAGAAACCCCAAAATCTACTTTTTCACCCCGTGATAAATTCACTATCATTCTACTTACTTTTTTGTGGCTTGCAGATCTTCATCTAAGGTTGGTAACTTGCTCCATGGTGAAATAAACAGGGCAGGAGATCTTTCTCCTTTTAATGCCTTTATTAAAAGTGATCAGCTCAAGGTTGGGAGGTGCGACGGGTCCACTGTCTTGCCGTCGTCGCTCCCAGGAGTGGCTCGGAGGAGGAGGAAAATGCAGCTCTGTCCACTAGGAGGCAGAGCTGGGGGTCCCGGACTCAAAAAAGCAGTAGGGGTATACCCCATGTTCCCCATTTCCTAGTTTGACATTTGAGGTCCTCTGTCCAGCCAACATCTTTTAGGTTATGGTTGGAGGCAAAAAGGGGTTTCAGCATCTCTGCCAGCTCCGGACCCTGCTCCTGATGTCCAGACACTACTTTGATCTCTTAATTCCATATTGGATCATTGTTTTGGGTTTTTTTTTCGGTAAATGTGGTGTGGGTCCTGTCTCATTGCATTCTGGGTCTGGGGTTATTTCCATGTACTCCGATGTCCCCTCCTTGCACTGTCGGAGAAGGGGTATCAACTTGGCCCCAGGCCAGGTGGTACTGATAGAAAAAGGAGAATTTTCAACAATAGATGGTTAACTACTGATACTTAACAGGTGATTACAACATGCAGCTAACAAAGAACCCTCCTTGGCTGGCAATCAGCTGCCAACTCAACTTGTAACTCTGCAACCCTTTTCAAAAAAATTAGTAACTCTTTCTTATTCATAATACACAGGTCATAATCAAAACCACAGGCATTTTGGGCTCTGTGCCAGGGTCCCTGAGACCCCTGGCAGGGGTCTTGGCCACTCAGGGCAGCCAGAGGGATGTCCTGGGTCATGACAGGTCGATGTGTCTCTCACACCATTTGGGCATCTTTCTCTCTACACTGGCACCCCTCCTGAGGCACCACTCTTTGGGTCTTCTCCTCTTGCACCTGCACTCTTTCTTTCTCTGGCCCCCTCCACCACCTCTTGCCCCATTCCCACCCTCTTTTACCCTCCTCCCCTTCTCTCTTCCACCTCTCTTTCTGTCTCTGCTATTCATGCTCTCCCTCTTTGCTTCTTTCTGTGTCTCTCTCTGTGGTTCATTCTCTCTTTGCATCGCTGCCCACCTCCTTTGGGTTGCCCTCTCACTCTTTCTCTATGGGTCAGCCTCTCTTGGGTTCTCTAGGTTCATGTCCTCAGGTCAGTCTTTATCTCAATTTACCTCTTGTCCACGTCCTTCTCCCCATCTGGGTATCTCTCTTCTTCTGTAGCACCTAATCTCTTTCCCTCCAGGTTGCCATCTCTCTCCCTTTTGCTCCCCATCCACTTTTTGACTTGCCTTCTCTCTTCCCTCATCCTCCATACCCCCACTCCTACTTGGCTGATGTTTGTTGCCCTCATTTAATCTTTCTTCCTCTCCCTCTTTGTGGGTTACCCTCTCTCCATAGGTTGCCATACCTCTCATGAGGGTCATCCTCTTGCTCATGAGAGGATCGACTTCTCTGGTGCACTCTGCGTGTCTCTCTTGGATACCCTGTTTCTTTCTGTGTCTCATTCTAGGTCCACCTGCCCCTCTCTTTCTCTCAAGGTTTTCCTCTGTCTGTCTTTCTCTCTTGGTTGCCCCCTCCATCCCCTGCACACCACCACCCATGTTGAGTGCACTCTCCCTCCATTTGGTTCACTCTCCCCCTCAGTTTCTCTTCCTTATTGCCAATCATCCCCTACACCTCTCAGTCATACAAGTTCTCTCTCTCAAGCTCTCTTTTCCTTTGGAGCCCCCCTCCCTTGTGGGTTGCTCTCTCTCTTTTTCTTGGTTGAGCCACTCCTCTTTCTGGGCCATGCACACTCACTCTTTCTGGGCTACACCCACTCTCTAGCTGGACTATATCTGCCTTGTTTCTCTCTGGGTCAAGCTCTCACTTGCTCTGAGTCATGGGTGTCCACCTCCTCCAGCTCACATGCTTTCCCTTCCTTCCTCTTTCTGGGTCTTGCTCTCTCTAGGTCACACTACTGCTCCCTAAGTTACAAACACACCCTGATGCACATGTTCTTTCTTTATGGGCTGTTCTTTGGTGGTCACACATGCTCTCTCTCTCTGGATCATGCCCCTTCCCCCCCATTATGCTGTCTCCCCCATCATGCTCTCTCTCTCTCTCTCCCACTCCTCCCCCACATCACACGTTATCTCTGTCAGTCTTTGTGGGTAATGCTTTTGGTCACATTCTCATCTCAGTCACTTCCTCTCTGGGTCATGCTCTATGTCTGCCTGGGTCACACACCCCCTCTCTTCCTCTCATCCACCTTCTCCCTCACTGGGTCTCCCTCTTATACTTTTTCTGTGTCTGTCTCTGGGTTGCATGCGCTTTATATCTTTCTTCATGTTGTATTCAATCCAGTTCACGCTGTCTCTCTGGGCTGTGCTTATGTTCTCTCTGGGACATTTGCTTTCTATCTGTCTTGGTCATACTCCTTTCTCTGTGTCATGCTCTCTCTTGGGCCCTAACACACTCTCTCTTTGGATCACATGCTCTTTCTTTCTCCCTCTGTGTGTCTCTTTCTCTGGGTTGCGTGTGGTCTCTCTCTGGGCCAGTCACATGCTCTTCTTTAGTTTCTTTGTCATGCACACTTTTTCAGAGGATATGCTCTCTGTGTCATAGGTCTAATCTGAATTGGGATTATGCTGTGTCTTGGACAGATGCTTGCTTACTCTCTTATTTTAGAACTTTCTCTTTCTTTGTAGCTTTCTCTCTGGGTCTCTCTTTTACCTGTTTTGTTTCCAGTAAGTTCTTTAGCAATATATCCTATTGAATAATAACCTTGTGGATATTTTTCACCAGCCTTCCAGTAATACAGTGCTTCTGTGATTTTCATTAGTTTAAAGGGTTTTTTTGTCTCTCTTTTATAGATATTCTGGTTTTTTATTTATTCTTATGGATGTGCATAGTGCCCATACATTTGTTTAAAGTGCCCTGGCAGTTGTAAAAATCCAGGTGTCTTCATGTCATATGACTCTTCATGTCCATTATCTTTTGGGGAACAAACTCCATTTATTATAAAATGCGTTTTTGCATAATAGATAGAGTTGTTAAGGGATGTTAGAAGCACCTGCTTCCTCCAGAAGTTCCAGTCCAGGACTTCCTCCTGCCCAGCCACTAGGACCAGTGGCTAGTCCAGCTTAAAATTTGCTAGCAAATATACCACCACCCCTCCCCATGCACGCTCAGTTTGGGGAAGCCTAGCACCAGTCACATGGGCCGTGACCTACTTCAGCAACTGATGCAGAGCCTCTTGCTCACCTCACTAACACCAGTCCCTCCCAGTAGCTGGTTGTCAAGACACACACTGTTCCCACCCTAGTGACTGGAGGTTAAAGACTGCTACTTGCACCAGTATATGACAGTACAGGCCAGTGCCATCTACACCCCCAGTCTGACTCCAGTAACTGGCACCAGATTCCACTCACACAGATCTCATCAGTAGCTGGTACTTAGTCCCCACTGTTATAAATAAGAAGCTTGACTAGGCCAATAGTCAAGCAACAACCAATTTATTAATTAATATGGTAAAGTATGAGCAATACAGCGCTGGGTACTGTGGGGGAAGTTTTCCCTCCAACTGCACACCGATAGTTGGGGCTTACAGGTATTTATAGGGGAACTCATAAGCTTTCTCAGCAGTTTCTATTCCCAATTTTTACTCATCAGCAGTTTCTATTCCAAATTTTTGCGTCACAATTCTATACACTATTGTGATTTAGTTTTTCTCAGGATGTACATCCCGAAAGGAGTGTCCCAGGTGGTGGTGGTCCGGTTTCCGAAAGAAAAAAGGAGTATTTCATCTGGTGAAGTCCAGTTTCCAGATGTGGGTCCACCTGATGATTGCAAGGACTATAAATCTCATAACAGTGATGTCCAGCTTCCCTTGGTCGAACCTATTAGTCCTTGAGTTGATGTCCATCTTCCTTTCTCAAGCTGCATGTTTCCTTTTTATATATTCCAAAGCTATAGTTTCAAAAGATCCTTACTGCAAGCAATATTCTAAAATTATACTTCAAAAGATTATTATTGCAAAACTCATTAAGGCTTAACTACAGGCAGAAAGTTCCTGTCAAAAAGCAACATCCTTAAAGCTTTAATTCAAATGCTCCTAAATCAACTTAAGACTTTTAAAGGTTAATTGCAATCAAAGGATAGGTTCAAAGGCCTTCTTCCATGCTTTATTTTTCTCATTTATTATTAGAATTTGTCTTTATAACTGTCCCATGGTCGGTTTCCACACATATTACAATCACAAATACACACGTTGCCTGTATGTACCTGACACGAAACACAGCTTTGTATTTCACACTACAACACACATATATGCAGGATAGAGTGAGATTACACAGAGCGATAGCTAAGAAAAGATTTAAGAAAACAGAACAGACTGTGATGATCAGATGCAAGGCTGTCAGACAAGTGTACTGACTGGCCCTGTTTTACATGTCTGGTCCCTTTTATACCACTTTCTGTCAACCACCCTTTGTGTCCCTCCCTGCTTTCCCTTCCCCCTCTATGTCATCTCATGAGTTACATAGTTCTATGGATTCCTGCACGCCTCCCAGTTCAGTGTACAGGATCCCTTCTAGTTTTCAGTCTTATCAGTTGTAAAGTCCAGGTTGATCTTCCTGTAAGTGGAGCCTGTGGTTTTGTCGTGGTTTGAGAGGAAATGAGTTTTTTTGGGATGGTGTGGTCAGACCAATGGGTGTTCAGATTTTAATATTGGCACCTGGTTTGTCCACTGAGGGCATGGATATGCCTCTGAGAACACAGGGGGTTAAAAGCTGTGAACTCCCAGGGGAAATTCTCTTTTGGTTCCGGTCCTGGAAGAAAACAGATCTCCCCCCTGCCCATCTCCAAGCTGGGCGGGGGGGGAGGGGAGGCCATGCGGCCGGAGGTAAGCCAGGCCTGGGACAGAAGCGAGATTAGAAGGGTGGAGGAGCACTGCGAGGCTTTGGGCAGCCATCCCCCATCCTCCACCATTTCCCCCCCCAGAGGGAGAGAGAGGGAGAGAACCTGTGCCTGTGATAGTGTGGCCGGCGTGAAGGAGAAGGTGGGGGAGTGCCCGGCAGGGCAGCCAGACGTGGGAGTTCTGGACAGGCAGAGCCTGGGACTTTTAACCCTTCTTGTGGATGATGGAAACCTGCCAAATGCTGATCTTCCTGGAGTTAGTGAAAGGCGTTGAGAGAGGCTCAGAAGAATCGTAGGTGGGAGGAGATCATGGAGTGGCCTTTGGCTGGACTTTTCTTGTATAGCCGTGGCAGAACCATTTGTGTTCCTGTGACACAGAGACTGCATTCTAGGGGGAGGCAATGGCTCAGAGCCAGGAGAGTGCAGTGATGTGAAGGTGTGTGAACAGAGACAACGGGTGAGGAGGGTGGTGGTGGTGCTCTCTGTCTTCAGAGAAGAAGAAGAGGAAGATGATCTCTGTTCAAGAGACCCCTCAGCCCCAGGGGGTGAAATTTGGGGGGGGACAGGTGTCCCAAAAGGAGAGACACTGTGCTCTTTTTGGAACTGGACAAAGCATCCTTAAAGGGAAAAACCCTAGAAGCAGCTCTGGTCCATGTGCAGTGGTGAGAGCACTGGACATGGAAGGAAGAGGTCACGATGGCAAATGTTCTCTGGGCGGTGCCACACGTGACACGGAAACATGAGAAGTTTCAACTGTTTCCTGGGCAAGTCTGTGGTGCAAGAGGGACTCCTGTCTTCTCGAGGAATTGAGAATTGATTATCTAAAGGGTGGTGATGGACTGAGAGTGGGTGATCTAAGGGGTGGTAACGGAATTGGAATTTGGTGGGGGAAGGAGAAGGAAATTTGGAAGGTTTTCATCCTGTGTTCTGTGTGTTTCTCTTGTAGTTTTAGGTTAATAAAGTTTTTTTTTCTTTCATTCTTAAGTTGGAGCCTGCTCTGCTCTGTCTCTGATCACATCTCACAGTAGATACCAGGGAAGAGGTACTCTCATGGGGGCACTGGCATTGCGCCAGGCTCAAACCATGACAGGTTTCTTGGTAGTTCATCAATTAGTGTGACTGGTCAGGTCTATTTCTTTGTCACTGTCTCCATGTTTATTCTGTCAGGTCTGTTTCTGTATATTTTAGTTTCTGGTTTCCCCCTTTCCCCCCTGGTTTCTCAATTGACAATGTCCCTGATCAGATAACCTTGCTGGAATAAATATTCTCACAGTCTTAGTGTGATTCATCAGGTTTGGTTCTCATCACAGATTCCCTTATCATTTTTCGGCCAGGCTTGTGTCCCTGAATGCTCTTGTTTATGGCTTCTTCCTTTTTTTATTACCTTTTTTTGTGTTGAAAAAGGCCCTTGACCAGATACCCTTAAAGGAACAACTCCACACAATTTTCAACGTACTAATTGCTATCATACCAGGTTATCTATTAATCGTGTTTCTCACATGAAAGCAGCAACCTGGTGTATGTAAGTTCCTTCATGTCTAGCTTCAGGATCATTTATTCCTCCAAACCCCTTGCACAACTTGTACTTTTGCACCACTGGTTCCTATATCAAGGCCATACCTTGATTAATCCTTAAACCTTACATTTAATGAGACATCTGGTAGGCTATATATCAACATTTACTCTCGTAATCGCAACAGCTCACAGTTTTGGCAATTTTGGTTCCTTTTTGGGAGAGGGCTTCTTCAGGCTGCATCACCAGTGCACTGAGGTAATTGCAGTCTAAGACTTGAACATACCATGCGTTGTGGCTTAGTTTTGGTCCTCAGGAGTTGCCAAATGAGACAGTTGAAGTATATGGGGAATCATCTGAACACTGATGCACTTTGTCTTCCATTTGGTTATGATGTGTCCATGGACTTCTACCATGTTGCTATTTGATGAATGCTTGCAGGACATAATTTCTTACTTTTACACTTACTCTTTCTTAACAACACTTGTAATTTCTGACTAAATGCACAATGTATCTTTATCTCACTTTTTTTCACACCTTTATCATATTTTTTTCACATTTTTTACATGTCACTAACACTGGAGTTGCATTAAGTGGCCCCTCCATCCACATCACCTTCTTCAATAAATCAGGATCAAACAACTCCATAGATATTATATCAAATTGCAGCAAAGTCCCATTCCACCCGTACTTTTCCATAAACACTTTCACATTAATCAGTCCATCATATATGCTTTATGAAAACCATTTGTTTTATCTTTGTTAACTAATGATACCTCTATGTTAATAATATTCAGGTGCAGAATGTAATTTGAAAAGAAAACGTGCAACATTTTGTTTCAACATTTCAGACTGATCTTTTTCAGGTAAACCAACGTGGGTTTCTAAGTCTGTATTTTGTCTGTGATTAGCATAGGTGTTTTGGGGGGAGGTATTTTCATGCAGAATGATTGCTAATTTCTATGTGCTTCTTATGAATGGCTGGGATACTTTTTTCTCTTGCTCTCTTTTTGTTCCTTTATTTCTGATGTTTGAAACCATTCTGTTCTAGAAACTTGTTTGTTAAATTTGTTAAGAAATGGAAAACATTTTTCTGCCTCTTTCATAACGAGAGTTCTTATCCTTCCATTAGTGTTCATGAATATGTCACTTCTGTATTAGTTTTGTCATTTTATGTACAACTTCCATGTAGTCAGTGTAGCCCTTTTACCTGGAAGCGGCACTTCCAGAATAATTGCTTGCCACACATACAACATCCCATCACTGACACTGGACATTTAACTTTTTCTTTCAGGTGTTTCCATGCTTAATGCAAAACAAGTCTTATCTTGGAAATTTGTTTCCTACTGTAGTCTTTATGACTTGGAATGTATTTGAAACCAAATTCACTGCTGCTCCTTATTTGTCTTCTTTCACTTATTTTAATATTTTTCTAAATTATGCTTTCCTTGTATACGAGAGAGGTTGAGACACTAATGGCATCTGGTCTCTCCTACGCCGTCCCATTGATCACCTGGCATGCTACCTTGATTTCTTCTCCTCTGATTCCTTGAAGCGTCCACAGTTCTCGTTCCTGCCACTCCTGCTCCTCATATACCTGATCCCTGTGAATTACTACAGTGGATAGGTTTAAGTTTTTTATATCAGAAAATTCTCCCATGGATCCAGTATACTGAATAAAAGCCTGGAACCAAGGCCATTCAGCATCGCTTTGAATAGAGGTACTCTCCAATTCTAAGACTTCAGTTATAAATATATACAAAACAATTCTGCAAGTGGAAGCATGAACTACCCGCATCCGCAATATACTCATTTTTGCCCGAGTAAGCTTTAGTCTCAGTTCATTGTCTCCTGGTGTCACTCTCCAAGGGGGCTTCTGGGGCCTTCTTCACTCGAGAGTGATGAATCCAGGCCTTCTGCTCCTTGATCTAGATTGCGGTGAAGGTGGTGAGAAGCACCTGGAATGGTCCCTCCCACTGTGGTTCCAAAGTCTTCTCTGTAAGAGACTTAACATATACATACTCTCCAGGCTGTATGTTATGTACTGGCCCATCTAACTCCCTGCTCCGAATTCCAGCCAAGTGTTTCTCAGTTTCTCTGAGCTGTTTGCTTAAAGCCACCATGTAGGTGGCCAGTGTTACCTCCCCAATGTGGATGGACATTCCCTTTTGTATTCTATATGGTCTTCCATAAAGCATTTCAAAAGGACTCAGCTTTTCTTTAGCCCGAGGTTTAGTTCAGATTCGCAGTAGAGCCAGTAGAAGAACTTGGGGCCAGGATAGATTAACCTCCTGCCCGAGTCTCACAATCTGCTGCTTAATCAAATGATTCATTTTCTCCACCTGGCCACTTGATTGGGGGCGGTATGGAGTGTAAAGTTCCCAATCTATGCCCAGGTGGCTACTAATCTGCTGCACTATTCTGGAAATGAAATGTGATCCTCTATCCGAGGATATTGTGGCTGGAACTCCGAAGCGTGGTATTATTTCTTGTAATAATACCCTGGTCACTTCTCGAGCTTTGACAGTTCTGGTGGGGAATGCTTCTGGCCACCCTGAAAATGTATCTGTCAATGCCAATAAATACTAAGACCCCCCTTTCCTTGGGAGTTCTGAAAAGTCAATTTGCCACTGTTGTCCAGGCCCATGGCCTCTCCCAATCTGACCAAGCTTTGGCTTGGGGGTATTTTTGGGGTTAGTCTGGAGGCAAAGATCACACTGTTGGGTCACTTGAGTAATAGTGGCATATAAATTCCTAGCAACGATTCTTTCAATCAAGGAGGTGTATAGGGCATCTATTCCCCAGTGTGCTTTCTGGTGTTCTTCCCTTACTAGTGACCACAATAAATGGGAAGGGATTACCAGCTTCTTTTCAATGGTAGCCCACCCTGCTTGGTTATACGTCCCTTTTTGATCTTCAATTAATTTTCTATCTCTCTTATTCTATTCTGGCTTACCTTCAAGGGAAATTTGTCCATCTAAGATTAGGGCTCCTTCAATAGTTACCTCACCTTTCGCTGCTTCCTTTGCCTCTCTATCTGCCAGCTCATTTCCTTCTTCCAATTCTGAGCTCACTCTTTGGTGTGCTTTAATATGCATAATTGCTACCTTTTCAGGCAGCTGAACTTCTTCCAACAGCTGGATTATCTCTTGTGCATGTTTGATGTTCTTTCCCTGTGAGGTCAGCAGTCCCCTCTCTTTCCAGATGGCTCTATGTGCATGCACAACTCCGAATGCAAACCTTGAGTCTGTGTAGATGTTTCTCTTCTTTCCTTTTGCCATTTCTAAGGCACGGGTCAGGGCAATTATCTCGGCCTTCTGCGCAGAGGTACCTGTTTGTAAGGGTCCGGATTCTATTACTTCTCTGCCGGTAGTCACTGCGTACCCAGCATGTTGCTTTTCATTGGCAACGTAGCTACTCCCATCAGTGAACCAGGTCTCTGCATTGTCAAGAGGAGTGTCCTTCAAATCTGGGTGGCTGAAGTAGGTAGCTTCAATGGTCTCCAGGCAATCGTGGTGTACTGCTTCCCCTTGATTTCCACTGAGAAAGGAAGCTTGGTTGACAATATTAGTTACCACTATCTCTACATTATCTTGCTTTACCATGATGGCCTGGTATTTCAGAAACCTCTGTGGTGAAAGCCAGTGGCTTCCCTTTACTTCCAGTACTGCGGACACCGTGTGGGACACTAGCACAGTCGTTTTCTGTCCCAGGGTAAACTTGCGTGCCTCCTGAATATTCAGCACGACTGCTGCTACAGCTCTGAGGCAACCTGGCCATCCTTTGGCTGTTGGATCAAGTTGCTTGGAGAAGTAAGTAACTGCCCTCTGGTATGGACCCAAGTCCTGAGCCAGTATTTCTAAGGCAATTCCCTGTTTTTCATGGGAAAATAGAAAGAATGGTTTACTTACATCCGGAAGTCCCAGGGCTGGAGCTGACATGAGGGCACCCTTTAGCTGGTGAGAGGCCCGTGTGGCTTCTTTCGTCCACTGGAGATCTCTGTTTCCATTTGCAATAAGAGCATAGAGGGGTTTGACGAGCAGTCCATAATTATAAACCCACAGCCGGCACCAGCCTGCCATGCCTAAGAAGGTTCAGAGTTCCTTTATTGTCTGGGGTTTTGGGGTTTGGCATATGGCTTCTGTCGCCCTGATTTTGTAAAAGGCCCCTGGAAAAACACTGGCCCTTTTCCTTGGGAAAAAAAACTCACCTGGCTGGGTTGCTGATGGCAGATTGCAGGAAACACTTGGCACTTTTATTCCTGCCCAAGTTTGCACTGGTGCCAGCTTGGGTCTGGGAGGCAGACGGCCACTCCAGGCCTCAGGCCCCCAACATCAACGCCAGATTTTTCCAGGGGAAACAAAACTCACCTGCTAAGGTTCCCGATGGCAGATTGCAGGAGGCACTTGGCACTGTCAAACCAGCCCGTGTTCACAGAGGTTCCAGCTTGAGTCTGGGAGGCATCCAGCACAATGTGGAATTTTAGGAGCCTGCAGGCCAATCTGGGCCACAGGCCCCCAAACACCGATGCCAGCTCCTTTCCCTGGGAAACAAAACTCATGCGCCTGGATACCAGATGGCAGTTTGCAGGAACCAAGTGGCGCTGTCAAACAAGCCCGAGTCACATGTGGTACTAGCTTTGGTCTGGGAAGCATCCTGCACAATTCAGAATTTTAGGAGCCAGCCAGCCACTCCGGGCAACAGGCCCCTCAACACACATGCTGGCCCTTTTCCCTGGGAAACAAAACTCCCCCTCGCAGGTTCCTGATGGCAGACTGCAAGAGCCCCTTGGCACTGTCAACCAGCCTGTTGTAAATGATCAAATCAGCACCCAAATTTATAAAAACATTTTATAAATTTATTAGATCGACAACCAGATAGAATATTATAAAACCGCCACAGCCCGGACTTTGACGCTGGGCGAACCTGGATCAGACGGAAGTAGTGTCAGCTTCTCCCCAGCTGTTAACCCTGACTGCTTCAGGTAGCCAGTTTATATACAGCTTATTCTGCCTGAAAAAGAAATGACATAAGATTTCTGTATGTCCCTTCATATGTATAATGGGGACTATACAGATTCAGACTCATACAAAAGTCAGTCCATAGGTTTGGATGGCTGTCTGAGCTTCTTGAAATAGTCTTCTTGTAGCCTCTCTCCTGCGGCTGCGGGGCTGTGCGGGTGCCCGGCTAGGGTGCCCGCGGCCCGGCTGAAGATGGCCACACCAAGTGCCACTCCAGGATTCCCTCTGGAACCCTGGGAGTGGTTACCGTCTGCGGCGTGGGTGGCGCAGGCGGGAATTTCGGCTACGAGGTACCAAAGCAAAGGAAGGAGGAGGGACACCTGCATAAGTACCAAGGAGCTTTCAATGTTCTTCCCCGGTGGATTCAGGGACAGGCGACAAAGACAGGGTCCCGGGGGGACGCTGATAAAGGGAGTGGGTGAGATAGGAGAAGACACAAAGCTTACCAATAGCAAGGACCCAGGGAGGAGCGTGGGTTACAGCTAAGC
>NC_066342.1:7843293-7858612 GCF_022539315.1 Serinus canaria | reverse complement strand
CTCACCAATAAGATGGTCTATTGTGATCGGGTGGCCCTCAGAATCTGCGGCACACTCTTTACTCTTTTGGATCTCTGGGAGTAGATCCCCTGTTAACCTTTTCCAAGTCCTTTCCCACAATTTATACTCTGATGGGGGGAGCAAAAAACTAAACAAACGTTTAATTTCATCTGGAATTAATGTTTTTGAAAAGGTAGATCTTAAAATGCTCCGAAAAAAATTCACTTTTTGGACCAAATTCCCGTTTGGACTTGCAGAGATCTTGGGTAACATCATGTGAAAGTGGCTCGTAATGCGGATGCTGCCCGTTCCTATTGTACACAACCAGAGCTAAAAAACAAAGGCTCCATCTTACTCAATGCATCCTGCCTCACTGTACCCCCACTGCCGGCTGCTGCATCACCGTGGGAATCAGAGGGTGGGGCGTGGGAAAAAGGAACAGGGAGGGCGGCACCCTGAGAGTGAGGGGCAGAACCCTGGGTGGAGGCAGTGTGGGGCAGGGGTGGGGCCAATGGTACTGCTGTGGGAGGAGGGGAGGGGTCAGGTGACACGGGAGGAGTTGCGCAATCATATTTGGGAGGAGACAGCAATGCAGACGTCACAGGGGAAGAGGAGGGGGGAAGGGCAGGGTCCGGGGCTGGGAGGGGGAGGAGGAAGAGATTCTGGGAAGGAGAAGAGTCTGCCACGAGGTAGCAGCCATTTTCTGGCATGGGGACAGTCGCCATGTGGAGGCAGCCATTTTGAGACATCGGGGTGGCTGCCAAGAGGCAGCAGCCATTCTGAGGCACCTCTTTGGAGTGTGCGAGGAATGGGTTTCGGGAACCAAAGCAACTTTAAACGTTTACTGGGTTATCTACGGGAATAAAGGGATTGGAAAGAGGTTTAGGAACAGACTCCCCAACGGTGAGGCCATCACCTGTGGAAGAGTTAGGGATCTTGCGTGTGGAAGATCTCGGGCTGTACGGGCAGACAGGAAGCCCCCCTCCTCACCCTGCAGTCTTACCATTGCTCCGAACCTGGCCACACCCAGCCGGACATGAGCAAGGGAAGTGACACAGACTGCCCAAGCCATAAATACCCCTGAGACCCTTCAATAAATGCCATTTTTCTGTCCACCACAGTGGTGTATGTAGCACTGGACCGAGTGACCCTGTCGGCTTTTGGGTCACCGTGCCGAGTGCCCGGAACCAGGCCGCCACGCCGTAAAGGAAACAACTGGCACCGAAACTCCGGGAATCAGCACCCGGAGTTCGGGGATCGCTTGGACAGGGACCAGCGGCTGCACAGCTGGCCTAGTGCAGCGGGGGGGATGCCCCCGGACCAGCAAGGGACATGGAAGCAATCGTGAAGGTCGTAACTCAGATGCATGCTCAGTGGGGGGTAGATTGTAAGCTAAAAGATTTATGTCTTGCTATACCGAGACTTATTAAGCTGGGGGCGATAGACAGCCCAGTGGATATTCTCCATTCAGAGAAATGGGATACTTGTACTAAGGTTCTTGCCGAGGAAACTATATCCTCCGGCTCAGGGAAGGCTCTTAAGGCATGGGGCAGAGTTGTGCAGGCTCTGCAAAACGCCAGGGAGGAACAGGAGACCTGGCAAGCTGTGAAAGCGTGGCCGTTAGCCACGCTGCAGTTGGGGGTGGGCGCAGCAACGCAGACCGCGGAAGACTTAGAGTAAACCGGCGGCGAGAAACCGCGAACGCCAGATTCCCCCCGGCAAACTGGCTTACCATCAGAGGGGGGCGAACACGCGCGGTCATTTTGGCAGGGGCTCACAGAGGCAGCGAAATCGCCGGACCCCGAAGGGGTGGATAAAAGCACACCACCTCCATATGCGTTTGAAAATGGCGCTGGAGGGCGTGTTCAGGGAGGAAAGGAAGGCGTGGCGGGTGGAAATGGAGTCAGCCCGCTTAACAACGCATGCGCGGACAAGCGGGGGGACGGGGCGGCCCCCGCAGAGGAGCGTATGACCAATCAGAGCGCTCAGTTCACATTAGGTCCTTATAGGGCAAGGACCTCCCCCAGCAGGAGGCAGGGGGACCCCAGGGGGAGGAAACGGCCAGACCCCCCCCAAGAAAGGGCGGGGTCGGAGCCCGAGAAAAAGGCAGAGCAGTCCAGAATGTCCGACCAGTCGACTTCCGGTCCGGACATGGACTGGAGCTCCGAATTCGAGAGGGGATCTGGGAGTTCCGACTCGGATTCAAGTTGTAACAGAAGGAGAGAAGCGGCACATAAGGCCACTAGCCACAGGGCTCCTGCATGGGTAAAGGGGATATCGGAGAAAGATCAAACCCTGCTTACAGACTGGCGGAAAATAAAAATAGCGTGTGCTGAATGGACTCCGTCGGCGAAACTGGTTTTTCCGGTTCACGTGGGGGCGGCCGGCGGAAAACAAAGGACCTATTCCCCGGTAAACCCGAAAGACGTGCAGGCAATTATTAAAGCAATCGCAGATAGGGGTATTAACTCTGCCATGGTTTAAACACTCGTTGAAGGCATTTTTGGAGGGGACGACATGTTACCTTTCGATATTAAGCAGACTTGCAGAATGATTTTTGATGGGGCAGGGATGATCGTTTTTAAACAAGAATGGGAAGATAACTGTATTAAACAGCTGGCCCTGGTAACAGGGGCAGGCCATCCACTGCACGGCTCCAGCATACAGAGGCTAATGGGCACAGACCCTACAATGATCACCCCCTAGGCACAGGCTGAGGGCTTACGGGCACATGAGGTTATGACAACGACTCATGCCGCCCGAGAAGCCATCTGTGTCGCCTCCAAAGCAATAGCCAAATGGTCGCCTAGGTCCACAATAAAGCAGAGTGAGAGTGAAAGTTTCAGTCAATTCGTGGACTGTCTGCAGGCAGCCTTGGACTCCTCGACATTACCCTCAGAGGCCAAAGGTCCAGTGCTGGCAGAGTGCCTACTCCAACAATGCAACTCAGCCACCAAGGACATTTTAAGATCACTGCCGCAGGGGTCTAATATAGCTGCCATGATCAGACACGTTGCAAAGGAAGAACACCTAGCTCCCATCCAAGCAGCAGTTCACACTGCAATAACGAGTGTCATGGCATGCTTTAAGTGTGACCAGGCTGGGCACGTGACAAAAAATTGCCCCCAACCAGGACGCCCATCAGCAGCTGCTCCACCACGCCAGGGGAAACCAAGGGGACCATGCTGGGCATGTGGAAGGAAGAGGCATGTAGCTAAGGAATGCAGATCCAGGCATCAGGGAAATGGGAGAGGGAGGGGGCAGCCAGGCCGTATCCAGCCTCCTCCCACCTGGAACACGCAGCAGCCCAGCTACAGCAACCCTCAATGGGGCACAGGGCTCTTATGCCCACCACCACCGCCCCTCAGGGAATGACAAACTTTGTCACCCAGCCAATGGCTCAATCGAACCCACCTGCACCTAAGGAATACCAAAAACAGCCCCTTGGGGAAGAGGTCCCTGGGTGGCTTTGGCCATGAAAGCATGGGAACGGGACCCATGGGTGGCCTTCACCGCGAATGTGGGCAAGCACCCACTGATCGTGTGGGCAGTGTGTCGTCTCCATAACAGCTCCGACGACTCGGCCATCTGCCTTCCCTTCTGGGTGGACACAGGGTCAGACGTCACCGTCATCCCAGGCATACATTGGCCTCGACCATGGAAGCTAGAAGCAGCCCCCATGGTGGGCGGAGTTGGAGGGCTGTCCTGAGCCCACAAGAGCGCCCAACCAGTGGCAATAACCCTCTGCACTGAGTGAGGACCGGGAAGAACTATCAGCCTCACTACATATGTGATGTCGGACTGTCCACCCTTACTAGGGAGAGATGCCCTTGCCCTGCTGGATGTTAGGGTGACAAATTTATTCTAAGGGCCACTGTAGCATACCCACCATTGCCCATCAAGCTGACTTGGAAATCAGCTGACCCAGTGTGGGTCGAACAGTGGCGCTTGTCAACGCCGCAAATGACTGCCCTCATTGAGTTAGTTAGCCGTGAATTACACAAGAATCATATAGAACCCTCCACAAGTCCATGGAATACTCCGATTTTCATAATACCTAAGAGGTCTAGTGAAGGCTTCCGTCTCCTGCACGACCTGCGGGAAGCGAACAAGCGAATCCAGCCTATGGGCCCAGTGCAAACTTCGCTGCCCATGAACTCGATGATACCAAGAGGACAACCCTGTGCAGTGCTCGACATCAAAGACTGCTTCTTTTCTGTTCCCCTGCACGAAGACGACAAAGAGCGTTTCGCCTTTTCCATCGTCTTCCCAAACAGCCAGCGGCCTAACCTATGCTTCCAATGGAGGATGCTTCCACAGGGAATGCTCAACTCCCCTACCATCTGCCAGATCACCGTGGACCGAACGCTAGCACCTGTCCAGCAGAGCAATCCAACGGTAACTATCGTGCAGGACATGGACGACATCCTGATCGCCGCACCATCTACAAGACAAGTGGATCAGCTGGTGTCAACCATCTCCGAGACCTTAAGGACAAATGGCTTTGAGGTAGCGAGTGCAAAAATAAAAAAGGGACCGTGCGTGACCTTCCTAGGAGTGGGAATTACAAGCTCCTACATAACTCCTCCCCAGATGAAAATCTGCCGGGACATCAAGACGCTCCACGACATGCAACAGCTGGTAGGGTCCTTACAGTGGCTCCGTACCATCGTCCTGATTCCTCCCGAGGTCTTGGACCCTCTAAATGACCTCTTGAAAGGGAAGAACCCATGGGAGCAGAAAACCCTGACACCAGAAGCGGTAAGCTCGCTCGACTTCATCGAACGTCAAATGTCAGAGAGCATGCTCACCAGATGGGATTCAAGTGCTCTGGTTGATCTGTACGTCCACCTTACAAAAAAGGGGGGAGTGGGACCCCTAGCCCAAGGACCCCCTGACAAGGCCCAACCGATACTATGGGTGGTCTTGGGGAAACTGTCACGAGCCTTTTCCCCGGGAGTCAAGTGCCTCTGCAACCTCATCATGAAAGGCAGGAAACTTGCCCTAAGACATCTAGGCATCGAGCTGTCCAAGATAAGCTTGCCTCTCCGCAAACAGCTCTCTGCGCAGTCAACAACAATATCGGAATATCTAGCGATAGCCCTCACAGGCTTTGGAGGAGAAATTCGCTACGCAGAAAAACCCCCTTGGACTCGGCTCCTCGCGGTCATCGATATCGACGTCCCACCAAAAGTACTAGACCGACCACAGCGGGGACCAACCATCTTCACGGACGCATCATCGCAGACCTCCACCGCAGCCGCAGTATGGCAGTCAGGAGAACAGTGGCAATGTGTCAAGGCAACCGACCCCATGCTTTCGGTCCAACAGCTTGAAGCAGCAGCCGTAGCGCTAGCGTGCAGACTGTTCCCAGAAGAAGACCTTAACATTGTGACTGACTCCATATTTGTGGCAAAACTCTGCTTAGCCATGTCCGGACCAGGTGTATCAGTGTCCACAGTGGCAACGATGCTGGAGGAAGCACTCTATTCACGGAAAGGTACCATATCAGTCATCCACATCAACAGCCACGACTCGATCAAAGGGTTCTACCAGACAGGCAAAGACAAGGCTGACGCCGCAGCAAAGGGCGTATGGACACTGAAAGAAGCTCGCCGGTTGCATGAAACCCTTCACATCAGAGCCAAAGTGCTTGCGAAAAAGTGCGGGATTTCTACTGCAGACGCAAAGCACGTTGTCGCAACGTGCCCTCATTGCCAGAAGTCGCCGCTGTGGTCGAGTGGCGTCAACCCCAGAGGCCTCAAAGCCTCAGAAGTGTGGCAAACAGACTTTACACAATGCCAGCTGTTGAAACCCCGAGCGTGGCTCGCAGTTACTGTAGATACGTACAGCGGCATGATTGTGGCCACACAGCATCTCAAGAGGGACTCCAAAGTGAGCATCCAACATTGGCTGACAGCCATGGCATGGCTTGGGGTTCCAAAACAAATTAAAACAGATAACGGCCCAAACTTCATCTCAAAGGTAGTCCAAACATTCGCCTCGAAATGAAACATCGCCTTGGTGCACGGCATCCCATACAACAGCACCGGACAAGCCATCGTCGAAAGAGCAAACCAGACTCTGAAAACCAAGCTGGAAGTGCTAGCAAATGCAGAAGGCTTCTCCAACGCCATTCCCCCGGGCGACCAAGCGTGCATCCTGGCAACTGCGCTGCTAGCGTTAAATCAATTCCCTAGGGGGGATGAGACAAACAGTCCAGCTCAGAAACACTGGGCCACTCGTGCACTAGAGGAGGGCCCGCGGGTGGTGATTAAAAATGAACTGGGGGAGTGGGAACATGGTTGGAAATTGGTGCTCACAGGGCGGGGATATGTAGCCGTTAAAAAAGACGGGCACATTAAATGGTGTCCACTTAAGTCAATCAAGCCCGACCTTCACAATGAGCAGAATGAGACTGATGAGTGTTGCGAGTTTCTGTTTACAGGACATGCTCGTGGGGTGTCCTTGTGACGCGTACATCCCCGTTCCAGAGGAAAGTGACAGACCACCAAGCCGTCCGGCAGCTCCCGAGAGACCCGCACGGGTGAGACTCAAGCATCAACGGTGTTTCTGTGTGCTTTTGCTGTTGGGGCTTGTCGCCAGAGGGCAAGCCAGCCCAGACCACTACCCTCATCAGCCATTCAGGTGGGTCATACAACACATTAGCAGTGACAAGGTGCTCAAAGAAATCACCACACCAAACACCCCATCTTTCATACTTGGCATTACCTACCTGTTTCCAGGACAACCAAAGGTAGACCCCTATTCCCCACACGCCACACAAATGTACCTATCCTACTGGTGTCCAGCCTCAAACCCAGGAAAAAGCTACTGCAGTCACCCAGGGTGGGGATATTGTGGGCACTGGGGCTGCGAAACCATTGTTACAGATGCCAGACCGTCAGGGCCTGGGTGGGAGCCACAAGAGCCCGACAGATTCTTACAGTTCACCTGGGCACCCACCGGCTGCAAAACACCCCTCTTCTTCCAGGGAAATTTCTATTGAAACAGCCATAAAATCCCTAAATTTCGGAAATCCACCGATTACAACATGACGGTTTTGCAGCCAGATCACCCCAGTTGGGCCACAGGCAAAACGTGGACAGTAGTCATTCAAGGGTCAAAAGAGTGGGTGAATGTGCAAGTTATCAGACTCCCAGCCTCAATGTCCCAATCAGTCGGACCCAATCCAGTTCTACTAGTGAGTAGACCCAGGGAAGGGATCGCAACTAACGGTAGTTCTATCCGCAAAACGCAGAGGTCGGAACTAGTCTCCCCATCCGATCTCTTAACGGAACCAACCCTTTCCAATCCATTCATAAGCGTGTTAAATGCTACCTTCATATTGTTAAACCAATCCAACCCAAATTTCACAGAATCATGCTGGTTATGCTATGATGCACAACCCCCTTTTTACGAGGGCGTTGCCTTCGATCTCCCGTTCATCTTCTCAAAGTCAAACAATCCACGCCAATGCAGATGGGACACCCCCCGGAGAGGCATTACCCTAAGTCAGGTTACGGGCCAAGGCAAATGCTTTGGCAATGCAACCTTGGCAAAGCAGATGGGCAATGTCTGCAAGGAATTCGTTAAACTTAAGGGAGGAAAGTTCCAGTGGGTGATCCCAGCTGCATCGGGAATGTGGGTCTTTCACCGATCCGGGGTAAGCCCATGTGTACTCCTTGACAAATTCGATCACTCTAACGACTTTTGTGTCCAAGTTCTAATTGTCCCTAGGGTCCTGTACCACTCAGACGAAGAAGTGTACTACCTTTTTGAAGAAACCAGCAGGCTCCACAAAAGAGAAATAATGACAGGTCTAACTATCGCGATGCTGCTCGGCTTAGGGGCAGCCAGAACGGCCACAGGTGTCTCAGCCCTAGCGACCCAACACCAAGGACTGTTCCAGCTGCAAAGGACCATCGATGAGGACCTGCAAAGGATCGAGAAATCCATCTCTTCCTTTGAAAAATCCCTTTCCTCACTTTCAGAGGTTGTCCTCCAAAATAGGAGAGGACTGGACCTCTTGTTCATGCAGCAAGGGGGCCTGTGTGCTGCCTTGAAAGAGGAATGCTGCTTTTCTGCAGACCACACCGGAATCATCAGAGACTCCATGGCCGAACTGAGAAACTGGCTAAACCAAAGAAAAATGGACAGAGAAGCTCAACAGGACTGGATCGAGTCGTGGTTCAACCAGTCTCCATGGCTCACCACCCTGATTTCTACCCTAATAGGCCCAGTCACTATTATCTTACTAACCCTAATCTTTGGGCCTTGCATATTAAACAAACTGGTGCTATTTGTTAAAAGGCGTTTGGAAACGGTTAACATTTTGTTTCTCGAGCGCCGGCAATTACTTTAAGGCGTGCCGGTTACTAACACACTTACAATTTTACACTAATTCTACTAGCCCATGAAATTTTGTAAACTTTACATTTTATAACTTTATAAGATTTTTACTAATCATGAGGGGGGGGTAAATGTGGAAGAGTTAGGGATCTTGCGTGCAGAAGATCTCGGGCTGTACGGGCAGACAGGAAGCCCCCCTCCTCACCCTGCAGTCTGACCATTGCTCCGTACCTGGCCGCACCCAGCCGGACATGAGCAAGGGAAGTGACACAGACTGCCCAAGCCATAAATACCCCTGAGACCCTTCAATAAATGCCATTTTTCTGTCCACCACATTGGTGTATGTAGCATTGGACCGAGTGACCCTGTTGGCTTTTGGGTCACCGTGCCGAGTGCCCGGAACCAGGCCGCCATGCCATAAAGGAAACAGTCACTGCCGTGGCAAGGGTATCGAGAAGAGCAGGGGGAGCCAGATAGCAGCCCTGCGTCGGCTTTGGACGGTCTGCTCCCTCCATTCTCCTCAGCGTAGGGGACGTGGGGTTAGGAAAAGCAGGCCAGAAGGAGGATTTAGGGAGAACTGGGGAACTGTGACATTTTTTACTTTCCCACTTCTGCTTCGTAGGTCTGTCCTTCACAATATCAAACATTAAAAGAAACAACCTCATAAATCCCTCCTTTACAACAGGGTCCCTCTTTTTTATGCTTTCTGATAGTACACAGCCCACAGCTTTCCATAACTTCTCATTCTTAACCTCTTCAGCAGTAACGTGCGGGAACTAATAAACATCCACTGAATAAAACCTTTAACTAAACCTTTAGAAAAATTTCCCCCCCCCCCCCCCCAGGATACCCACAACTTAACTTGGGAATAAACTCCTCTCTGCTGGGTAGACAGCCGTATCCCCATGCTGCCAACCTAGCAAACTTCCACCTGCTCAACTGCTGCAAATAGGGAAAGAAAAACCTAAAGCCGACAGTGGCAAACCTTTCTCTTGCCGCACGCCCACGCATCCCCTCACTCCCGGGAACGGGGCTGCCACACGGCGCCGAGGGGACTCACCAACTGTCGACCTCAGGGGAAAAAACAGCAGTGAACAGTCCTCGGTCCAGAAGGAGTCTCTTTCTGCTGCAGAAAGAGGTTGTGCCTTCTTCCCTCGGGAGCACCACCGGACAAAAATCGGCTTGCTCACACGAGGGTGCTGGAGCTACCAGGAACCAAATAAAGGCCGAAAGAGCCGATGCTCTCAGAAGCGGTTCTTCGCTGGGGGGCTGCTGCAGCGGCTGCCGGGTGGTCTCCGAAAAGGCTGCGGCTGCCGCTCGGTTTGCGGGAGCCGAGCCGCGCGTCTGAGCCGCGCCACGTGCTCTGAGAGCTGCGTGCAGTGCCGGCGGTGTTAAGTTCGGCAAGATGCCGCCCTACATTGGACGCCAACTGTAGCCTCTCTCCCACAGCCGCGGGGCTATGCGGGTGCCCGGCTAGGGCGCCTGCGGCCCAGCCGAAGATGGCCACACGAAGTGCTACTCCCGGATTCCCTCCGGAACCCTGGGAGTGGTTACTGTCTGAGGCGTGGGTGGCGCAGGCGGGATTTTCGGCTACAAGGTACCAAAGCAAAGGAAGGAGGAGGGATGCGGGACGCCTGTATAAGTACCAAGGAGCTTTTAATGTTCTTCTTCCCCATTGGCTTCAGGGACAGGTGACAAAGATAGGCTCCCAGGGGGACGCTGATAAAGGGAGTGGGTGTGATAGGAGGAGACACAAAACTTACCAATAGCAAGGACCCAGGGAGGAGCATGGGTTACAGCTAAGCCACTGAGGATCACACAGGGGAGGGGGAAAACCCCAGGGGCAAATCATACATCAAATTAAGGAATGACTGGCACAGAGAATTCTCGAGATAAGGGGGGTGGTTACCATGACAGGCAGGGGAGTGGGGAGCAGCTCTAACAGGGAGAAGCCATTGTGAGGGAAGTACATGGGGGGGAACCGAGGACCGAACCATTATTGGGTTACAAAAGGAATAACTGATTCTAAAAACACACAATGCCACAACTGAATAATTTTAGTTTCCTGTTTGATTGATCTCACTACTTTCAATTGCTTTGTCGAAGGGCCTGCCTCTTGATCTAACCCCTCCTTTCCTACTGTTACTTCCACTTTTTCTCCCTCTTCTTCTTATTCCCTTACTAATCGGTGTTATGGGCCTGTAACTTGCCTTGTCCATTTTTTTGGTTTTACTTCTGGGGCAATTACTGCAGTTGCTGTGGTTTGAGTCCCTGTCTCAGGCATAGTGTCCTCAAACACAGTTTGAGTTTCTGTCTCAACTACAGTCCTCTGAGAGTACTTAACAGTGGCTTCGTAGGCACAGACCAGGCCCCAGTACAGAGCAAGAAGCTTCTGGTTTTCATTAGGGTAGGCAAGGCACCCTTCTATCAGTTGAAAGGTCAGTTTCTTAGGGTTGTTTTCCTGTTCGGGTCTAAAATCCCAGGTAATGGGAGGTGATAACTGTCACTGTCATATTTTCTGAAAAATCTCTTTGCCCAGGACTTTGCTCCTGGGATAGTGAGAAGACTCAGAGAAAAATGAAAACAATAATTATCTGATTTGCTTCTCCTGTGTTTGGCTGCTTTGGAATGTGGTTTGGAGATTGTTTATCCAACATATGAATTGTTTTAACTTAATGACCAGTCACGGTCAGGCTGTGTCAGACTCTAGAGAGAGAGTCATGAGATTCATTATTATCTTTTAGCCTTCTGTCTGTATCCTTTCTGTATTCTTTAGTATAGTTTTAGTATAGCATTCTTTAATATAATATAGAACATAAAATAATAAATTAGCCTTCTAAGAACATGGAGTCAGATTCATCTTTCCTCCCCACGACAGGGGACCCCAAAAATACCACAGGTAACTGCCTTAAAAACCTGCCGAAATCCTTCCACGCACCCTGCCACCAGGGAACTGGATGCCTCAGGGCAGATTTCAATAGCTGCTTACCTAAAATTTGTTTCCTCTTACATCAAGATGACAACAGATTCCATGACCTCCATAGTGTATCAACAGTATTAGGTGATATTAACAGTATTAAACAGCTTATATAAGGATGAACAATGACCAAGAGAACCTGCATTATAAATGCATTCACATCAATCTCAGGCAGGGAGATGGAAGTGTATTCTCTCATCATCCAGAGAAGATAGCTCGCCCAGCATAATGAGGCCATCAGTGTAATGGCAAAGCACAGAGCCATTGTTTGTGTTAACATGTTCCGAAACTCAGCAAAATAGAGATAAGCAGTGCAGCTGACAAATGCCATGTGCTGCACAGGCGTCTACTACTTGATACCTACTATTTACCATTTACTATAGCAGTACACATATATATTAAAAAAAAAATCTATAACTGCCTTTATGTCATCCCATGTTTGGGTGTCAAAAAAAAGGACTGTAGTGGGTTGACCTTGGCTGGGCACCAGGTGCCCACCAAGCTGCTCTATCCCTCCCCTTCCCAGTGGGACAAGGGAGAGAAAATAAGATGGAAAAAAACTAGCAGGTTGAGATAACGCAGTTTACTAAAGGAAAAAAAAAGGAAAGCAAAAGTTTGCATCTGCATAAGCAAAGGGGGAAAGTTAATCTCTACTTCCCATCAGCGAGCAATGTTCAGACGTTTCCCAGGAAGCAGGGCTTCAGCACACGTAGTGGTTTGTCCGGAAGGCAAACACTGAAGAATCAGGAATGCCCCCCCACCCCTTCTTCCTCTCTCCCTTAGCTTTTTTATCTGAGCTGATGTCATATGGTATGGAATTTCCCTTTGGTTAATTTGGGTTAGCTGGCCTGGTTGTGTCCCCTCCCAGGATCTTGCCCACCCCCAGACCCTTGATGGGGGGTGAGGGGGAATGTTAGAGGGACAGCACTGCTCAGCAGTAGCCAAATGACTGGTATGTTATCAAGATCCTTGCAGCTCTGAATGCAAAGCACAGCACTGTGAGGGCTGCTAAGGGAAAATGAACTCTCAGTCAGACCCAATATATTGGACCAACCCTGATACAGCCCCTGCTTATGCAGCAACACCTGAGAGTGGTGCCAACTTGCCCGATGTGCCAGCTGGGTAAGAGTTTTGAGACAAGAAGCCTTTGTTTGCTCTGTTTATTTAATTTATTTTTCCCCTCTCTTCTAAGCATTTCCTCTGGCTGTACTGTCTCTTGGGCTCATCTGGAGCAGGGGGGATGTTCTGCCTTGTCAAGTATTAATTGCAGCAGAAGAAAAACATGCTGTCCAAGCAAAGAGGTGGGATGGAGGTGAGGAGGATGGTGGGAACAGAGGTAATATCTTTTTTGGATGGATGAAGTGCTTGTGCTTGTGCTTCGCTCCTCACCCCAGCTGCTCACAGGTGTGGAGCCAGGGAGGAAGAGAAAGTGGGAGGCAGGCAAGGCAGCAGGCAGCGTGGGATGTTCCCTGGCAGGCCTCTCACCAACTTTGTGCAAGCATGGATATTTAAGGCACAATCAGTAGCAATGTCATGATGATCCTGCTCCCTCTTTAGTGCAGGGACATGATAGCAAAGTACTCAAGGATAGTTGTATTGGGTTTGTATGGCCAGGTTTCAGCAACAGGGTGTCACAGACACATTTTATGAAAAATCATTTTGTTAGGATCTTTTCTCCTGAGAAGCTGAGAGGCCTCAGGAAGGAAATGTAAACAATATTTATCTGCTGCTGTGGAATGCAACAGGTGCATCTTTGATTGGTCTCATGTGGTTGTTTTTAATGAATGGCCAATCACAGTCCAGCTGTCTCGGACTCTCTGGTCAGTCACAAGATTTTACTATCATTCTTTTCCTATTCCTTGCTAGCCTTCTGATGAAATCCTTTCTTCTATTCTTTTAGTATAGTTTTAATATATAATTTTCTTTTAATATAATATATATAATAAAATAATAAATCAGCCTTCTGAAACATGGAGTCAAGATTCTCATCTCTTCCCTCGTCCTGGGACCCCTGTGAACACAACTACAATGGGGGGCTACAGGGGTGGCTTCTGTGAGAAGCTGCCAGAAGCTTCCTCCATGTCCATCAGAGCCAATGCCAGCTGGGTCCAAGACGGATGTGCCTCTGGTCAAGGCTGGGCCAATTAGAAGTGGTGGTGATGCTTCTGTGATAAAATATTTAAGAAGAAGAAGAAGAAAAAGCTATTGTACAGCTGTAATTGGGGCCAGAGAAGAGTGGGGTGAGAATATGTGAGAGGAACAACTGTAGACACCAAGGTCAGTGGAGAAGGAGGGGAAGGAGGTGCTCCATGTGTCAGAGCTGAGATTCCCCCACAGCCCGTGATGAAGAACATGTAAAGCAGCTGTGTCCCTGCAGCCCATGGAGGTCCACAAGTGTCTTGGGTTACAATGAAAGCTGTAACCAAAAGTACATATTCTACTACTGTCTACATAAACTGTTAAAATGGGTGTGGCAGTGTTCTTTATATTCTCTATGACTCCACCATGATAACTCCCTCCAGGGAAGCAGCAGTCACCCTGGAGTGGCCATCTCTGCTAATGGGCCATCAAGGTCTCACTGAATGACTCAGAATTACATCATCCCATTGTGAGATGCCCTGCCCTGGCAGGAGGAACCAAACATTTCTACCTGTATATAATCTGAGGCTTGGAACACCATGATACTACTACCACTTTATTCCCAGAGGGCAAGAGCTATTGATAATCACCAGTGGACCTCCAGAGAAGGACCAGGTCCTTCTACAGGATCACTGCTTCTACAGGACCACATCCATCACTCCAACAGGACTGCAACCACTATTTAATTGGACTGCTAACACCACCTGACCAACAGGGTGACAGGTCGTATTCTGACTTTGTCAGTCTAAGCCAGTGTTTCTGTACTATTGCCTTTCTTGTAATTTTCCTATTAAATTGTAGTTCTGACTTGGAATCTCTCGCAACATACTTGTGTGGAATTAATTCCTCCCACTGGTTTGCCCTCAAACTAGCACAACAAGGGAGCAGATATCCACCTGCAGCCTGTGGAGGAGACCCAGGCCAGAGCAGTTGGATGCCTGAGAGGAGGCTGTGACCCTATGGGAGGCCTGTGCTGGAACAGGCTCCTGGCAGGGACATGCAAACCCATGGAGAGAGGACCCCATGCTGGCCCAGGTTTCCTGGGAGGACTTGTGTCCCTGTGGGGGACCCACACTGCAGCAGCCTGTCCTAGAAGGACTGTGCCCCATGGAAGAGCAACCCACATGGCAGCAGTTTGTGGAGAATGGTTGCCTGTGGGATGGACTCATGTTGCAGCAGTTCCCGGAAAACTGTTGCTCATGGGATGGACTCACGCTGGAGTTCATGGAGAACTGTCTCTCATGGGAGGGACCTCACAGTGCAGCAGGGGATGGACTTCTGTTCCTGAGTTGCGGCAGCAACAACTTGTGATGGACTGACTATAGCCCCCATTCCCCATCTCCCTGCACCATTGAGGGGAAGGAGGTAGAGCTGGGAAGGAAGGAGGCGTGGGGGGAAGGTATTTTTAAGGACTGTTTTTACTTCTCATTATCCCGCTCTGATTCTGTTAGTAATACATTCAATTAATATATCTAATTTAAGTCTGTTTTGCCTGTGATGGTACTTGATGAGTGATCTCTCCTTGTCCTTGCCTCAACTCATGAACCCTTTGTTATATTTTCTCTCCCCTGTCCAGCTGTGGAGGGGAGTGATAGAGGCTTTGGGGGGTGTCTGGCATCCAGTCAGTGTCAACCCACTACAGGCAGAAACAGAAATATGGGTGCTGCTGGTTTTGGTGCATTCCTTCTGGTCAAAGAATGGTTTGGGTTGGAAGGGACATCTAAAGGCCATCTAGTCCAAACCCCTACCATGGGCAGGAACATCCTCAACTAGATCAGGTTGCTCAGACCCCTGTCCAATCTGGTCTTGAACATTTCCAGGGACAGGGCAAATAAATTCACCTGATAAAGA
>NC_066342.1:7646297-7842793 GCF_022539315.1 Serinus canaria | reverse complement strand
TGGATGTGGCTTTTCTGAGGTTGGGGGTTTCACAGTTGGGCTGGTTTGTGTAAAGGAGGATGGGTGTTTAGTGCCTCTGACCAGAGGTTACGCCACGCACCCGAAACCTCCTTCTTCGCCCCTCGGTTGGGGGGGAAATCTGTATCAAACCTGACCTCTGTGGGCTGTGGTCTCTGCCACCCCAAACCCAGCCAAAGATGATTCTCAGAGCAGCTGCTGACTTTCACTTTCTTGTGGTTGCATTCTTTTCCCTCAGCCTGGGATGACTGAACAAGTGTCCCCTTTATCTTATCTAAGGGGCTTAACTCACAATGCAAAGTTCCAGCCAGGTATCGTGAAGGAGGGGTGGGCTTCTGTGGTTGTAGCTTCTTTATAATTTTTGCTATAATGGGCAAAACTCTATAACAACATTTAAGGCATGAACCATTTCAGTCCCTGGCAGATGGTGACTCTACCACCGCACTGGGCAGCCTGTTCCAATGCTTGATAACCCTTTCCAGGAAGAAATTTCTCCTCATGTCCAATCTAAACCTCTCCTGGCACAGCTTGAGGCCAATTCCTCTTGTCCTCTCACTTGTTACTTGGGAGAAAAGACTGATCCCCACCTGGCTACAACCTCCTTAAAGGTAGTTGTAGAGAGCAAGAAGGTCCCCCCTGAGCCTCCTTTTCTCCAGGCTAAACACCCCCAGCTCCCTCAGCTGCTCCTCATCAGACTTGTTCTCCAGACCCTTCCTCCACTCTGTTGCCCTTGTCTGGACATGCTCCAGCACCTCAGTGGTGTGGACAACATTTCCATATGCACTGATTATAAACCATCTTAAACCATCTTAGGAAGCAGCACCATGAACAATGAGCTTTAGTAGCATGGGATGTACATATTTTTTTCTTTAATACCTTGTCTTTTCTGAATTCATGGAGGCAAATCATTATGATGGAAAAAAAGTTAGGTGTTGGAAAAGATGAAAGTTTGACAAGAAAGTTTCACAGATGTGTATACTTGGCAGAAAGCTCTCTGAATGTAGAACCTGAGAATGGAATAGCGATGGAAACAAGTTTTGATATAGAAGAACAATAGATGTCCAAATTGAGAATTGTTGAGCCAGTTGTTACTGGACAACTAAGAAAGCAAAGGTTAAGTCGAGTTGGAAGGAGGTTTTATGACTAGAGCAAAAGATATGTTGACCGCAAACAAAAAAGATGTTTTTGCCAAGCAGAAATAGGTCTTAGGAAAAGCAGAAAGATACCATAGGCAAACAAACATGCCAATGTGGCAAGTAGAAAAAAGGTCTAAGAATTTTCCACTGCAAGGAAACTGAAAAACAACTTTAAGCTTAAACTGTAACATACTAATTCATGTGATTGGACAGTAATGACCATAATATGGTAATGATAGTAGTTATGATAGGATATAGGTAATAGTAAAGGTATGGTATATGATGCTGATTGTTTTTTATGTATTAATATGCTCAGCTAAGAAAAATATATAATGCATTGTAACCAGAACAAATAGACTTCAGGTCTGCCTGTACACTGTAGCTGACAGCTGTAGGTGTGGCTCTGTTTCCCACAACCTGAGACTGCTGTAAAATCTTCTATATAATAAACAGCATTTTGAAGAGCTGCCTGGAGTCCCGCATCTCTCGTCACAGGCTTTTACAGTTATGTTTTATCAGAAATTCAGAGTTGCTTGGTTTTGTGCTTGGGGAGCTTGGCTGGGGTGCGGGTGGGTAGTTGGATTGTTGCTCTCATCCCACAGGGGATGAAGGCTGTGGGAGTACCAGGAAAAGCAGTGGGTGGCAGTTGGTGTTCCCCTCCATGCCAGCTTAGCTGTCACTGGATGCTGCCCAAGTTTTGCTTTGCCCTTATCTGGGGCCAGACATATTGTTTGCACCAGCTTTATTTACTGATTTACTCAGATACTCCTTAGAAAGCCAGTAGTCAGAGGAGATGCAGAGAGTGGTTTGGGTGTGGGGATGGAAACAGCATATTTTTTATTTTCCTACAGACTGAGCAAGTATGTAAAAGTTTCAAAAGTAACCGTGCTCTGAGAACAGAGGTCTTCCAAGCCATGCCTGAGAGTACCAAATTTCCCCAGGCTGACACTTGATTTTGCCTCATGCTTCAGAAGAATTTCCCTTGTATAAACAATTTTGGTTGTGATTTGGAGGTTTTTTTAATGTGCTTCCTTATAGGAGAACCAGCAGAAAGGCATATAACATGGAATTCGATGACCAGCTGCTGTCATTTGATTTATTGAATTTTCTTGTTGCCCTGTGCCAGAAAGGAACTAGTATTTTATTAAATGCAGTGTTTCACTTAATGCTTAGAGTAGTGGGTGCTCAATTTGGGGCATAATCTCAAGAATAAGCTGCTCCCTAGGGCACCCAATGAGGACAAGAGATGGCCAACCCTTTGGAGTTGTGCACATGCCAGCAAGCTGGGCTTAGCCAGGCTAGGATGCTCACAGTGGCAGAGACAGCATGCTCTGCTGAGCCGGGCTCCAGTAGGATGACTCCTCTGCTGGGCATGTTCTTGTCGATGGGGACAGAGTCGCTGGTTGCATGGGTGCAGCTGAGGGTGGCCGGGAGGTAGCTTCAAAATCTGGGTGCTGGAGGGGCTTTGTAACCCCTTGCTGGGCGCTTGGGGAAGGGTTTTCAAAGTCACTTGTTCCTTGGATTGGGCACCCAATTTGGGGTCTTGTCACCTGGACTGGGGACTTGGGTAAGCAAACCTCTCCTATGAAGATGTTCTGCCTCCATCTTCTTGCTTGCTTGGGTCATTTGCGCACAAACTGATTTTTTAATTAAATTATACCCATCTCTTTTTCAAAGATAAGGTTTTTATCCCACCTCTCCCAGGTTTCTTTTGTCTGAGCTAGGTGCACAGTGTGCAGGGGAAGTGGAGCAAATTGGTAAGAAATTCACCCATGGAGTCACAAGTTACACCAAGGATGGGCTTGTCCCATTGAGTGGAGAACAAAAAAGATGTGATAAATCGGCTTTAAAAAAAAGATATTTAAAAAAAGTAAAAACCACAACAAAACCCGAGCTTTTCTTTCTAAAGAACTTTCTGTGCTTGTTTAAAAGGGAAATGTGAAAAGATCCCAGTAAAATTGCTCTGTGTTCCACATTATGTCCACCTTAGAAGTACAGGTGGACAAGGAAGGCTCTGTGCCAAATCTTTTTGGTTTAGAGGGAGTGGTGTCAATGAATTCTAACTGCTCCTAGAAAGTTTAAAGTTTCTGCATGCAAATCAGTGTCAATCTACTCTTGGCTGCAGACACCCAGGGAATGATGTTGCCAGATTTCCCGTGCAGCCAAGGCAGGTGAGGGGGGGATGAAGGTCAGCATTTGGAGTGGGAAAGTGGGTCAGATAGTGTATTTTCAACTTCTGAAATATGTAATTTTTAGCTCTTATCCCTCTTTTAGGGTTTTTTCAAGTTATTGGGGGGAGGAGAGGGTGCTTGAATTTCATGCTTGGAGGCTAATCATGTTCATGTTGGAAATCTTCATCACATCGTTGGGATCCTCTGTACAAATCTATCACTATTTGCATGCATTTTTAATTGCTGTTTGAACTCGCACCTATGATTATCTTGCTGAATTCCTTGCTTGGTATCTTGAATCTTTGCCAAGCCTGGAGATTTTGGATGTTTATCAATACCTGTATGATACAACCTCTCAATTTGCAAGGGGTTTTTTTTGTAAATCCAGTTTTGTTATTTCTTTATTTAATTTAGAAAGGAAATACCAGTGCAAAAACACATCTGCCAGCATGTCCTGCTTGGTAGGCAGAAGGACTCTGATGAGGCAGATGATCAATATTTAAAATAGAATAGATAGACATATATGAATAGATAGAAATATATACAAATAGATAGAACTATATGCATAATAGAAAAATATAGTATTGTCTTGATTTGGAAGACAGGTGTCTGCCAAGGAAGGTGGGAACATCCCTTGGAATGGAAAATGCGACCCTTCTTGTTGCCTTTTTCCCAACCTTGTTCTAGACTGTAGCAGGCCCAGGCCTGGCTAGGGCCCTGTGGAGAACAGAGGCCTAAAGATAAATGTCCTAGGATGATGTTAGGATGCTTGTATCCCCATTCGTCTGTGCTATTTATGCTGGATATTATGTTCCGTGCCTTCAAGACTGGCTCTGAAGAGTGAAAGTTTTGTCTTGGTCTCTTATCAGCTACTCCCCCACAGCTGGTGGGACACAGAGACAGGACAGTACATAGTGCTGCTTTTGCTTTTTGCCCTGCTTTTTGCTTTGCTCTCGCTCTTGCTTCTGCTTTGCTCCTGCTTTGCTCTTGCTTTTTTTTTTGCTTCTGTTCATTAGTTAGTTTAGCTAAGCAGTCCAAATTTCCTCCTGGACTATTTATCCTTTCCTTTTTGGATCTACTTGAACCTGCTCCTGACTGGGACCTGGGAAACACCGAGTATTCACCTTGTGGCCTGCAGCAGCTACCCCAGCGCAGGAGGGACTGATAAGAGAGCAACCACCCCAGGAGAGACTTTCTGAAATTGTCATCTTTTTCAGAGTGGTGAATGAGGGGTGTTCATTTTGTGTGTTGGGGGGTGCAGTGCCTGTTAAATAAACAGGTTCTTTCCACTTCTCTCTGAGGAATTCTTCCCGAACCGGTGGGGGGGGGGGGAGGGGCCGTGTGGGTTTGCTTTCTGGAGGGGCCCCCCTTTGGGGATTCTCTCCCAAATTTGCCCTAAACCAGGACAATAAGAAAATGCCAAGTCATAGTAACTAACCCAAAAGCCCCTCTCCTCCATCTTCCAGACCCTAGCTTATCTTCCTGTGGCCCCATAGGTTACTTTTCCCTAACCCTTGCTATTGGACAATTTCTGATCCCTTCTACCCCTATATAAGGGGCTACTTTAGCCCATTCTGGTTAGAAGAGCTGTTGCCGGAACCCTTCACGGACCTCCCAATAAACCATCGCTGTGGAACCCTGGGGCTGCCTTCCCTTTCTCTCTCGCGGTCTGCTTGCCTGGGAAGCCACTGCTAGCCAAAGCACCTTTAGCAAGCTAAGAGCTGAAAACTATAAAAGAGCTGAGATCACTAAGAGCTGATATCACTTGAGCTTGCTAGAGATTGCCTGAGGCTATTGCGGCTTGGGTATTTCGAGAGCTCCGTCTTCAAGGACTGAGCTACCTGGCCCGGAGCTCGCCTGCCTGCCTGGGGGCATACGAGCCCTGCAGGGACCCAGCTATCGGCTTTAAGTGGTGCCCGTGGCTTTACTAGATTGCAAGGCAAGATGTATTCTATTACCATCTGTATGGCAGATGTCTTTTGTCAAGTGGGCAATTTTTTCTTATCTCTCCTCTTAGTGATCACAATCACTCCTCCCTTGGTAGGGGACATCTGCTGATAACAGGCTATTGAATGTCACTGCATGACTGATAAGAACTATAACATCCCATTGTGAGATGCTCCGCCCAGAGGGAGGAGCCAAGCATTGCTACCCAAATATAGTCTTGAGATTCTGCAATAACTCCACAGCTTCTCCACTAGATTCCCCAGAAGAACAGCAGTTGCCTCTTCTTCCACTGGATCTTCAGAGGAAGAATACGTCCTTTCCTACAGGACCTCCTGCTCCAACAGAACCACACCTGACACTTCAGGAGGACTGCAGCCACATTTCCAATTCGACTGCTACCAACACCCTGAACAACAGGGTGTCAGGTTGAGTTCTGACTCTGTCAGTGTTGTTCTAGTGTACTGCATTGTTTATTTTATCCTTTTATTTTTCTTCCCTATTAAAGAACTGTTATTTCCTGTTCCATATTTTTTGCCTGAGAGCCCCTTACTTTAAAATTTATAGCAATTTGGAGGGGTGGGGAGGGTTTACATTCTCCATTTCAGGGGAGGCTCCTGCCTTCCTTAGCAGACTCCTGTCTTTCCAAACCAAGACAAATGAAACTTGAGATCATTTTAGTAAGAACTTACTATAAAAGTGGATCTTTAATAAAGGCCTTCAGGGGCAGGTATGGAAAGATTTCTACAAAAGCTCATACCCCCACGGAGGTGCATACAGTTTTATGGGTTTAGTAAATTAGTATAATTGACAAAAAAGCACCACTTAGGAGCACACATGGTGTTGCAATTTCTTCCCTGAGTCAAGACCCTTGTAAGTCTTCCCCTTCTCTTTGCTAGCTGTACTTTGTTTATCTTGAAGAGTTGTTCTTAACCTTGGTAGCCAGGAAGAACCAAGATGGCATAGAGGACCTGTACCCCTCAGAGCTTGGAGCTCTGGAATTTATTTTGTCTTCTTGCCTAGGGAAAAGACATAGAAAAGTACTAAGAAAACTAGCTAGAATACAATTATAAGCTACAAAGCTCCAAATATATGTGCGAAAAATGCAGAAAACACATAAAAGAAAAAAAAACAAAAACCAAAATGGCATCATCCCTCCCTCCAAATTATTATAACTTTGAAATTATGGGGCTTTCAGGCAAAGATATGGGAAAAGAAATAACAGTTGTTTACTAATATATATATATATATGTATAACAAGGCAAACAAACAACAGCAATGGCAGCAACCACAAACAAAACCAGAAACCCAAGAAGAGCCTTCTCTTGGCTGTCGAGCACCTTCCCCTTTGGTGTAGTTATGGTCACAGCCGGCAGGTGCGCTGTGGGCTCCTGGTGAGGCACAGCAGGTGCAATGATTTTCCCACGGCTGCAGGGGGTGCTATGGCAAGAGTTCATCTGCCTTTTCATATAGTTAATGGCAACTCAGCCAGCAGACAAAAGAGAGACTCTTTCCTTTGCAAATTCAGCTCGTCTCAGTGCCACTCTGGAAACTGAATGGACAGCAGCAAGAAACCTCAGAAGCAGCAAGCTGGAAACAGCAGAGGCTGGCACACTCGGAAATGGTAAACAAAAGGTAGCAGAAACTCTGGGGCCATGCCCGAAGCTGAGGAGTGTCTAGGTGTTGGGTTACAGTGTAGCAAGAAGCCCTGAAGCAGCAGAGAACAGTGGGGCTGAGCAGAGAATCGCTCCCCTGGGTAGTTTACTGCCGATGGGTGGTCCCTGGGTCAGGCTGGGCAGAGGGGGGCAGCCCCCAGCAGCGGATGGTGTACTCCCAGTCCCGGGTCGCAGTGCGGTATGCACTGGCTTTTGGCTCCCAAGCAGCAGAGAAGCAGAGAAGCAAGCCAGTAAGCCCAGTCACAGTGCCAAAGGAAAAGAAACAAAAAGTAACAGGCAAAACCCACCAGGTAACAGTATCTTTGGTCAGAGACACCGCGCTGCGTGGCTGCTGAGACTAATAGCCCCACCGGAAGTGACAATCATCCCTCTCTCCCAACCACACTTCTCAGCCTGTCTTTAATCAGAAAATCTCTGCCAGTATTAAATCTCCTGAGACATTTTAACTATTGAAGAGAGGGATTTTTTTCTGCAAAGAACAGTGGAAACAAATATTACTTTAAAACAAATATGAATAAATAAGCATTAAATATATAGTATAATAAATAGATACTATTTTTATTTTTATAGAAATATACTTGTCTTGGGAATGGGTTTTTTTTATCCCATACCGGATTTTGGCTTTGTTTTGTGTCTGGGGTGGTCACTGTTGTCCTCCCCCGCCATCCCCGCCGGATCCCGGGGTAACACAATGGGTGAGAGCCAGCCCGGGCTTCCTGGGTTGGGTTTTTTCTGTTCTTTCAGAGATACCGCAAGAATGGGGGCAGGTAAAAAGAGACAGAGTTGGGGGTAGCTGCTCTCTCTAACTGTGTACTTCATAGGAGGATAATTGGATGTACAGCTTGGGGAAAGGAGTTCACTGACACCACCATAATCCAGAGGGGAGACTTTCTTCTACTGCTGGGCTCACATCCCCCTGCCCTGCCAGGATATCCCACAGGTTCCAGCTATTTGCCGTGGAGTTTTGATAAATTCTCATCCACTCCTTCCCCCCCCCCCCCCCGGGATTTCTGCTCATCCCTGCCATTCCAGCCTGCTGCTTCTGAGAGTCCTGCTAGGGGCACCAGGATCAGCTGCCACAGGTGTTTGTGAAGCAAAGCCTCTCTTCCATCCCTTTCCGAGTCGCCATTGCCGCATGCTTCTCGAGCCTGTGCTGGAGTGCCCCCTGCAGCCATGGGGGAATCATCGTACCTGCCCTGCCACCGGGAGCCTGTCAGCGTCCCTGCCAGCTGTGGCCATAACTACACCAAAGGGGAAAGTACCACAGCCAAAAAGTCTGTTACTGGGTTCCTAGTTCTGTTTTTTATTAATGCCGTAGTTGTTCTTGTTTTTTGCTTTATTATATATACTAGTAAAGAACTGTTATTCCTATTCCCATATTTTTGCCTGAGACCCCCCCTTAATTATAAAATTCTAATAATTCAGAGGGGAAGGGGGTTTGCATTCTCCATTCCAAGGGACACTCCTGCCTTCCCTAGAAGACACCTGTCTTGCAAACCAAGACAGATTTTGGCACCCAACGGTGGGGCTCGAGGGCATAGAGAGAAAAAGAGTGAAAAAACAATAACAGTTCTTGAGTAACCTAATTTTTTGTGTGCTGGATATAGAAACCTCATTAGATGTCACCATGTGGTCTAGCTTCGCCTGCCTTGGGTGGCATGTGGTTGTGGCTACATTTCCTCCATTTGCAAGCCCTTTTCTAAACATGGGTCTTATAACTAAGGCTACTGTGGCTGTTATCCAGTTTATTTTATGGGTTAATAAGGTGAGGAATTATGGATTTTTAACTTCCTCTGGAAGGCGGGCACATGGATTCAAAGCTACCACACACTAACTGTATGGTTTTGGAGTTACTTTAATAATGGTACCCACTGTGAGGAAATGACACTTGGGGAAATTTTTTCCCCACCCTTCAACCAGCTCTTTGGGTCTACCCCACCAGTTTTCGAAGGGTTCAAATCTTCTCTAAATGCTAATGATATCATACAGTGTTGCTGACATGACTGTTAAGCTTGTGCTGCCAGGGCAGAAGTGGGTTTTCCATCCCATCTTTTCATATTTTCCCCATGGTCACACAAGAAAAACCACAGCTCAGCTTGTGAGGTGTATCCTCTCTTTCAAGCTGGGGGACATCTGCTTCTGATAGCAGGGCCTCTGGTCCGTACTGACAAGATTTGGAGAAGGTCCTCTTTAAGCTCCTTTGTAGGAATGTGCCCCTTGTTGACGGAGTGACAAAATTATCCTTTGTCTCCTAAAAAAGGAAAAAAGCCCAGAAGTTTCTCTTCTCAATTAGGTAAAAAGACACCTCATAGGACCTTAGGGACTTCACCCCAAACTTAAGGATAGCCAATTGGACAGGAGCCAAAAAGTCCCACCTAAGCAATTTACTAGAAAAAGAAGACAACAAAGGAAATAATCACTTTTGTGAGGTGTTTTACCAGAAGCAAGAACCTCTTGCCCTGGCTCGGTTTTTCTCTGTAAAGAGCTTTGTTATTTTGCCTTTTATTAAAACTTTTCTGTTTCCAACACTGCCACAGAAGCCATCCTGCTGATTTTATGCCATCTGAGGTGGCTGAGCTATCTCGGGTGTGATATAGATCTCCAAGAGCTTATGAGACCTGGCTGAAGGAGATCATTCTATCACGTGGTGCCTGGACTGGTGATTTCTCATACTGAGAGAAATAGTCTGGGAATTTTTGATTGGTCCTCAATCAAAATAGGACATTTTTTTCTTGGTCTTGCGTTTTTGGGGAGCAGGCCTGCAACTGGGTTTTTGTGGTGCCAAAGAAAAAAAACCCAGGTAAAGGAAGATTGGAGGCCATCAGAGGGGGTCACAGATCGAAGGCCAAGCCAATGAGAAGGGGCTGAAACTGGGACTGGCTGGAGAATGTGCTGTGAAGTCCGAAGGACCTCTTCAGAAAGCTGTTATTGGCTGAGCCAAGTCTGAGCCACCGCTGCGTTTCCAGACCCGGGAGAGACAGACCAAGGAGGACAGCTTCTCTGAAAACCATCTTTGGTGCGTAAGAAATGGGAAATAAGCTGTCTATAGCTGTGCAGTATCTTTATATTTAGTTAAACTATAAATTAGAAATTCAAGATGTAAAGTTTGAGAAGAAATAGCTTTAAAAACTCATCAAATGGGTTTTCACAGAATTCCCAACCCTAAATACGTCTGAGATGCTTACACTAGAGTTCTGGGATGCAGTGGGACTTAGATTATACAGTATGGAAAAAAATAAGAAGTCCAGCCTAAAGCTGCATCCAATATTCCAGACGGTATTACAGTTTGTGACCTTGCAGAGTGAAAAGCAAACTAGAGACAGCCACAGAACACCACAGAGCAGAGAGAGAGCAGACCGTAGGCTGCAGCAGAAAGAAAGGAGGGGAGACAGAGATTCCAAGACCCCAACCCATTCCCTGACCCACCCTGAAACACCCCTACCCTGGGAGGGAAGGCGGGAGTCAGCACAGCCAGCCGCTCCCCATCCAGTTCCTCCTCTACCTCTAAAGGGAGGGACACAAACTTGTCCTGGTCAGACCAGTCTGCAACCCACCTCTCCAAAACCACCTGCCCCAAAGAATTCCCCTCGTTTTCCTCTCAAAGGTAACCTCAGACGCACTAAATCGGTGAATTTTGGCAGTACAATCGAAAAAAGCCAAGGCGAATCCATGCTCTGTGAGTACAATAGCACACATGGCCAGCGCCATGTTTCAGAGATGCAAAGCTCTGCCCTTCGTGAGCGTGTTCCATCCTCCTCAGGCTCCCAGGATTCCCTTTCCGATTTGTCACTAAGATCCTGCCCATCAGACGCAGGACACTCTCCTTTTGTGGGCCGAGCCCAGTGGGTCTCCCTGCCCATAATCCCCGCCCAAACCCCTGGATGACATGCCCCCATTCTGCCTACCATGGGAAGCGGATGTGACCCCATCCAAAATGGCAGCGCCCAGTTCAGGAGAAGCTCCAATCCAAAACAAGAGATATTCACACTCCCCTCAGGGCAGCCCCCTTAAATCTGAGGACAAGTTTATACACCAGGAGGCACAGATACCTGGCAAAGGATAAGAAAGGATGCAGTCCAGGAAGGAGAATGGGAAATCACATCTAAGTTAAAAGTATTTCCAGTCAGATATAATGTCGGTGCTGGGGGAGGTCCTCAGTGGGAACAGATAAGCTTTGCAGAAATAAAAGAAATATGCAAAGCATCTCGTTCATATGGAAAAGAATCAGCATATTTCAGAGGTCTACTACAAGCTGAAATAAATAGGGCAGGAGATCTTTCTCCTTTTAATGCCTTTATTAAAAGTGATCAGCTCAAGGTTAGGAGGCCCGATGATGGGTCCACGGTCTCACCGTTGTCGCTCCCTGGAGTGACTCGGAGGAGGAGGAAAATGCAGCTTTGTCCACTAGGGGGCAGAGCTGGGGGTCCTGTCCTCACGAGAGCAGGTGGGGGTATATACCCCTGGTTCCCGCTTTTCATGCTTACCATCTAGGGTCCTGGCTCCGACCAACATCTTTTAGGTTATGGTAAAGAGCCACTAAGGTTTTCAGCGTCTCTGCCAGCTCCGGACCTCTCCCCTGATGTCCAGACCCTACTTTGGTCTCTTAATTCCGTATTGGCTTGTTGTTTTAGGGGTTCCTTTGCTGAGTTTGGTGGGGTGGTTTACCCCGTTGCATCTTCCCTATTTGCATGTCAACTCCCAGGTCCCCTCCTTTCACGGAGAAAAGCCAAAAAGCCATCTACCTGGCCGCAGGCAGGATGGTACTGATACAACAGAGAGTTAACGACTTAACATTTGCATATCAATCTCGTCTTTTCACCGTGGGGATGCCATCTCCCAGGAAACAGCAGCTGCGGGAAACAACTGGTCCCCGGTCCTGGGACCACCCGTGTCACCCCCGCGGGCCCCCCCTGGCTCAGCCAGGACCCAAGCCGCAGTGGGGGAGGGCCTGCAGTTCCCGGAGTGGGCCGGTCCCCGCGGGCACCACCCATGGGGCTCCCCTGGCCCCGCCGGGATCCGTGCCTGAGCGGGGGGCACCCCACCGCTCCTGGGTCACCAGGCAGCGGCAGGATGGCTCAGGGTGCTATTAAGAACAGGTAATTAAAAGGAAACTCTTAACAGGAGATTACAACATGGAATTATTAACAATAAATAGTTAGATCTCTAACTTGGCAGCCATTGGTTTAAGTTGTGAACTCTGTAACTTTAAAAAAAATGGGCAGCCTTTTTTTATTCATAACACAAGCCACCTTTTCAGCAAATGTATTCATGCCTCATGATCTAAGGCAGCTTTGTACATCTTTGCTGTCTCCAACAGAGTATTCTCTGTGGGAACTGGCATGGAAATGTTTACTAAATGACCTTTTAAGAGGTTATGCAAGAACTCCAGCCACTGCAAACACAACTATGGATCAGCTTGCGGGAGAAGGAGCCTACACAGAACCACAAAGACAGGCAAGGACACTCAATAGGCAAATCCTTCAGGATGTTAAGGAAGCAGCAAAGACTGCCTTGTTCCAGGTGCCTGACGGGAATAAACCAGAACTAGACTTCAGAGAAATTAAACAAGGGATGGATGAGCCATACATTAAGTTTTTGGACTGTTTAAAATTGGTATTAGATAAGCAAATTCCCATAGACTGTGCCAGACAAGAGTTATTAACACAGCTTGCAATTTCTAACGTAAATCCAAGCTTCAAAAAAATATTGCGTGCAGTGTCACAAGACCTGGAGCCCACCCTAACACAGCTAGTGGATGCTTGCATTTGCCTGGGTACTCCTGAACACGTAGCAACCATGCAGGCAGAGGTACTAGCTAATGCCATCACAACTGCACAGGAAAACATCTTAAAGAAGCAAGAAAAAGCTGTAGAAATTCAGACACAAATCCTAGCAGAGGCTCTAACAGCATTTAAAGGGGCAATTGAAAACCAACAGATGCCAAAGGATATATGCTATTCCTGTGGTCAAAGAGGGCATTTTAAGAGGGAGTGCCCTAAACTACGAAGGAGGCCACCTTCAAAAAGCAGTGGATACAGAGGTCCCTGTCAAAATGCTAACAATTTTCGCTTGGTACAGGGTTGTCCATGCCATCTTCCAGGAAACTTGCAGCCAAGCACGGCTCAGCGGTGTGCAATGACACAAGAACCACTGTACCAAAAGTCAGAGACCACCACAGGCCACCAAGCACAGAACTGCAGCAAATCATTGCAGTACTACTGAGCACAATGTCCCCAGGTACCAGATTGGAGCTGTCTACAGCCAGTAATGCCAACAAATGCCATTGCTCACACAATATCCACAGGACAGCTGGGACCTGAACCACAACCATGACAGTTCTTAATAGTGGGAGTGAACTGATCTCATGCAGAAGGCTTCTATATCATTCCAACTGTGTTATCTGTCACTTGTTCACAGGAAATCACCGTATTAGCTTTATGTGAGACTCTCCATGTTTCCTGCTTAAAGGACTAACCATAGCACAAGCTTTTCTCCTACCAGTCACAGAGCAACACATCCCTCATTGCTTAGACCAGGCACATCAGCCGCGGGCGGTCTCAACTCATCTGTGTTCTGAAGCACCTCATGAAAGCCATCACCCTCCCTGGCCTGATAGATACTGGAGCAGACGTCACTCTGATATCAAAATCAAAATGGCCACAGGACTGGACCAACTGGCAGGTATTGGTGGTCACTGTGAAAGTTTCTGTAGCTTGCACTCTGTCACATTTGAAGGACCTGAAGGTCGTGTTGCCACAACAAAACCATTCATAGTAGGAAGAGATATAGTTCTTTGGGGAAGAGACATTCTGTCTCAATGGGGTCTGAGAATAGAAACTGATTTTTAACAAAGGCTGTTGATGGACATAACACTCTAAAACTCACATGGACATCCAATACACCTGTCTGGGTCAGCCGGTGGCCCTTACCAGAAGAGAAACTTTCTGCATTAGAGCAGTTGGTACAGGAACAGTTAAACAAAGGTCACCTAACTCCAACTACCAGCCCCTGGAACGCTCCAGTTTTCGTAATTAAAAAGCCAAACAGTGGGAAATGGAGGTTATTGCAGGATCTCAGAAAGGTTAATAAAGTGATTCAAGAAATGGGTTCTTTACAACCAGGTTTACCTTCTCCCGTTATGATTCCAAAGGATTGGAAATTAACTGTTATTGATTTAAAAGACTGTTTTTTCAATATTTGTTTGCATCCAGATGAGGCACCAAGATTTGCCTTTTCCATCCCATCAATAAATCAGCAGGCCCCTTTAAAAAGATACCATTTGCTTGTTCTTCCTCAAGGTATGCGCAATTCTCTGAGTATATGCCAGTGGTTTGTAGCAAAAGTACAATACCCAAATTCCCTCATCTTGCATTATATGGATGATATTTTAATAGCAGCAAAGGATCAAGCATCAATGCAGGAGACAACAGATCTGGTCATCTCAGAAGTGGAGAAATCAGGACTCACAGTAGCGATGGAAAATATAGAGACACTTCCTCTCTGGAAATATTTTGGATACAGGATCACAGAACAAACTGTAACTCCGCAACCACTCCAACTAAGAAAAATCCAAAAATACTGAATGAAGTGCAGCAGCTAGTAGGGACTCTGAACTGGCTTCATCTACTGCTAGGCATTTCAAATCAGGACTTGGCCCCTCTGTCTGATCTATTGAAGGGCGACACAGCTTTAAACTCACCACGAGAATTCAACAAAGAAGCCCAAAAATTAAAGTGATGTGAGCCATCCAATCACGCCAGGCTCATTGATATAATCCTAACTTGTCTTTTTTGTTTGCGGTTTTAGGGGAGAGTCCACAGCTTTAAGGCCTAATATTCCAGTGGGATCTAGAGAAGAAGGACCACCTGATAATCTTAGAATGGATTTTCCTATCATGTCAGATGGGTAAAACTATAACAACTTGCCCTGAAATTCTATCACAATTTATTATAAAGGCTAGATCCCGAATATTTTCCCTTTCAGGAAAGGATTTTGCAGAAATCTTTCTGCCTGTCACATCCATCTATTTGGAGTGGTTAATTCAAAGTTCAGAAGTCATGCAATTCGCCTTAGAAAATTTTACAGGAAAAATTTCAGTCAATTGTCCCAAACATGAGCTACTAAATTCATCTTTAAAATTAATTCATAAGCCCTTAAGAAGTCATGCACTCCTAGAGGCAATCACATTTTTTACAGACGGTTCTGGGAAGTCAAAAAAATCTGTGATTGCTTGGCAGAATCCAGAGACAAAAAAATGGGAATCAGATATTGAAGAAGTAGACCGCTCTTCACAAATAATAGAGTTAATGGCAGTCGTACAGGTCTTTTCAAAATTCACATTTCCTTTTAATTTAGTAACAGATTCATTTTATGTTGCAGGTGTAGTGGAGAGAGCAGAAATATCTCTGCTAAAAGAGGTTTCCAATGACCAGCTATACGGTTTGCTCAAAAAATTAATCTTCCTTCTTTCCATTTGACAGGAACCTTACTTCATAATGAACATTCGTTCACATTCTGCGCTCCCAGGTTTCCTAGCAGAAGGCAATGCTATGACTGATTTGTTAGCCATGCCAATACAGAACACACTTCCCAATGTCATTGAACAAGCCAGAATGAGCCATGCTTTCTATCATCAAAATGCACCTGCCTTAGTAAGAATGTTTAACATCTCTCAGAATCAGGCAAAAGTGATTGTTCCATCATGTCCAGATTGCCAAAAATTAACCATACCAGCAATAGCAACAGGGGTTAACCCTCGAGGCTTAAATAGCCTGCAGATATGGCAAACTGACATAATATCAGTCATTTGCATGGTTCAAGCATATACACGTATCAACAGACACATTCTCAGGAGCAATTTTTGCTTCCGCACATCTAGGAGAAAAGAGTAGAGATGTAATTAAACATTTCTTACAAGCATTTGCATCCCTAGGCATTCCTCAAGAAGTCAAAATGGACAATGGATCAGACGACATTTTTAACAAACTGCAGGAGTTTTTCAAAACCTGGGGTGTCAAACACACTGCAGGTATTCCACATTCTTCCACAGGTCAATCTATTGTAGAAAGAGCACGCAGATCACTGAAAATGATCCTTCAATAGCAAAAGGGAGGCACAGAAGTTCTGTCTACAATAGAGAGGCTGAATAAAGCTATATGTGTTTTAAATTTCTTAAATAATTATTTTATGGAGCAGGTACCACCAATTTTCAGACATTTCAGCAATACCAGTTAAGCAAAGCTCAAGGAAAGGCCACCAGTCTTCATCAAGGATCCAGCAATAGGACAAATTTCAGGACCCCATCATCTTGTGACTTGGGGGAGGAGGTTTGCGTGCATTTATACAAATGCAGGTCTTTAATGGGCCCCTGCAAAGAATTTTAAGCCACAGGTACAGCCGATCCAAGAGCAGCAAAAGACACCAGAAGAACTGCACAAACAACTGAGCAACAGCTGGAAGCAGAGACTGTGTTTCTAAGTTTGCACTAGTTAAAACTGTTTTAAAAAGTTTTGCACTGAAAAAGTTCTGTAAGTTATTGTTGTTGTGTCAAAATCTACTTCCAAAAATGCTTTAAAGTTCTATATGTTCAAATCATATACAGACAGAAATTTGAGGCTTACCTGGGAAAGCACTTCACCAAAGTTAAGACAGAAGAATAATTCACAAGCAGTAAAAATTAGAACCAAATTAAAAAATTATTAGCATAACTACAAATTGTCAACAAGGGTGAGACTTCTTCAGATCACGTTCCTTTCTCCTCTTTCCTTTTTAGATATGTAGAAAGGGTGAGATGTAGGAATGTGCCCCTTGTTGACGGAGTGACAAAATTATCCTTTGTCTCCTAAAAAAGGAAAAAAGCTCAGAAGTTTCTCTTCTCAATTAGGTAAAAAGACACCTCATAGGACCTTGGGGACTTCACCTCAAACTTAAGGATAGCCAATTGGACAGGAGCCAAAAAGTCCCACCTAAGCAATTTACTAGAAAAAAAGACAACAAAGGAAATAATCGCTTTTGGGAGGTGTTTTACCAGGAGCAAGAACCTCTTGCCCTGGCTCGGTTTTTCTCTGTAAAGAGCTTTGTTATTTTGCCTTTTATTAAAACTTTTCTGTTTCCAACACTGCCACAGAAGCCATCCTGCTGATTTTATGCCATCTGAGGTGGCTGAGCTATCTTGGGTGTCCTAGGTTCATAAGGAAGTTAGTTTTTTGGGAGTTTGTGGTCAAACCAATCAGTGCTGAGATTTGAATATTGGCACCTGGTGCGGCCACTGAGGACGTAGATACGCCTCTGAGAAGACAGGGGATTAAAAGCAGAGAACTCCCAGGCGAGGTCTCTCTTGGTTCCGGTCAGTGAAAGAGGTCAGACCTCCCCTGCCCAGCTGCGGCCTGGGTGAGGCAGGCTGGAGCATTGGACAGAGGAGGGAGGTGAAGGCCCCTGCAGGATAGAAGGGTGGAGGAACACTGAAAGGTATTGGGCAGCCCCCCCTCTCCACCCCGGGAAAGAGAGAGAGCCTGTGCCTGTGCTTGTGCCACCTTGAAATTTGATATCATGTGCTGGCAGCATGTCCCAGCCAAGAACGAGAAGGGGGGGTGCAGCGAGAAGGTGCCTGGCAGGGCAGCATGGGAGTTCTGGACATGCAGAGCCCAAGATTTTAATCCTTTTCTTGGATGATGGAAACCTTACAAATGCTGATCCTTCTGGAGCTGAATGAGAAGAGAGAGATGAAATAGGAGGAAATGGGCAAGTGTCGCTACCGGACACGAAAGAAACAGACGCACACCTTGCTCTGAGATGAAGAGCAAAAGAGGAAGTTTATTCTCTGACCCCAATATTTATAGTTTTCCAAAAGTGACAGTGGATTGGAGGGTGACAATGCCACCTCTCCAATGCCACTGGACAAACTAACAGTCCATCAAGTTTCACCTCCTCCATAAAGGAATGCAAAACAACGTGTTATCTACGGAAAGTGTGTGAGAAAGTTCTCCAGAAAGAGGTAAACATCAGAAGGCTTAGGAAATATTAGAAAATCAGGGGGACATCTCACCCTTTTTCGTTTAAAAAGAAAAAAGAGAAAAAAGGAAGTGAATAATGTGCAAAGGGAAATATGAACAATGTTCAGTGTCCATTTGTGGAGGAATCATCGGAGTGATCACCCGTGTCGTCTGCATCTGAGTCATCACCCGATGATTCACCCACTTGATGCCTTTCAGGTTGGTCACGGTTTCCATGTTGCCCGTCGGCCGGGTTCTGTCTCTGCGGTCGCAGGTCAGGGCGAACACACTTCGATGGTACCCAGCGTACCCCAGTATCTGTGGATACACAAGCATACCCGCGCCCCGAAGCGATAAGGTCATAGGGACCTTCCCACTGTTTGGTGACTAAATTCCGCACCCGAACCTTCGCTCGAGGCTGATGTGTCTCGTCCGCAGCCTGCAACGAGAGATGGTGATTCGAAATGACAGGGTTATTTGAGTTCTGCGGCACAGTGAGATGATTGATTGTACACAAAGCTTTTGCCAACCGACTGTGCGGGGTTTCACCCTGCATTCCCCGTTTTTGTTTTTGAAGAACCTGCTTCAGCGTACCATGAGCACGTTCCACAATCGCTTGACCAGTTGGAGAATGAGGGATACCGAACTTGTGTGAAACACCCCACAACTGCAGGAACTGCCGCACCTTTTGAGATGCGTAAGCAGGACCATTGTCGGTTTTCACAGCAGAAGGTATGCCCAGAACAGCAAAGGCCTGCCTCCAGTGGGCAATGACATCACGGGCTTTCTCCCCAGTGTGAGCAGAAGCCCACATGGCAGAGGAGAACGTGTCCACCGTGACATGCACATACTTGAGCCGGCCAAACTCGGCAATCTGGGTGACATCGGTCTGCCAAAGCTCCAAGGCCCGAAGGCCTCTGGGGTTTACCCCTGCCGGCAAAGGCGGAGCGAGTGCGTGGCAGTCATCACATGACTCAACAATGTCACGAGCCTCAGTTGGCGTCAGCTGAAACTGCTTTTGCAGGGTATGTGCGTTTTGGTGGAAAAACCCATGTGATGCCTTGGCCTGCGCGAGTGTATCAGGCTGAGGCGCCACCCACGCTGGGTTAGCTAACTTGTCAGCCCTCGCGTTACCTTCCACTATAAATCCTGGCAAATTGGTGTGACTCCTCACATGCAGAACATAGAACGGATGAACCCTGGCCTGAATGGCACACCACAAGGTCTTCAGTAGCTGAAACAAGGCAGGATTACTGACCTCCTTCAACACCGAATGACCCAACCGCTGTGCGATGTCGGCCACATAGGCGGAATCCGTGACCAAGTTGAAAGGTTCCTGGGAAAATTTCTCAAACGCCATGACAGCAGCCCTCAACTCAACCAATTGGGCTGACCCATCCTCATGGCCTTCCAGAACCTGCCACTCAGATCCGTCCCTCCAGGTAACAATGGCCTTTCCTGTTTTCCCTGAACCGTCAGTGAAGACGGTGGGTCCTTGCACGGGTTCCTGACTATTTTTGGGCCGCAAAGAGATCTGTGTGGACTTCACCACATGTAATAGCCTATGGCTGGGCAGATGATAAGTGATCTGCCCTGAAAAATTTTCCAGAGCGCTCTGCAGGGACACACTGTTTGCAAAGCTCCAGTCAAAATCTTCCCGGGGTACCGGGAGTATGATCTTTGCGGGATCCGCACCCATCAATTGCAAACACCGTTGTCGGCATTTGATTATCAAGCGAGCAATCAGCTCAAACAATGCAGTTGCCGTCTTCTGCGGCTGATGGGGCAGGAAAACCCATTCCAAAATGTGCAAGGCGTCGGGCCATTTGTCACTCCACTGGCCAATGATGCCTGTGGGATGCGAATCTGGAGTGGTGATAAACACAGTGACATCAACGGAGGGATCAATGCGATAAACTTGGCAAGCCGAAACAGCTCGCTGAACCACCTGCAGCGCCTCACGCGCCTCAGGGGTCAATGTGCGAGGTGACCTTAGGTCAGAGTCTCCTTTCAACAAATCATACAGTGGAGACAGTTGTGCGTCGGTTAGTCCCAGGTACGGACGTAACCAAGTGATGACACCCACCAATTTCTGAGCATCGTTCAGTGTCTTCACAGATTGCACAAATTGCACCTCCTGGTGACAGATTGTCCGCTCCAGGATTTTGACCCCCAAATATTTCCAAGGCGGTTGTTGTTGAACCTTTTCTGGAGCCACCTGCAGTCCATGAGTATGCAGAGCATCGAGCAACTGAGGCTGAATCCTCAGCAGCTCATCTTGGGTGGACGCAGCCACCAAAATGTCGTCCATATAATGATACAGACGTGCATCAGGAAACTGCTTGCGAACTCCAGACAAGGCACGGGCCACATACCATTGGCATATGGCCGGAGAATTCCGCATGCCCTGGGGCAAAGTCCTCCATTGATATCTCTGTGCGGGCTCAGCGTTGTTGATCGCTGGCACCGAGAAGGCGAATTTTGGCCTGTCATTGGGATGCAAAGGGACTGTAAAGAAACAATCCTTCAGATCCACAATGAGGACCGGCCAGTCTGCGGGAAGCATGGTAGGCGATGGCATGCCCACCTGCAATGTTCCCATACCTTCCATCACAGCATTGACCTTTCGGAGGTCTTGCAACAACCTCCATTTCCCAGACTTCTTTCTGATGCAGAAGACAGGAGTGTTCCAGGGACTGGTAGAAGGCTCCAGATGACCCTGGTCCAACTGCTCCTGCACCAAATTTCGAAGGGCGACCAATTTTTCGTCAGGGAGGGGCCACTGGTTTTCCCAAACAGGCTTGTCCACCAGCCACCGTATAGGAGGCGTAGGACACTCCGCGCCCTTCATCGCAGTGGCCCCCATCAAAAATCCGTCCCGATACGCACCCCCCAGGCGGACAAAACATCCCTCCCCCAGAGATTGGCAGGAGTAGAAGTAACATGAGGCCTAATCCAGGCCTGTTGTCCCTCCGGGTTCACAACCAGCACAGGCCGCTGGCTCACGTAGCACCGCGCCGTCCCTCCCAGTCCTGTGACCGACGCCTCCACCGGATTCAGGGGCCACTCCGGGGGCCAGGTGTCGAGGGAGAGAACCGTGACATCAGCACCACTGTCAAGAAGCCCGCGGAGGCGGATCTCCGACGGTGTCACACCAGGGATGGACATGGTGCACAGCATCTCGGGACGGTCCCTGGTCAGGACAGCAGTCCAGTGAACTTGGGGCGGCCCAGTGGATCCAAAGCCGCCAGTTCCACGCGACCGGTCAGACGTCCTGCAAACAGAGGACTTAAAGGGCACAAGTTGAGCAAGTCGCGTCCCTTTCGGGATCGTAACAGGGGGGGTGGGTGTGGAGACCATGGCGCAAATCTGCCCCGTGAAATCTGCATCAATGAGCCCCAGGTGCACAATGATGCCCTGGAGAGTGGCACTAGACCTCCCCATCAGGAGAGCACTCATGCCCCCACCCAGGGGACTAAAGGCATCCAGGGGAACCTTGCGTATCTTACCAGACTCTACAGCGACTGTTGCTGCGGTGCAGACATCCACACATGCGGATCCGCGGGTACTGGCTGCAAGCCGGCAAAGCAGACCTGCATCGGCTCCAGGGTCTGGGGGGAGGCTTCTATCTGGGCGCATCCCCCCTTCGCGCTCGGCTTCACGTTTCCCGAGCTCGTTAGGGCCTGGCCATTAACATGAACAGTCGCCTTGCAGACATTGGACATATGATTAGGCCTACTGCACCGACCGCACAAGAACATGGGAAATTTTACCTTCTGCGCCTTCTTCCCCCGCTTCTTGCCAGCCTGTGCATTCCCCTGCTGTGGCCATCTGCCCTGTGGTGCTGCCCAAACTGGCTGCGCCGTGGTAGCCTCAGCAGCCAACTTCCGACCCATGGGAACGAGGTCTGTGCAGGCCTCTGCCATCTCAAAGATGGAAGGAGCCCCAGACAGAGCCATTATGGTCCTCCGACAATCATCATTGCAATTACACCTCACAAGGTTTGCAAGGACAATCTTCCTCGCCCAAGGATCTGGCACCTGCCTCTCCACAGCTGCAGTCAGCTTTGCTGCAAATGTCATGAAAGGCTCATCAGGCCCCTGGACAATGGTCGAGAATGCCTGCCTTGGGGCAATCATCTCCAGGGTCTGAACAATCGCTGCCATGCCCACCGAGTTGCATTGATCGAGCACAAGGGGGTGAAATCCAGCCTGCCCCTGAGGGTCCTCATAGGGTCCCTTGCCCAACAGCATTTCCGGCACAGCCGCACGCCTGGGATCCTGCTGTCCCAGCTCGGCATTCTGTGCCACTTGGAGAGCCACCAAACGAGCCCATTTGGTTTCAAAAACACCGTACTGCACCGGGTCAAAAAGGGAATGAGCCACAGCACGGAGATCAGAAGGCGTCAGCACGTCCCTAGCAAACCTCCGGAGAATCTGCATAACTTCGGCAGACCCCGCACCATGCTGAGTAGCTGCATCACGAAGTTCCTTCTCCAGCTTATAAGAAACAGGTTCATGGGTGCTATGAGTGACACCCCTGATCACAGGGAAAGCCCGGAGACCCCCTGGCGAAGCTGCAGCTCCTGCTGCGCCCCGGTCCGTGGGCCGCGCAGGGACAAGAGCAGATGCCTGACTAGGAACCAGCCGAGAACCATTTGTCCCTGCACCCCCCGCAGCACCAGCGGAGCTGGAGGGGCCCCCTCCGCGACCCCGCAGATGCCGCAAGGAGGCAGGCTCACACATCTCGTCGGTCTTAGACTTACATTCCCACCAGAAACGGCCGGGCTCCTTTGGACGCACGGTCACCTGGCACGGGGGGAACGTCCACAGGTTCGATGGGGAGGAGCCACGGCCCCTCAGACCCATCGGCCTCCCGCCTTCTGTGCCAGCAGTCGCGCTAAAGGTGAATACTTCAGCGCCCTGTCATGCCGCAGCTCCAGCGGGGGGGCCGCGGTAGACGACAGCGCCGGCACGGCTCGCGAAGCTGGGACGGACCGAATTGAGATCAGCTCGGGGTCCCCGTCCCCGGACGGGGTGGCCGGGCGGGGCCCCAAGAGAGGCACGGTCGGCGAAACCCCATCACCGCGGGGTGGCACCAGGAAGCCCGGGAAGCCCCTGATGAGGGAGCAATCCGAAACGCAAGACGCTACAGCGGGCACTGCCCCCGCTGAGCGGAGAGGGGCGGGTCGCTCGGCCCCCGGGGCGGGGTCCGACGGAGCACCGACTGACTCCCTGGCCCCGGCTGCCTCCACCAACTGCACATGCCCAGAAACGGGCGATGGTGCCTCCCTACCCGGCGAGTCCGGCTCGGAGGCCGGCGAACCCGCCTCCACCGCACCCAGGAAGAATTTCGTGGAGACGCCGCAATTCGGACAAAGAGTCGTCACAGAATCAGGCTCGAGCAAAGGCGAGGGCTGCCCCAGAGACTCCTCGCCGCCGCCAAGCGCCGGAAACGCACAGATAGAAGGCGGCGCTCCACCCGCCCCGCCGTCCCCGCGGGGCGAAGTGGAACGGGGGCGGCCAGCCAATTCCACGGGGGGTTCCGGCGCCCGCAAGGCTCCTCCCCCCGGACTCGGGGCCAGCTGGCCGGGAGCCCCATCCGCCCCGGGGGGGGAACCACCCTCCTCCCGGCCGGATTCGTCCCGGAACGGGGTGGGGGGGTCCACATCAGACAGAAACTCAAAGTCCCCCTCATCCGCCACCGAGAGAGGCGGGCTTCCCAGGGAGCTCCGAGGACTAGAGAAACCAGACCACCGCCAAACCATCATACATCTTTTCCACTGCACCAGCAGTGGCACCGCCTCCACGGTGCAATCATCAAAAAGGACCTCCTGGAGGCGGGCGCCCAGAAGAGACCATTCCGCCCTGGAGAACGCCCTCCCAGGGTCCGAAAAGAACCCCTGTTCCTTGGCCCACGCATAAAGATTCATAAACTCTCCCCAAGAACCAGGGATCTGCCTCACCTCCAGGACATCCCTCCAGAAGCCCAAAACGAAAGACTCCTCCTCGCAAGTCAGAGAGGGAGCCATCGCCACGAGAACAACAGGCAAAGCACCAAGGGGGGGTTTGGGAGAACGGCACGGCCTCACCGCGATCTGACTCGTGTTTCAGCCTAGGCTGCAGTACACTTCGGCCGTCACCAGATGTCGCTACCGGACACGAAAGAAACAGACGCACACCTTGCTCTGAGGTGAAGAGCAAAAGAGGAAGTTTATTCTCTGACCCCAATATTTATAGTTTTCCAAAAGTGACAGTGGATTGGAGGGTGACAATGCCACCTCTCCAATGCCACTGAACAAACTAACAGTCCATCAAGTTTCTCCTCCTCCATAAAGGAATGCAAAACAACGTGTTATCTACAGAAAGTGTGTGAGAAAGTTCTCCACAAAGAGGTAAACATCAGAAGGCTTAGGAAATATTAGAAAATCAGGGCGACAGGCAAGTGTGATGAAAGTTTGTGCAAATGAAAGATGTTAGAAGAGTTGAAAAGTATCCTAGGTGAGACGACATGATAGAGTGGCCTTTTTGCTAGACTTTTCTTGTATAGCCATGGCAAGAACCATTTTTTCCTGTGACACAGGGACTGCATATAGGGAGAGGCAATGGCTTAGAGCCAAGACAGTGTGGTGATGTTATATGAAGGAGTGGCGTGAACAGAGACGGATGAGGAGGGTGGTGCCCCCTGTCTTCAGTGAAGGAGATGTCTGTTCTCAAGACCCCTCAGCCCCAGGGGGTACATTTGGGGGGAAGTGGTGTCCTGGAAGTCAGAGATTGTTGCTTTTTTGGAACTGAACAAAGCATCCTTAAAAGGAGAACCCTAGAAGCAGCCCTAGTCCATGCACAGCGGTGAGAGCACTGTACATGGAAAGAAGATGTCACGATGGCAAATGTTCTCTGGGCCATGCCACGTGTGACATGGAAACACAAGAGGTTTCAGCTGTGTTTCCTGGGGAAGCCTATGGTACAAGAGGGACTCCTCTCTTCTTGAGGAATTGAGAATTGATTATCTGAAGGGTGGTGATGAACTGAGAGTTGATTATCTGAAGGGTGGTAACTTGATTGAGAATCCAAGGTTTTGTCTCACTATGCTGTGTTGGAAATATGGTGGGGGGAGGAGGAGTGTTTTTGGAAGGTTTTCATTCTGAGTTCTGTGTGTGTGGGTTTTTTTACATATTGTAAGTTAAAATTAAGTTTTTTCCCTGTGTTCCTGAGTTGGAGCCTGCTTTGCTCTATTTCTGGTCACATCTCACAGCAGACATTAAGGAGAATATATTTTCATGGGGGCACTGGCATTGCGCCAGCATCAAACCATGACATCGGTTGTGATATAAATCTCCAAGAGCTTATAAGACCTGGCTCGAGGACACCCTTATATCACTCCTTCCTGAGTTTCTGATGGGTGTCCTCAATCTTGTTTTCCATTTTTGGTATGCATTCTGACAGACTTTTTTCCATAGCTGAGATTCTTGCTTAAGTTGGGCCCTGCATAGTGTCTACATATGCCTGGAGCCTCCCCACCATAGTATTTACTGTCTTGTCCTCGTCATTCCACTTCATCATGTCATGCAAGTTTCAGCAACATCACTGGTGTACATTTACCATGTCTGGGCTCCTATATGTTTGGTTGTCTGAGAAACTGATCTCTATCACCGCCAAATCTCTCAAGTGTTGAATCCCTTGTTCCATGGTCTTCCAGGGGTTTTGCTGCAGCTGCAGATCTCAGCACAGGTATCCTTCCCTCATGCTTCCTAAGAGCCATGTCCAGAGACTCAGAGCTTCAGGCCCCCTTTTCATTCCCTGATTAATACTCACATCACATGACAGAGATCCCAAATGTAGTACCATCCAGAATCGTACCATTGCCTGCAGCGTCCCAGATTTGGACCAAACAACTTAATATAGCTTCATCAGGCCATCAGGTGTAATCTTTTCTTAGACTGCAAAGGTTTTCTATGAACAGAGACTCAATAATGATTTCTGGTTTGGATTCCTCTGCTGGCTGTGAGGATCCTGGCTCCCCATCATCATCCACTGGATGAATGGATTTGGTTTTGTGTTTCTTTCTCTAGACAAAGGCAATTGCCATTGGCTTAGGCTCCCCATCTGGTTTGACTGCAGCCTGAGTGACTGGGGTATCTGCTGATTTATCTTCTTGCCCCTCTGGCTGTACCTGCTGCCCTACAGTGTCTAGCAGTGTGTGGTAAGCATTAGCCAGGGCCCAGAACATTGCAATGAGCTTTTTCTTCTCATTAGAGTTGGTATTGCAATTTTCTTTCAGATATTTCCCCACCTTAGCAGGATTCTGAAATTGTTCAGGGGGAAGTTCCAAGCTATCAGGGGCAGAGAATTCCTTCAGGGTTTGGCCTATGTCCTCCCACACACCACACCACTCAGAATTTTCCACAACTGGGGTACATGTCTGGACACCCCCTCTGGAAATCTCAGCCCTCATTCTAGACAAACTGCAGACCATATAGGGGAAACCTACCAGATAAAACACCAGGAAGGTAGTATCTTTGACATCCAGGGAAAACAGAACATTCTCAAAAGGTTACGTGCCAGATCTGAAGGGGAAGAAGGAGATGAAGGGCTGGGAAATATCCCTTATTTTTCCCCCTAATGGACTAGGTGTAATTACTAATAAACCCCAAAACAATGCTACCAAGGCCATGATGGAAAAAACAACAAAGCATACACATTCTCAATGGTTCCCATTACTTCTGTGAAACTTCTATAAATCGCTATCACCAGGCACATTAACATGACCGTCGTGATTCGTGTTCCTGATTTGTAAAAGGTATATGCCAGGGACCTGATTCCCCATATCTGTGGACAGGTACTCATTCCTAGGTTCCAGAGAAACATTATTAAATCAAGCAGCATGATGACCGCTGACTGCTGTACCCCAATAGAAAGTGTTTTGAACTAGAATGTTTTAGGTTTTTTTTTTTCACTTTCTCATGCACCTGAAGTTGGGGGCCAAGTTTTGTCCCAGTTTTGGAGACAAATTTCAGGAGAAAATGCCCTGGAATGAGTGTTTCCTCTAAAGAGAAAAGGGCTTCAATAACTCCCTTTTCTTCTGCCAATGAGAGAAACTGATACCAGCAGGTGATAGTGAAAAAAATATCAAAAATACATGGGCTGGCCACGTGGCCCAGAAAACAAAATGGTGACTGGTCCCTTTTGTCTCCAGGAAGGGGAAGAGGAGTTCACCCAGCAGCTGGGAACAGAGCAGATGGGAAACCTGTTGAATTTCTGGCATGTCTCCTCCTTGCAGAAGCCAAAGTTGGTGAATTTTAATGTCTTTTCTCAAGTTGGTTCAGCTCCTCTGAGGCCTCAGGTTTAGGGCAGTTCCTGGATGGGCTGAGAAGAAAAACAAGCCAAGCTGAAAACAGTTCAAGGGAACAGAAAACCAAAAAAGAGAGGGTTCCCGGTACAGCCTCCAGGCTAGGGGAAAGGAAGGAAAAAACCTTCTTACTTCAATCCAGCAAAAAACCCAATCCAACAAAAGGATCAATGCAGCGTCCCTGGTCCATGCTGTCCAGAGCACACCAGAGAGAAAGAGATTGAACAGAGCCCGCGCCTGGTGTTCCCAGGCTCCGACCCCACCCCCTGTTCATCTTAAAGATACTGAAGACATTTCTGTGCATAAAGTAGATGATTAGGAAATAAAGTATCATCATAAAATCACCCCAAGAAAAAAGGAAAAGAGGAGACAGGAGAGAGAAGCAAAGGAAGAAAAGCAAAAAAGGAGACAGGAGAGAAAGAATCAACAAAAAAGAAGAAAAAGGAGACAGAAGAAAAAGAAGAAACAGAAGAGAAGAAGGAGAAACAAAAAGTGAGAAGCAAGAAAAGGGAAGAGAAAGAAGGGGCAGAAGAGATAAAATCAAGGGAATAGAAGAAAAAGATGACAGAAGAGAAAGAAGCAACAGAAGAGAAGTAAAAAAAGAAAAAAAAAGCAACAAAAGAAAAAAAAATTACAGAGGAGAGAGAAGCAACAGAAAATAAAAAAATAGAAGAGAAAGAAGCAAAATAAGTGAAAAGAATATGTAAAATAAGGAGCAATAGAAAAGAAAAAGGAGACAAGAGAAAAAAGCAACAAAACAGAAGAAAAAGGGTAGACAGTGGAGAGAGATTCTGGGAGAGAAAAAAGAAAAGAAGAGAGATGAGTCACAGAATAGAAAAGAAAGACTCAGAAGAGACAGAAGCAGCAGAAGGGGGGAAAAGAGAGAGAAAAGAGAGAAGCAGTGGAGAAAAGCAAAGGAAGAAAGAAGAGAAAACAAAGAAAGGAAGGAAAAGGAAAAGACAGAACAGAAAAAAACAATTGGAGAGAAGAAAAAGACAACAGAAGAGAAAGAAGATATAGAAGAGCAGATAAAAGAAGAGACAGTAGATAAAGAAGCAACAGAAGAGAAGAAAAAGGGGAGAAAAAAGAGAGAAGCAATGGAAGAGAAGATAAAGAAGAGACAAAAAACAAGCAATGGAAATTAAGAAAATGAAGAGACAAGAGAGAGAAGCAACAAAAGAGAAGAAAAAAGAGATGAAAGAGAAAAAAGCAACAAAAATGAAAAAGACAAAGAACTGAAAGAAGCAACGGAAGAGAAATAAAAGAAGAGAGACAAGAGACAGAAGCAATGAAAGAGAAGAAAAAAAAGAGACCAAAGCAACAGGAGAAAAAAAAGACAGGAAAGAAAAAAGAGACAAAAATAAGGAAAAAAGAAGAGCAAGATGCAACAGAAGAGAAGGAAAAGAAGAGGCAGAAGCAGAAGAAGCAACAGAAGAGAAGGAAAAGAAGACAGAAGCAGCATAAATGAAGGGGGGAAGAGACAAGTGGAAGAAGCAACAGAAGAGACAGAAGACACAGAAACCACAAATGAGAAGAGAGAGAAGCAACAGAAGAGAAAGAAGCAACAGAAGAGAAGTAAAAGAAGGCACAGAAGAGAGACAAGAAACAGAAGAGAAGAAACAGAGGAGACAGAAGAGAGAAAAGCAAGGGAAGAAAAAAACTCAATTTTGCCTTGCTTCTACCTGGCTAGAGGCAGGGCCCCTCTAGCCCTGGTTATCATTCCCTCCCTGGGCATACATTCTAGAGGTTCCTTCAAAGGGATTCAACATATCATCCTCCCTTGTGTAATACCTGGCAGCTCAGTCGTGGGAAGCTGAGGCTACCTTCACTTTAGTGGAACACCTTGGTTAATATTTCCCTCCTTGAATTGATGCACCAGTGCTGCCAGGACAGAAGTGGGTTTCCCATCCCACTTTCTCATATCTTTTCCATGGTCACACAGGAAAAAACACAGCTCAGCTCGTGGGGTGTACCCCCTCTCTCTAGCTGGGGGATGTTGGGGTATGACTTTGGGGCCAGTGACTTGCACTGGTGCCACATGGGAACTGTTCCTCCTTACCTCTTCCTTCACCCCCCTAATCTCCTCTTGAAGGTTCTTAACCACAGCAGAGACATGAGCCTGCATTGGGACACTGACCATAATCTCATTATTCCTGAGTTTGTTGGCTACGGAACCCTATGTCTCTCAGTTGTTCTTGGCATTAATCGTTTTAATGAAGGTGGTGTATTGGGATAGCCCTAGATTTGCCAGGTTGCACAACATTTGCCCTGTGTACCTGACCTTGTCAGGGTCATTATCATGCTGTCCATCCCTTCCAACTGCTGCTGCTTGTGGTTCAGCTAAAGCCTGGATGGTTGGAATATCCCTGGATTCCACTTCTGCACCATCACACTCTCCCTCTTTGGGGCAGAGTGAGGGTTTCCCACCAGCTGGGGAAGTGTATTCCCTCAGCACCTGGCGTATCTTCTCCTCCATCACCCCCATCTATCCTAGATCATTGATTTCTGTGGTGAGCTGTTGGGCAGTGTCAGGCTGCCGGGCAGTGTCAGGCTCTGGGGCAGAATCCCTAGTCTCTGAGGGAGATGTCAGGGTGGTTACCCAAGGCAATCTCACCTTATCTCTGAGTGCAAAAAAAAATAGGCCTATCAGCAACACATGGTTAGCATCTAGAGGAAATCCGAACCCTTCAAAAGCTGTTGGGGTAGGCCCAAAGAAATGGGTGAAGGGTTGGGAGAAAACTTCCTTCAGTGTTACTTCCTCACTATAGGTACCATTATGAATGAAATCCCAAAAACATACACTTAGTGTGTGACAGCCATGCATCCATGCCCCCACCTTCCAGAGGAAGTTAAAAATCTGTTAGTTCCTTACCTTATTGACCCATTGTGTGAACTAGATAGCAGCCACAGTAGCCTTAGTCATAGGACCCATGTTTAGATAAGAGGCTGAAAATGGGAAAAATAGCCACAACCACATGCCATCCAAAACAGAGTAAGCTAGGTTTCTATATTCAGCACACAAAAATGGGTTACCCAAGAACTGTTATTCCTTTTTCACCCTGTCCTTTTGATGCCTTCAGGCCCCACATTGGGCACCAAGAAAACTTCAGTTCTCTTCCCCCTGAGCAAAGGTGAACAAAGCTGACTAAAGTTATATTAAAATATTTTAAACTTTGTATAATCTCCAACAGGCCAGCTGGGACTGGGACTGCAGTTATCTTTGCCGGGTGGGACTGTTTCTCCCCCTCCAGCACAGTGGTGACCATAAACAGTGGCATCTACACCAACTGAGTCCAGCTGAGCCGAGGGAAAGTCTAGCAGGTGGCAGGAAGAGGCAGCAAAGTGGCAGGACCAACCTTACACACACACACTGCCACACTGAGGGAGCAGGGTGACTGGCACCGCAGTGTAGCAAGCTCCAGGCTTGCTAGGGCTCCGTGGAGGGAAGAGGCTTAAAATGTCAAGTCACAGTGAAATAGCAAAAGAAGCCCCTCTCTTCCGTCTTTCAGACCCCAGCTTATCTCTCTGTAACCCCATAGGTCACTTCTCCTTAACCCCTGCTATTGGACAATTTCTGATCCCTTCTTGCCCTATATAATGGGCTGTTTTAGCCCATTCTGGTTAGAAGAGCTGTCGCTAGAACCCTTCACAGACCCTCCCAATAAAGCCATCGCTGTGGAATGTCAGGAGAGCCTTCTCCTCTCTCACGTCTGCCTGCCGGCCGGCTTGCATGACACCTTAGCAAGCAAAAGAGCTGGAATCGTAAAAGAGCTGATAATCACTAAAAAGAACTGATAATCCTTATGCTTGCTAAAGGTAGCCAGTGGCTGAGAGCAGCTTGGGTTTCGGGCAGTCTGTCCCCAGAAAGGATCGAGCTATCTGGCCCATGCTGCCTGCTCGAGGGCAAACCTGCTCACAGCAGGAGGCCAGACACGTGGCACACCAACAGAAGGAAACTTAAGAGCAGCATTTTCTTTGGAAAATTGTAACTGCCTTTCAGAACGACGGTGGCCCTTGTGGAGAGAGACTTCATTTTAGCAGGACTTCTCTGCAGGGGGTGTCAGATCGACCCTCAGAAATTTACATCTAAATGAAATTTTTCGAGGAGTCTGACAATGCAGACCGCCTTCCAGAAGACCTCGGACTCTACACGGCTGAAGAAGTGTAAGTTTTAAAACAGCCTCTATAGCGCGCTTTTTTCTTTGAGTCATAATTCCCTTTTTGGTTTTTTTTTTTTTTTTCTCGTTTTGTCTGCTGGAAGGGACACGATAATATGGGATCAAAAAATAGTACCTTGGAACGATCCCAGAACAAGAGAGATTTATATTTACTAATCCTAGAAATCTTATCTTCTAACAAATTTTTCTTTCTCTAAAGGTAAACTTTCAAAAACCAACCTACAAAAATTTATAAAATGGATTCTTTCTCAGTTTCCTGATACTAACACAGATATTATCACTAAAGACTTCTTTTGGGACAAAGCTGGGACCACAATATGTAACTTGCAAACTAATCAAGATTTCTCCGTGTTGTAAATGATCAAATCGGCACCCAAATTTATAAAAACATTTTATAAATTTATTAGATTGACAACCACATAGAATATTATAAAACCGCCACAGCCAAGACAGCGTCAACCCCGGACTTTGATGCTGGGTGAACCTGGTTTGGACAGACGTAGTTTCAGCGTCTCCCCAGTGTTTCACACCAACTGCTCCAGGTAGCCAGTTTACATACAGTTTATTCCGCCTGAAGCAGAAATGACCTAAGATTTCTGTATGTCCCTTCATATGTATAACGGGAACTATACAGATTCAGACCCGTACAAAACTTAGTCCATAGGTTTGGATGGTTGTCTGAGCTCCTCGAAATAGTCTTCTTTTCAATTGTAGCCAGGATGTCTCCCGGTCCTCGATGGAATCTCTTCCAGGTGCCATTCCTTGAATGTTCTGGACATTCCTGGGAAATGGCCGCTTATTGCCTGAAAAGGACTCATTCATTCGTTAATAGTCATGATTTTATCTGGGCGGGTCCAGGAAATCTTTGAATAGAAAGAAGGCCCTGCTTCTGGCCATGGGGGTCAGAGGCATGGCTGGATCTTATAATTTTTATACAGTTGCAAAGAATGATTTATCTCTATCATATACTACATCTGTAACTCAGTATATGCCTTTATTTCACATTATAACTAAAACGGTAGAGAAAGCTAACAGAGATAGCTTGCACATCCAGCATTTCGCAAATCTCCCTTCAAATGCTAATCGCACTGATAACAACTTTTCTTTGGAATGCGACTCCCGGGTCTTGGGTTCCCTGGGTTCTAGTGCCACTGCAGCCCCTGTCTCTCTCCCTGCAAAGGTCATGCCGCGCCCCCCCCCCCCCCATCCCACCCCACCCTCTCCGTGCCTGCAGGGTCTGAGCCATCCTTTCTTCCCTCGCCCATCCCCCCAAACGCAGCAAACATGAATTCCTCATCTGCAAGCGCAGCCATACCCTTTTCCACCAGCTCGGGTCCCCCCACCCCTTCCACCCTCACCCCCACCCCTCCCGCCTTCCCCCGTACCCCTATCGCCATTTCCCCTGCCTCAGCTGCAGCCCCCCCCCCGCCCCCCGCGCTGTAGCTCTGCCTGCCTCTGCCTCCGCCATGGCTTCCCCTCACTCCCCCTCCTGCCCCCCCCTCCCCACCCTGGTCCTCCCCACCCCGCCGCTGGTTTTCCCAATCCCAGCCCCAACCTGCCCACCTGACCTGTTGTCCCCCATCCCTTTGGTCCCTGTGTGTACCCCCACCCCTTCCTGCCTGCCTGCCACAGCAGGAGGTCTCCCTGTGTGCCGCCATGCCCCAGCTCCAGCACACCACGTTGTACCCACAGCACCCCAGACCGGTCTCACTGCCCCCTCTCCCCCACTCCCCTCTTGTCCCCACCTCCAGGCTTTCCAGCCTCCCACCCACCCTCAATGTCACCTGAACGGAATCCCAGAGACCCCCCACGGTACCACCCCTCTCCCCCAGTCCTGTGCATGCTGTCTGGCCATCCCAGCCCCAATGGTGCCTCCCTCTGGCCAAGCTATGCCATGTGCCTCCTCACAGCCCCCAAAGCCCCTGAAAAATCTCGCTTCAAGAGGCTGTAAAAAGCATAGGACATGGACTGCTCACTCTCACTCCTCATCGGAGGACGACAGCAGTTCCAGTGACTCTGATTCTGATACAGTGGACATTGATCCATGGGTTCTAATTAAGATAGAAGCGACTAAGGCTGGTGACTGGCAGATGGCGCAGAAAATCAACGCCTTCCCAGTAGATTATAAAAAGGGAAAAAAAGGCGGGGAATCTACAATAAAGACATGGGAACCAAACTCAAATAAGGAACTCCTACAATTAAGAAATATAGGCAAAAAACATGGCAGAAGCTCACAGATTTTTAGAAATTTCTTATAAGCCATGTTCTTGGCACATGTTTTAGTTCCCCACGATATTAAAAATATTGCCCACTGCCTCCTTTCCCCAGCAGAATATATGTTATGGGAAAGGCATTGGAAAAAACAATTTAAAACATTATCAGACTCATATTCTGCAGAGGGTGATAGGACAGATTTTATGGTCGAACAGCTAGGTGGGGAAGGAGATTTACAGAAACCCTCTGAACAAACCAACAAACTGTCCAAGGAGGTTCTGCAAGCTGTGGCACTTGCAAAAAAAAAAAAAACAAACCTCCTTACTTCTCATACATGATGATTCAATGCCCACTATGCATTTTTCTACTATTAAATGAGGAGCAGATGAAAGCTTTATCAAATTTGTGGACAGAATTAAAGATGCTCTGGAAAAACAGATAGAGAGTACAGAGGCAAGAAATGAGCTGTAATGCAAGCTTGCCATGAGTAACTCAAATGAACAATGCAAAACGATTCTGAGGTCTCTACCCTTGGATACAGATCCTACCATAGAGCAAATGCTGGAATGCTGTACACGTCACTTGTCCACTGAAAATACAGTGGCCCAAACAATTGCTAAGGGTATTGCTGAAGGAGTTTCTGGTGCATATGCAGTAATGGCTTCTAAAGACCAGGCCCGCTGCTTTCACTGTGGAGATTTTGGACACTTTATAAAGGACTGTCGCTACAGGTCACCTACCCGATACCCCCGTAACACCTATCAAAGACCCCAAAATCAGCAGTACTATCAGCAGCGTTCGGGAAAGGCCTCGTACAGCCCGGTGGTGCCCCGGGCTATGAAAACAAATCAAAGGCCACCCAGACCCAACCACGCACCATCCCAGGAGGTTCCGGACCACAAGAAGAGGATCTAACACATGGGGCAATACAGATGGGAACCCGCCACCAACTGGTAACTGCTCTTTCCATTGACTTTAAAAATGAGAATATTTATCGTGTTCCCACAGGCAAATATGGGCCAAAAGGTGATCCTTCTGACATCTTAATTATAGGTGACACTCTCCATAGCCCAAAGGAAATCTTCTTTGTTCCTGAAGTACAAAGAGTGCACCTGGGACACGAGATTCTTGTCCAGGTGTGCTGCATGGACTTACCATTTTTCCTTTCACAGGGAACACCAATCGCACAAGCCTTTCTACTCCCAAATAATCACAGGGAACAGATTCCTCTCAACCCTACAGCAACGTGGGCAAAAGTTGTGGGACCAAGCAAGCCTACCATCGAGTGCAGTCTTACCTGCAGAGGAGACAAGATCCACCTACCGGGGATGCTGGACACCGGTGCTGACGTGATCATCATCGCTCGCTCAGAATGGCCAGCAGGCTGGGATCTACAACCTTTTGCAGGCATGATTTCAGGGATTGGTGGAGCTACTGTATCCATGCAAAGCAAGAACAACACACTCGTTGAAGGATCTGAAGGCATGTTGGCAACCATCTGCCCATTTGTGGTAAGGGCCCCCATCACCCTTTTGGGCAGGGATGTTCTATCCCAGTGGGGGGCTTCCCTAAGTATTCCCACTCGGGATTTCTAAGCAGGGCCACTGAGGAGTGCGCACTGCCAGATACCCCTTGTCTCACCTGGAAATGCCATGACCCGATCTGGATTAAACAGTGGCCCCTCTTTAAAGCCAAGCTGTGTGCACTACAAGCCCTCGTGGATGAACAGCTCGCCAAAGGCCACATCGTTGAGACCTCCAGCCCTTGGAACTCTCCAGTCTTCATACTACCAAAGCCTGGAATGGACAGATGGAGGCTCCTCCATGACCTTTGCAAAATCAAGGAGGTCATCGAGGACATGGGCCCCCTCCAGCCTGGCCTGCCCTTCCCATTGATGCTGCCTGGAGACTGGACACTTGCTATCATAGATATTAAGGACTGTTTCTTCAGCATTCCACTGCACCCCTATGACACTCCATGGTTTGCTGTCTCCATCCCCTCTCTTAACAGAGGCCCCACTCAAAAGATATCATTGGTGTTTTCTTCCCCAAGGAATGAAAAACTCTCCCACTATTTGCCAGTGGTACGTTAATGTCGTGGTTTGAGAGGAAATGAGTTTTTTTGGGATGGTGTGGTCAAACCAATAGGTGTTCAGATTTTAATATTGGCACCTTGTTTGTCCACTGAGGGCATGGATATGCCTCTGAGAACACAGGGGGTTAAAAGCTGTGAACTCCCGGGGGAAGCTCTCTTTGGTTCCGGTCCTGGAAGAGAGCACAGACCTCCGCTGCCCAGCTCAAGGCTGGGCAGGGGAGGGGGGGCCATGCAGCCGGAGGAGGTTGGCCAGGCCTGGGACAGAAGGGAGGAGGCCCCCTCCGAGATGGAAGGGTGGAGGAGCACTGCGAGGCTTCGGGCAGCCATCCCACCGGCCTCCCCAGAGGGAGAGAGAGGGAGAGAACCTGTGCCTGTGATAACCTGGCCGGCGTGAAGGAGAAGGGGGGGGTGCCCAGCAGGGTAGCCAGCCGTGGGAGTTCATGGACAGGCAGAGCCTGGGACTTTTAACCCTTCTTGTAGATGATGGAAACCTTGCAAATGCTGATTCCTCCTGGAGTTGATAAGATAGAGTTTGGGATAGCAGGAAAAGAGCAAGTCTGGTGCAAATTGGTGTAAGTGAAAGATGTTGAGAGAAGCTGAGAAGAATCCTACGTGGGAGGAGATGATGAATGGCCTTTGGCTGGACTTTTCTTGTATAGCCATGGGCAGAACCACTTGTGTTCCTGTGACACAGAGACTGCATCTAGGGGGAGGCAATGGCTCAGAGCCAGGAGAGTGCGGTGATGTGAAGGAGCGCCTGAACAGAGACGACGGGTGAGGAGGGTGGTGGTGGTGCCTTCTGTCTTCAGAGAAAAAGAAGAGGAAGATGATCTCTGTTCAGGAGACCCTTCGGGTCCAGGGGGTGAAATTTGGGGGGAGACAGGTGTCCCAAAAGGAGAGAGACTGTGCTCTTTTTGGAACTGGACGAAGCATCCTTAAAAGGAAAAAAACCCTAGAAGCAGCTCTGGTCCATCTGCAGTGGTGAGAGCACTGGACATGGAAGGAAGAGGTCAGGATGACAAATGTTCTCCCGGCGGTGCCACATGTGACACAAAAAAACGAGAAGTTTCGACTGTTTCCTGGGGAAGTCTGTGGTACAGGAGGGACTTCTCTCTTCTCGAGGAATTGAGAATTGATTATCTAAAGGGTGGTGATGGACTGAGAGTGGGTGATCTAAGGGGTGGTAACTGAATTAAAAATCCAAGGTTTTGTTTTACTGTGATGTATTGGGAATCTGGTGTGGGGACAAGGAGGAATTTTGGAAGGTTTTCATCCTGTGTTCTGTGTGTTTCTCTTATAGTCTTAGGTTAATAAAGTTTTTTTCCCTTTCATTCTTAAGCTGGAGCCTGCTCTGCTTTGTCTCTGATCACATCTCACAGTAGATACCAGGGAAGAGGTACTCTCATGGGGGCTCAAACCATGACAGTTGCTCACATCCTGTCTCCCGTTCTGAACTTATTTCCAAATGCTATCATCCACCACTATATGGATGATATCGTGGTTTGTGCATCAGATAAAGCTTACTTAGATGAAACAGTTAAAAGGACCATTGAAACCATAGAAAAGGCAGGATTTGAGATTCATGAGGACAAAATACAGTACACCAACCCATGGACTTACCTTGGAGTCCAGATCTGGGAAAGGACCATCGTACCCCAGCAGCTCACCATCCGAGACAACCCAAAAACTCTGAGAGACACAGCCTGTGCAGATCCATCAACTGGGTACGTCCACTGCTAGGAATTACAACAGAGGACCTCGCTCCTCTGTTCAACCTTCTTCGTGGCAATGAAGACCTGGACTCTCCATGCACTCTCACAACAGAAGCCTGAGGTGCCATCACCAAGATCCAAGATGCCCTGTCTTCACACAAAGCCCATCGCTTCGAGCCCAGCCTGCCTTTCCAGTTCATCATCCTGGGAAAAGCACCTTGATTCTATGGACTGATTTTCCAATGGGACTTTCAGATTCGAGACCCTTTGCTGATCCTGGAATGGATTTTTACAAGCAACCAACCTACAAAGACAATTACCACCTTCCAGGAAATCATGGCACATATAATATAAAAGGCTAGAACTCACCTCCGCTTTCTTGCAGGGTGTGAGTTCACACACATATACTTGCCACTGACCACTGGGGACTTGGAGAATTTGCTCCAGACCAATGAAAACCTCCAGTTTGCCCTAGATAACTATACAGGCGAAATTTCAGTTCAGATCCCAAAACACAAACTTTTTAATCCTGATGTAACCTTTCATCTGACCCCAAAATTAGTCCAAGTAAAGCACCTCTCAAAGCTCTAACCATCTTTACAGATGGCTCAGGGTCTTCCCACAAATCTGTAATGACATGGAAAGACTCTCAAACACAAAAATGGGAATCTGACATACAAATAGTGGAGGGATCTCCACAAATTGTGGAGTTAGGAGCTGTTTTCAGAATCTTTGAAAAGTTCAAAAACAAACCTTTTAATCTGGTCACAGATTTGGCTTATGTTGCTGGTATAGCTATGAGAGCAGAACATGCTCTTCTCAAAGAGGTTTCAAATTCAAGGTTATACCAATTGATTTCTGCATTGATACACTTAATCTCCCACAGAAAGCAACCTTACCATATAATGCATGTGAGGTCGCACACTGACCTCCCAGGTATCATCGCAGAAGGGAACAGGAAAGTGGATGCATTAGCCATGGCAGTAGAAACTGCTAATGTTCCTAACATCTTTGCTCAGGCAAAGTTGTCACACACATTTTTTCATCAAAATGTACCTGCCCTTATCAGAATGTTCAAGCTTTCAAAGGATAAGGCAAAAGCTATTGTTGCTACATGTCCAAACTGTCAAAACTGTCAGATACCATCTATGGGGACGGGAGTCAATCCCCAAGGTCTGAACAGCTGCCAGCTGTGGCAGACAGATGTGACTCACTTCACACCTTTTGGAAGGTCAAAATACGTGCATGTTTCGGTCGACATGTTTTCAGGAGTGGTATTTGCATCATCATATCTAGGGGAAACCATGCAGCACACAATAAAACACTTCCTCCTCTCCATTGCCACCCTAGGAGTACCACAGGAGATCAAAACAGATAATGGACCTGCCTATACCTCCCATAAGTTAAAGGAGTTCTTCGGTGAATGGGGAATAGCGCACAAGACAGGCATACCTGCAAATCCCACAAGACAATCCATTGTGGAAAGGACACATCAAACCCTCAAAAGAGTCCTCAATCAACAGAACATAGACACGAGAATCACATCTCCACTGGAAAGACTTTGCAAGGCTCTCTACTTCCTGAACTGTACAGAATCAGAGCCTGACCCACCAATACTTTGCCACTTTGCAAATACCACCCAAGCAAAGCTCACTGAGAAACCACCCGTGCTCTTGAAGGACCCTGAAACACGCCAAATTTCTCGGTCTTTCCAGTTGATTACCTGGGGCAGAGGATATGCATGCATCCTACTACCATCTGGTCCAAGATGGTACCCAGGAAAAAACATAAAACCATACCTAGGCACTGCAAACACTACAAATGGTGACAAGAATTCTCCTGAATCAATCACAAGACTGCCTCAAAACCAAACCAGTTCGGCCTGGAGACAAAGACGATGCCGAATACCCACAAACAGAAGAAGAGACAGCCCCACCACGTGACAGCAGACAAAATAGAAAGCTGAATAATATTCTGCTGCATCAAACCATAAGCCAAAGATAGCCTGAAAACAAAAGTGTTCTCTGAATTATTTGTTGTTACCCCTTTTCTACCCCAGAAAACCCAATATTCCCTTTTCCTAACTCTTTTCAAAGCCCCTTAACCTTGAACCCACTCACCCTCCCTTGGCTTAGGGAAAAAAAAAAACCAAACCAAAAAACGGGGGGAGGGAAGGGGAGGAGGGGAAGGAACAGAGAAAAGAACAAGGGAGAAAACTCTCCTCCCTCCCATCACAAAGATAACAAATTTTGCTTATATTCCCTATCACAAGCCCCATTCCTGCCCAAAGATGAAAAATATCTCCGTTGGTGCTGTCCTCACTGCTGCCTGGATGTTCTTCAGCATACTGCATGCCTTCGGCTGGATTAGTCCACAGCCTAGTCATAATGTTTGGGTAACCTTAGCAAAGACATTGAAACAGGATAACTTGTGCTTATCAATGGGAAGCATTGATAATCCACTCTCCACATGTCTAGTAGGAATTCCCTTCGTAGCAGATGATTGGCCTGTCTATAACTCAGAGCTCCTCCACACCACAGGTAAGAGACCCAATTTGGCAGATACTTGGGACTAGTGGAAAAAAATGCTGCCCAATGCTCTAGAGGAACCCCAAGAATTGGACCTGTTGGGGTCCTCCAAGGCCACATACTGTGTCAAATTTTACTTTAGACACCCGAAAAACAATTGGCCAGAAATCGATCAGACAAAAAATACATACCGAAAAGACATATCACCAATCAACAAAGCCTATAACTATCCCGATTGGTATAATTACACTGCTTGTGTGATATCTGTGTCCTCTCTCCACCCCAAAGTATTACCCAAGGGAACGCTTCTCATCTGTGGTGACAGAGTATGGGCTGGGATCCCCTCCTGACTCCAGGGAGGTCCCTGTACCCTTGGAAAACTTTCTACCCTCACTCCAAACATCACCCTGTTACATAATTGGAAAAAAGAAAGTGAATTAAAAGGCCACAAAAGGTCCTACACTGAATTTGATGAAAATTGTGATCCCAAATTATACGATTGGAACAAACCAAAAAAGACTGCTCTCCCTATTCTTACCATGGGTAGCTGCAACTAAAGCCCTTGGTGAAATAAATCATCTCGGGTGCTGTCTCAGTAAGCAAGCTAACTCTTCATCTGCTGCCCTGAGTGATCTCTTAAAGGAAGAAGAAACCACAAGACATTCTTCACTCCAGAATCAAGCTGCGATTGACTTCCTGCTGCTGGCCCATGGACACGGCTGTGAAAACTTCGAAGGGATGTGCTGCTTCAATCTCTCTTCACACTCGGAATCCATCCATGCAAACATCCAGAAACTGAAAGAACTCATGAAGGACTTGAAAGTAGAAAAAACTACAGACTGAGTCAATGACCTTTTTGGTCAGTGGGGATTAACTGGATGGGTTGCATCTCTGGTTAAGGGAATGTTGTGGATTCTCCTTGTAGTTGTTATTGTATTAGCTTTGTTCTCATGCCTTGTTCACTGTTTCAAGAGATCCATAGGGAATGCCTTTTTTCTAAAAACAGAAAGTGGAGTTGTAGCAGGCACAGGGCCTGCTAGGGCCCCATGGAGGGCAGAAGCCTAAAGATAGGAAATGCCAAGACATGGTGAACCACAAGAAGCCCCTCTCTTCTGCCTTTTCGACCCCAGCTTATCTCCCTGTAACCCCATAGGTCACTTCCCCTTAACCCCTGCTAGTGGACAATTTCTGATCCTCTCTTGCCCTATATAATGGGCTGTTTTAGCCCATTCTGGTCAGAAGAGCTGTCACTGGAACCCTTCACAGACCACCCAATAAAGACATCACTGTGGAATGCCAGAACTGCCTTCTCCTCTTTTGCCCTGCATCTGCCGGCCTGACTGAGGCACCTTAGCAAGCAAAGAGCTGGAATCACAAAGAACTGATAATCACTAAAGAGCTGATATCCCTTATGCTTGCTAAGGTTGCCAGTGGCTGAGAGCTGCTTGGGTTCTTGGGCAGTCTGTCCCCATAAAGGACTGAGCTATCCGGACTGTCCAGCCTGCTCGGGAGCTAATCTGCACTCAGCAGGAGGCCGAATTACTTAGGAATAGCGGAACCACTAGGGGTCATAGCATAAAACTAAAATGAGCAACATTTTCCCTTTGGAACTTCCTCTGTTGTTTTAGAGTTAAGGGGGTAGCTAGCTCCCAGGAGACTTTTTTTTATAGTTTTTAGCCTCCCCCCTCCCCCGTACTTTGATGACTCCTTCATCACTCAACTCATCTGTTAAGTTATTTTCCTTCCCTGAAGATTTTCCTGCTTCCCTGCAACATTGCTAAGTGTTCGGAAGAGCAAGAACGCCCTTCAGCAAAATTCTGTACCTGTAATGAACACTGGCAAAGTGCTACTTCTATTTCAGTTTAAGAGAAGAGCTTAAGTGTCAAAATGTCACCACTGAGCAAGAAATGACACATTCACTGGAAGGCTGGTTTGCAGAAGAGCTACTTTAACATGAAAATTCTTTTCTTTTATAGATAGATTCGACACATTCTACTTGATTGGCTAATTAACAAAAACATCTTTCTCACAAACAGTCCTTGAGAAGAACAGAAAAACAGATGAATTGCGGAAAAAGAAAACAAACTCCACAACTTTGTAAAAGTTCTAAAGCTGGTATGTTTATTACAGCGCTGGATGCATGTGGGGATCACTCCCCTTAAAAAATATGTGTACCTCTGGGAACCCCAGATCCTTTTTTATCTCCCTTACTAATCCATATGCATGGAATTTCACAATAGGTTCATACATTTTCATTTTACTGATTTCTTGTAACACTTGCAATTAGTTACCCTTGCAGCTAGTTTTTTATCAGAAAGTACAGAAAGAACTCCTGGGTCACCCTGCCCTGTCTCCGTCAGTCTCTTCATCTGTTTCAGAGTTCAAGCCCCCCCCCCCCGCCGCCACCCCCTTATCTCTGTCCTTTGGCTGAAGCAGTTTTTTCGAGCATAGGCTTTTTTTGTGAGAACAGGCAGTTAGACCAAACACACCTAAATCAAAATGGATTTCTTCTCTGGATAATTTCCACTCTGTCACATTACCCCCTTTCCTAAAAAAAAAAAAATTCTTTTACTTAATGCAAATCCCTACAACAATCAGTGTCTCTTAATGCTTTACCATGTACATTTGATAAGGAGGTTAACACAGCCACTCGCTGCAGTATTCTCCAATTCCAAATTAGCAATACAAAGGATAACCCTAAATTTACTCCAACTAATATTAACAAAACTACAATGGGATGACACAACTTATTAAAGATCCCATTTGCACTTGGTGACCACCCAAAGATTACATCCCACCAGTGATGATCTGCATTTTGCTTTATTTTTTTACAGAATTCTGGTTCTTTCTTTTTGTACCGTGTTGGAGAGTAATTAGGGTTTTCTATCCACTTTTTTTATTTTCTTCAAGATCTCTAATAGGTAATTGTTTTACCAATGTGAGGTCTATTCCAATAGGAGCAGGTGATAGTCTGTGATACATTGTGTAATTGGTTTTAATCAGCTGGTGGGATGTCACTGGGGCCAAATACAAACAATCACACCAGATAATCTAAACAAAATTACAAATACAAAAGTTAGAATGATTTCTACTAGGCAAAATAATATCATTGTTATCAATTTATACAATAGCACAAGCAGTTCTCAAGCACACACAACCTATACCAGTATATACAAGGACAGTTTTCTGATCAGTGACTGGATGAATTTCCAAGTGGCAAATACTTTGTTTGGTGTCAAGACACACATCTTGAGCATCAATAGTATTGCTTTCACAAATGAATCCTAGTTGTTCCCTAGCAACACAAGATTCTAAGCTTACTGTTTGCCACTTTTCATTTACCTTTCGTGCCCACACCCTATGTTCTGAAGGACAGAGCAGTGTTTTTTCATTATTTAATTCTAGTGCAATGATGTGGTGGATAACGTAAACAGTGGCATTACATATAGTAAGCACAAAGGCAGTTGCCACATTAGAAGCAGATCATAGGTGAAATTTACCATAGTCCACCAGGATTGAAACTTCCTTTCAAAATCAATCGCATTATCCCAGACAATCTTCTGAATTTCAGCTGGAAAATTACCTTCACCCCCTTCCCGTAGGATTAAAGCTGCTGTTGCCTGCATCCATTACTGTGCTTGTATACAACTGAAAGCTAAAGACACAATATCTTGAACTGTACTAAGTGCCTCTATTCTTAACTTGTGGTCTTGGTCCCTGGCCTTCTCCCACTTTGGCAGTACTTTTGAAATCTGCCACTGGCTAGTTCCTAATGTCAATAGAGATGACTGTAAAGGCTGTTTCAATTTTGCTAGGCCACCTGCTGCAGTGGCCAGCTTGTTCATCAGTATTTCTGAATCAATTCTATTTAAAACTCCCAATCCTGTCCCTAATATCCCAGTTAGATCCTTTCTTATTCTACTCATGAGGTGTACTTGTCTTTGTAACCATGTTGTCCAGCCCTCAAAGGATGTTCTTAAGAAAGAGGAGCAGGCTGGTTGGATTTTTGAGATGTTAATTTGCATTAGCAATTCAACACGTTTGAGAGACCACTCTGGATTGAACTACAGTTGTTGTTCACCCATATTCCACACTACGTATAGTCCTATTTCATGTATTTCAGGTTCAAGTTTGGGTTGGGTCTGAACTGCTTGAGTATACAGGAGAGGCTGAGACACTAATTTCATCTGGTCTCTCATGAGTGGTCCTACTGACCACCTGGCATCCTACCTTGATTTATTCTCCTCTGATCCTTTGAAGTGTCCACAGTTCCCGTTCCTGCCACTCCTGCTCCTCATACACCTGATTTCCGTGGATTATTACAGTGGATAGGTATAAATCTTTCATCTCAGAAGGTTCTCCCATGGATCCAGTGTACTGATTAAAAGCCTGGGACCAAGGCCATTCAGCATTGTTTTGGATAGAGGTACAATCTAATTTTAAGACTCCAGTTATAATTATATACAAAAGAATTTTGTAAATGAAATTACAAACTATCCCCAGCCGCAATATACTCATTTTGCCTGAGTAAGTTTTAGTCTCAGTTCATTGTCTCCTGGTGTCACTCTCCAAGGGGCTTCTGGAGCCTTCTTCACTCAAGAATGGTGGATCCAGGCATTCTGCTCCTTGATCATGATTGTGGTGAAGGTGGTGAGAAGCACCTGGAATGGTCCTTCCCTCTGTGGTTCCAAAGTCTTTTCTGTAAGAGACTTAACATATACATAATCCCCAGGCTGTATGTTATGTACTGGTCCATTTAGCTCCCTGCTCTGAGTTCCAGCCACATGTTTCTCAATTTCTCTGAGCTGTTTGCTTAAAGCCACCATGTCCGTGGCCAGTGTTACCTCCCCAATGTGGGTGGACATTCCCTTTTGTATTCCATATGGTCTTCCATAAAGCATTTCAAAGGGACTCAGCCTTTCTTTAGTTCTAGGTTTAGTTCGAATTCACAACAGTGCCAGTGGAAGAGCTTTAGGCCAGAGTAGAGTAACTTTCTTTCCCCAGTCTTAAAATCTGCTGCTTTATCAAATGATTCATTTTCTCCACTTGGCCGCTCGATTGGGGGCAGTATGGAGTGTGAAGTTCCCAATCTATGCCCAGGTGGCTACTAATCTGTTGCACTATTCTGGAAATGAAATGTGATCCCCTATACAAGGATATTGTGGCTGGAACTCAAAAGCGTGGTATTATTTCTTCTAATAATACCCTGGTCACCTCTCAAGCCTTGACAGTTCTGGTGGGGAACGCTTCTGGCCACTCTGAAAATGTATTTGTCAATACTAGTAAATACCGGTACCCCCCTTTCCTTGGGAGTTCTGAAAAGTCAATTTTCCACTGCTGTCCAGGCCCATGGCTCCTCCCAGTCTGACTAAGTTTTGGTCTGGGGGTATTTTTGGGGTTAGTCTGGAGGCAAAGATCACGCTGTCGGGTCACTTGAGTAATAGTGTCATATAGATTCCTGGCAACGATTCTTTCAAATAGGTGTTTACGGCATCTATTCCCCAGTGCGTTTTTTTTGGTTCTCCTCCCTTACTAGTGACCACAATAAATGGGAAGGGATTACCAGCTTCCCTTCAATGGTAGCCCACGCTTCTTGGTTATACGTCCCTTTTTGATCTTCACTTAGTTTTATATCTTTCTTGTTATCTTCTGGCTTACCTTCAAGGGAAATTTGTCCATCTGGAATTAGGGCTCTGTCGTGGTTTGAGAGGGAATGAAGTTTTTTGTGATGGTGTGGTCAAGCCAATTGGTGTTCAGATTTTAATATTGGCACCTGGTTTGTCCACTGAGGGCATGGATACGCCTCTAAGAACACGGGGGTTTAAAAGCTGTGAACTCCCAGGGGAATTTCCTTTTGGGTTCCTGTCGCCGACATGTTTTATGAAAAATCCTTTACTTAGGATTTTTCCTCTCCTGAGAGCTGAGAGGCCTCAGGAACAAACTGTAAACAATTCTTATCTGCTACTGTGGAATGCAACAGGGGATGTCTGTGATTGGCCCCGTCAGACTGTTTGCAATTAAGAGCCTTTCACAGAACACCTGTCCGGCCGTCTCGGGCTGGGAGGACACATTCCTATTCTATTCTTAGCATAGCTTAGTAGTGAAATCCTTCTCTCTATTCCTTTAGTATAGTTTTTATATATTATCTATCATATAATAATAAATCAAGCCTTCTGATACATGGAGTCAACTTTGTAGTCTCTTCCCTCATCTTGGAACCCCTGAGAACAGGGTAACAGGTTCCGGTTTGGAAGAGAGCAGACCTTCCCCTGCCCAGCTCCGAGCTGGGCGGGGGGGGGAGGGGAACCATGTGGCCGGAGGGAGGTAGGCCAGGCCTGGGCCGAAGGGTGGAGGAGAACATTGCGAGGGCTTCGGCAGCCATCCCCCAATTTCCCCCCCCCCCCCCCCAGAGGGAGAGAAGGAGAGAGCAGCCTGTGCCTGTGATAGCGCGGCTGGCGTGAAAGAGAAGGGGGGGGTGCCCGGCAGGGCAGCCAGCCGTGGGAGTTCATGAACCAAACCGGCAGAGCCTGGGACTTTTAACCCTTCTTGGGATGATGGAAACCATGCAAATGCTGATTCCTCCTGAAGTTGATGAGATTGAGAGAAGTTGAGAAGAATCCTAGGTCAGAGGAGATGATGGAGTGGCCTTTGGCTGGACTTTTCTTGGATGGCCATGACAGAACCCCTGAGTTCCTGTGACACAGAGACTGCATTCTAGGGGGACGCAATGGCTCAGAGCCAGGAGAGTGCGGTGATGTGAAAGTGTGTGAATAGAGACGACGGGTGAGGAGGGTGGTGGTGGTGCCCTCCATCTTCAAAGAAGAAGAAGAGGAAGATGATCTCTGTTCAAGAGACCCCTCAGCCCCAGGGGGTGAAATATGGGGTGGACAGATGTCCCAAAAAGAGAGGGACTGCGCTCTTTTTTGGAACTGGACAAAGCATCCTTAAAGGGAAAAACCCTAGAAGCAGCTCTGATCCATGCGCAGTGGTGAGAGCACTAGACATGGAAGGAAGAGGTCACGATGGCAAATGTTCTCCGGGCGGTGCCACACGTGACACGGAAACACGAGAAGTTTCGACTGTTTCCTGGGGAAGTCTGTGGTGCAAGAGGGACTCCTCTCTTCTTGAGGAATTGAGAATTGAGTATCTAAAGGGTGGTAATGGAATTGGAAATTTGGTGGGGGGAGGAGGAAGAAATTTGGAAGGTTTTCATCCTGTGTTCTGTGTGTTCTGTGTGTTTTTCTTTGTAGTTTTAGGTTAATAAAGTTCTTTTCTTTTCTTGGCTCTCTTCCAAGACAGGAACCCAAAAGGAAATTCCCCTAGGAGTTCACAGCTTTTAACCCCCTGTGTTCTCAGAGGCGTATCCATGCCCTCAGTGGACAAACCAGGTGCCAATATTAAAATCTGAACACCAACTGGCGTGACCACACCATCACAAAAAAACTTCATTTCCTCTCAAGCCACGACATTGATCTTCGCTTCCAGCTGCTCCAATAAGTCCCTACCCAACAGTGCTTTTGGAGAGTTGGGCATATACAAAAACCTATGAATATTTTGATGATTTGCAAAGTATGCTTTTCAGATTGGCCAGTTGTCCCCTTATCATAACATAATAATCTGCTATAGGCATCAAGGCTTTATTTAACACTGAGTATACTGCCCCCATGTCTACTAAAAACTCTTTTTTCCTAGTTCCCATCTTTCTACCCCATCCCAACTCTTTGCCTCAATTCAAAAGTCTTGGAGTATAAAACAGGCTGAGCACACTCAGCTTAATTATTTCTCTTGGGTTTCTTAAATTACTTGAAACTCTCTTTTCTAATAATTCAAACACCCTGTTACTTCTTTGCTTCTCACGACTGGTTGCTACTAAAATCCTTATAGCTCTCTGAGTAGCCTTTGTTTCCTTAGAATAACACAAATGACAAAATGCCTGTCTTGGTCTCCTCCACCTTTTAAACTCTGTTTTACAAAATCTCAGTCTTTTCCAGTTCTCTTCTCGCACAATATAATTAAAGCATTGTTTCCACTGACACTCACTTTGTTGCCTTGCAAAAGGCTGTGCTTGTTACAGCGAAAAACTCTGATATGCCCACAAACACAGACCCTCCTCCACTCCTCCTCGTATCTCAAATTCACGAGAGTCAGGGCTTAAGTTGCTGTGGGAGGGGAATTCCTGGAATTCCTTTAATTCCTTTTACCACAGTTAAACATAAATCATCATACTGCAGTTTTTCTGCGTAAAATGCTACACTTGTTGCAAACAAAGTCCTAAAAACTCCACAAACACAACCATACAGTCCCAAGAATCAAATTACCACAATGCAGGGGAAGAACCACACAAACTCACCGGGAAAGGAGTATGTCTTAGAGTGACCACTTTTCTTAACACAAGCCAGCATAAAGCACTTCAGCATCTACCTACATCAGTTTCCTCTGGTCCTCACACACTCTGGACACAATCAAAATAACAGCAAACAATAAAATTCCAGAGATCAAGTCCAAACTACTAAATTCCTCCTGAGTTCGTCTAGTCACGGTTAAAATGTGCACAACCTACACAAATCACCACCTTTAAACACAATAAATGTCCTCACCCACGTTTCTCCACTTGTTCCACTTCTCCGCGAGGCGCTCCCTGCCCCCACAGCCTGCCCCAGCTGGTGCCCTGGGCCTCACCTGGCCGCTTCAGACACGGGTGGAACTTAACCCCCCCCACGCCGTGGGTATACTCATTCGCTCACTCGTTCACTCTCTTTATATACCACGCACTCACACGATTACAAACATGTTAACATTAACCACGCAATGCATTAACCATACAATGTCCGGACACCACAAGCATACAAACTTTGGGCTCACTCGACTCACCCCAAGAGTCGCTAACAGTCACCCTATCAAACAGTGAACCCGTCTCCAGCTGCTCTATCAGCCGATGGCTGCCTGCAGGCACAGGAACGAGGCTGCACAGTCAGACATTTTTGAGTCACTTACCCAGCAGTCCTATCTCTCTCTCTCTCCCCCAGGGCCCTTCGATAAATACCATTTATCCGCACACCAGCAGGTTATTTTCTGTCTCCGCAGGAAGCAAACTGAGACAGAGCAGAGACCCTCCTGGGAAAATCCCTGGGGCGTGCCAAGGAGGTTCGTTCTCCCCTCTGCCCCTACAAGGACAGAGATGGTCTCCTGGCTGGCTCACCATAATGAATTGCGGAAAAAGAAAACAAACTCAACAACTTTGTAAAAGTTGTAAAGCTGGTATGTTTATTACAGCGCTGGACCCATCTGGGAATCGCTCCCCTGAAAAGACATGCATACCTCTGGGAACCCCAGATCCTTTTTTATCTCCCTTACTAATCCATATGCAGTACAGAAAGAACTCCTGGGTCACCCTGCCCTGTCTCCCACAGTCTCTTCCTCTGTTTCAAAGTTCAAGGGCCCCCCACTTATCTCTGTCCTTTGGCTGAAGCAGTTTCTTCAAGCATAGGTTTTGTTGGTGAGAACAGGCAGTCAGACTAAACAGCTACGTTTGCAAGCTACACACCTAATTTTAATTCAATGATGTACATTTTACCTAAATTGAAATGGATTTCTACTCTGGATAATTTCCACTCTGTCTCACAGAGTAGGAAAACACCACCTGCAGGTTGTTTATACTAACAAGTTCTCATCATTTCTCTACAACTCCCTAAAAAGTCTCACAAGTCCACTGTGAGAAAACGAATCCCATTTTCTCGCTTCCTGACCAGGCTGTCATATCCACAGGTCCCCCTTTTTCTTTAAAGGAGGAGGCAGTGTCTGTAATCCTCTGCGGGGCCCCTTGCAGGAAGGAAAACAAACACGGCTTCAGAGGTTCCTTAATTGGATGCCAATTAAAAATGGTCACAGAGATCAGATCTTGTGATTCCCCCTTAAAAAATGTGCTATCAATCCTAAATCATGTACTTATTCTAATTCAAGACTGTCCTTTTTTCAGAAGCAGGATGAAATGTTCACTCTCCACTTGTGGAGGGGCCATCTGATTGATGGTCGTCATCTTGGTCATCATTCCAAGGTTGCCAGTTGGCCACATTCCAGTTTTGCTGTTGCAAGTCAGGGCGGACACACCTCACAGGTACCCATCACACTCCAGTATCTGTGGAAACACATGCATACCCATGACCCCAAGTGATAAGGTCATACAGGCCTTCCCACTTATTAGTGGTTAGATCCTGTATCCGGACCTTGGCTTGAGGCAGGTGCATCTCACCTGAAGGATTCAATGTGATTTAGAATGACAGGGTTCTCAAAATTCTGTGGCACTGTCAGATGATTAATTGTATATAAAGCTTTTTCCAACCAACTGTGTGGCATTTCCCCAGGCATTCCTTTTTTCAGTTTGTCCTGAACATGCTTCAAGGTACCATGAGTGCGTTCAACAATGGCCTGGCCTGTTGGAGAGTGCGGGATACCAAGTTTGCGTGAGACTCCGCATAAACGAAAAAAAGTGCCACATCTTCTGCGAGACATAGGCGGGGCCATTGTCCGTTTTCACAGAAGAAGGTATCCCCAAGACTGCAAAAGCCATCCTCCAATGGGCAATAACATTGCAACTCTTTTCTCCAGTGTGAGCAGAGGCCCACATGGCAGAGGAGGTGTCAATAGACATGTGCACATACTTGAGTCGGGCAAATTCAGCGATGTGAGTGACATCTGTTTGCCAAAGCTGCAAGGCCTTTAGGCCTCTGGGGTTCATCCCCACTGGTTAAGGTGCAGCAAATCCATGAGAGTCAGCACAAGAACTGACGATGTCACGAGCTTCAGTTGGTGTCAAATGAAACTGTTTCTGCAAGGTATGTGTACTTTGATAGAAAAAATCATGTGACGCTGTCACAATCTGTCCTTACGAACGGGTTTCGTGATGGTTCGAGGGGGATTTCAGAGTGCAAAAAACCGACAAGGTACAAGGGGGGTTTGCAGTAATAATCAAAACAAATGCATCTTTATTGAAATAACTACAGCAAAATGCGTTGGGGAGGATTTGGGGGAAAAAGGAAAAAAAATAAGAAAAGAGGGAGGAAGAAAAGAAAGGTATATAGCTACCAAATGTAGAACGGCGAAGTCCTTCGATGTCCAGCCAATGGAGTTTACCAGGTCACGTCTGGGGAGATCTCAGGGGAGCAGTTCATCTAAACTCTAATTATACTCTTTTTTGATGGGGGAAGGGGAATGAATCTTGAAACCGAATCAAAGGTAGTCTATTGTATCTTCGGGGGCAAAGAATGGTGTTTAGAAAAGGGTACACGCAGTCTATATTCTCAGCAGTGGGTGAGAGCCATTGTCTTCTTGGTCCACTGGTTGCGCCTGCAACATCCATCTAGGGATGGGGAGGACAGCCAGCGAGTAACAGGGGGTGGCGGATCAACCAAAGGGTCCGGATTCGAGAGGCCCACCGCAGCTGGAGGCGGGCCGGTGGGCGGCGTGGCCGGGGCCGGCGGCACTACTGCCGCCACTGCCGCAGGCTGCACTGGCGAAGGTGTAAAAGACATTGAGTCAACCAAGTTGGCCGCCGCGCCGAGACGAGGAGGAGGCTGCTGCCCCGCAACCAAAGGCGGGGGAAGAAAAAGGAGACACAGCCCCCACCTTGTGATTTACCGTTCGGAGAGACGGCACTGAAGCGGCGGTCACAGCCACAGTCGTCTGCACAGGCGCCATTGAAAAGGAGGGGGGCACTGGCCAGGGGCGTGACGTCGCCTGGAGCGGGCACTCGCTGACAGACATCGATGATGGGCGTGGCCGGTACTGCCGCACAGCCTCCGTGGCTGCCCACAAGGAAGCTGACGGAGCTACTAGTGTTTTCGTGGCGACCGCTGATGCTGGAGCCGACCCCGCCCCCTCCCGCGATCTGGGGAGGGGATCTTGAGCCAGAAACTGCGGCTCCTGCCAGCCGTGAGATAGTCGGTTCCTGGTGTGCGGGGGGGGGGAAGGGCGAGGGCGATCGCCGCAGCCACCCCCCAGCCGCTTTTCGTAGAAAAGGGAAGAACTGGACCGTCGGAGGTGTGGAACACAGCGCAGGCGGAGAACCGCCTTCTCCCAGGTGCGGCCAAGATGCGGCTATCGTTCTCGGCAGCATTGATGTCGCAGAAAGAGGGGACGGCAACCTCCCAAAAAGATATGAACAAGGGCTCGTCGGCAGGACCCAATCTCCAGATGAGAGATGGGCTCCGCAGAGAGTCCCCACGCCCCCCGCCAGCCCGCGCGGAGTCGGAGAGAAGCAGACAGCCGGAGAGAAACTGGCAGCTGGATGGTCTGACGATCTTTCCCCTAACAAGCTGGCACCATACCCGCCCTTCGGACTCCCCCTCTCCTATGCAATGTCCCAGGCCGGGATGGCATTGAACAAGGGTTCCCACACAGTCATAAGTCGAGGTGCGGTGAAATCCCCTTCAAAAAACGCCTCCGTGAGCCGGTTGCCCAATGCTTGCCACAGGGTCCACCTAAAAGCAGCATCCACACGCACCGGAAAATCATGAGCCTTGGCCCATACTAATAATTCGCAGAGTGAATCATCTGACACAGAGAGTCCCCTAAAAGAAATCAGGTTCCTCCGATTCAGCAGGACGCGGGGAAAGGTTGTTACCTCTCCGGGAAAACAGAGGGTGTCCGAATGCGGGCGGACCGCGCGGGTGCTGTGCGGTCCCGGCGGAGGTCTGGTGGGGGTCCTGGGCTTCCCGGTCCTCTGGTCCGCGAGGGGCCGATCGGCGCAACACACATAGTGGGTCACCAGATGTCACCATTGAGCAAGAAATTACACAGATTCACTAGAAGGCTGGTTTGCAGAAGAGCTACTTTAATATGAAAATTCTCTTCTTTTATGGATAGATTCGACTCATTCTACTTGATTGGCTAATTAACAAAAGCATCTTTCTCACAAACAGTCCTTGAGAAGAACAGAAAAACAGTAGGAAAACACTACCTGAAGGTTGTTTATACTAAGAAGTTATCATCGTTTCTGTACAACTCCCTAAAAAGTCTCACTGTGAGAAAACAAATCCTGTTTTCTCGCTCTCTGACCAGGCTGTCACATCCACATCAAAAGCTTAGATGCATGACACATATACCTTTCCCTCTTTCAGTTCAAGATGACAGGCCTGTCTGTTCCCATCCCAAAGGCACAGAGGGTCCTCTGTAAATTGTACCACAATAATTCACCCATACTCCCCTCTCCTGTCCCCATCCCCACCATGACATGATCATATGAGGAGAGACCCAAGGGGACATTGGGGCCAGGAGAGCTCTGAAAGAGTGCTGTACACATGTGTGCTGGTGTATACAGCTCCGTGTGCACATGTGTTTTCTGGTGTTCCCAGACGTGAGTGTACATGTCCTCCTTTGCCCAGGGTACGTGTGTTAGTGTACACAGTACTATTCACATGGATGTGCTGATGTGTACACGTGATGTGTGCCCTGCTTATTTACACGTGTGGTAAATTACACACTCTCAGGTGTAATTGGGTCTGTGCACAGCTCTGTGCTTGTGAGTATGCACAGGTTCTGCAAGTGTGAGCATAGCTCTGTGTAAGACATGCGTATAATAATGTGTATGACACTGCACACATTCATGTGCTCAAACTCTATGTGCAAGCAAATCTTGCACTTGTAGGCATGTGTGCATCAGTAAAGACTGTACATAAGTGAGGGTTTGTGTAACACGTGTGCTGGTGTGGCAAGTTAGGTGTACACAAGTGTGTGCTACTAGCAAGTACCGTAGGGCACAGGAGCTCTGTGCAGGTGAGCAAGTACATGTATATATGTGTACTAGATCTACACATGTCCCCGTGTGCACACACGGGCTGGGCACACCCAGACACATAGCTCTAGAGACACAGCTCCGTGCATCTGACTACTGTCCCACCTAGAAAAACAGACATGTGTATATATGTATGTGTGTGTCACTACCAAGCTCTCTGTGTACACCCTGTTCTTGTAAAGAGAAGAATTTGCCTTTGCATTTAAATTTGCCAAAAGTTTATGCAAAGTTGTATACAGTAATTTCCATCAGATTTAATAATGTTTAGGTTTCCATTAAATCCCTATAAACAAGGACCCACTGCTGTTCTAGCCCACATTCCCTAGAAACTGCAGCTGTCAAAACGAGATGCTAGGCCAAGTGCTAAGTCTCTCTGTGATTGTAATACTTCATAGACCATGCAGTTCCCTTGTGTCAAATAAGAAGCAGTGCTATGTTCTTTATTTTCAGTTTAACCCCTCAGTAAAGAAGTCCCTTTCAGGTACTACTACCTTCTGAATTGACTGTACGAACCACAGAGAAAGAGTGGACTCATGTCAACAAAATTAAAGGCCCAGTAAAAGAACCCAAAGAATAAACTGTAACATCAATAGTGGGTGAGAGATAGCCAAAGAAACTTGAAGATGCCCGAAAAGTAAAGTTGAGCTTCCACCAGCCAGCTTGAAGATCGTTTTAACTAATACTTTGGATGGAGAGCTTGAACTGTATCATTTATTAATGTAATTGTCCTATTTTAATAGATAAGAATTACAGGCCTCTGTTGAAGGGAAGTACACAGGGAACCATAAGAGGTATTGGGGCAGTTTCCTTAAGAATGAACAAGTAAAGTAAAACAAGAAATAGAGGGCAAGACTGGGTTGGCCCCTGTGTTCACCACCAAGAAAATTATAGCCCTACTGCCAGCGAGCAACCCCGTAGGCATGGTAAGGTGGGAACAAGAAAGCCATACCAGACCTCTATCATTCCTCAGTTGTCTCTTAACACAACAGAGACTAAAGGGCAAGACCAAGTTAGCCTCTGCACTTGCCACCAAGATACACCTGGGAAACAACCTCATAGGCACAGTAGATGGGAGTAAAAAGCCACACCAGACCTCTATGTTCCCATTTTGTCCATTCCAAATAAGTGTGTCTAAAGAAAACCTAAGATTTTTTCCTGTTCTCACTGTCCTCGCCCACATCAAAAGATGATAGTGAAATTTTTTTTATTTTTTTTTTTTAAGAAGTAAGGGTAGATTATCAGAATAAAAAAAGAGAGTTAATTGTTTAAGCCAATGACTTATAGAAAAGGAAAAGGGAGGTTTGTTATAAATGAGTAATGCAATGGTTGGCTCTTACAATTAAGGCATGAATATTACGTGTATGTTAGGATGTATAGTGATGTTACTGTAATATGTCCTCCCATCGTGCTCTTTCCCCTCCCCCTTGTAATAGCCTTAGTTGTCAGGACATTTGGAGAAGGCCAGCTTGTTACCAGGAGGCGTGGTGTAAAAACACCTGACCTCCAATCAAGATGTAAGAAAGTAATCTCCACCAATGGACGGCAGAGAAGGAGTTGACTAACAAAACTTTGGGAGATACTAAGGGTATAAAAGGCAGAGAATCCATTTTGTAGATGAGCATGTGGCTGATAGTCATGGAGACTCCCAGTGCTGTAATTTTTCCTTATTCAGTCCTTTGTTGTATTTTTTTGATAAGGTTTAATAAACCTTTTAAAATTTTAAAAGTGAGGGTCGTTTCTCACATCTTATACATGAGAAAGTGTCTTGGGAAGGCGGCTCAACCTTGGTTCTCAGGAGAAGCAAGATTAGTATAGGGTCTTAGGAATATGTTTTTTCTTTCTAACAGGGTAGGAAAAATACTAGCTATGTGTGAGAAAACAGCAAAGCCTGACACTGCAGAAAATTCCTGGGAAGCATGAGAGAAAGTAGATTGCACACCACCTGAGAACAGGAAAGGCATCCTGTTTCTTTGAAGCCTGCAAACCTTGAGGAAACTAAGAAACTGTCTGGCTGATAGATTTAATACAGGCCTGCAACCAGGTTGCATGCTGTGAAAAATGCGTATTTTATGATTGGCTTTTCACAAATATTAAAATGAATATTATATGTGTTGTGTTAGAAAGTAATGCTGTATTAATTCTCTTAAGTAGTGTGTTAAATATAGTTTTAGGTTATAAAAAATATTAAAATAGAAACTATGCCATGTAGGATACTTTTTTAAAGAAAGGACTTGCAGCGAGATAGCAGCCACAGGACACCTAAATCTTTCAGAGAAAAAGAATTTATTGCTCTCTTATCAGAAGAAATGAACTTCCTCCCACCTCGAAGGCGCTGTTAAGGATTCAGAGGAAGAAGTTGACGATGACCAGGCCGAATCCTTTGTTTGAATGGAATTTATGCATCATGCATGAAGTGTATGAATATGCAACAGGCTATTGTTTTTAAGGGTTAATCCTTTGTTAACGGGTGTCCTTTTTCCGAGCTTGTGCTGCCCAGAAAAAGGTACCTGGATGTCCGTAACTCTTTGTTTCTATTGTCTCATATTTTCCTAATTCAAATTGTCCAAATTATTATTACTCTAATTGTATTACTATTTTATAACCATTTTATTACTTTTTAACTTTTAAAATTTTAAAAACAAGTGATTGGCGTTTTTCACAATTATGGTAGCAGAGGATGATTAACACCTCGCTGCCGCTGTGACCGACAGAAGCAAGTTACCATTGGTGGACAAAAGGAGGCAATAAAACAAAGAGAAGGGGAAAAGGCTCCCTTCAACCGTGGTAATTGGCCCCCTAAGGCTAGTAGTGTGCACGAAGAACCCGGAAAGGAAAAGGGATTGGTAAGTATTTCTCGGGGGGGAGGGGGGGGGGCAGTGGGGGAGATGAATGTGTGTGAATGAGAGGCGGGCTGGTTGTCCCAGACCTGCCAAGTCAGTGCGGAGTCTCCCATGCTGCGTTTCCATCTTTTCGCGGGAAAAACGACCAGTAAAGAGACGAAGCGAGTGATAAGAGGAGTGAAAGAATCCCCCAGGGTAACTGGGACTGGGTCTCAGGGAGGGGTTGGACCCCTCGGAGGTAGGGAGCAAGGTTTCCTAGCCCAATCCACTAGGAAACAGGACAGGAGAGGCCCCCTAAAAACCTGCTGGGTTGAGGGATTTATATTCCAAGAGCATCCAAGAGCAGGGTTGAGCATAATTCTGCCGGAGTGAGGATACGCCCGAAAACACCCAGGGTTGGACAACACACCTAGATTGATGGATAAAAAAAATGCCCAAGAACATCCAGGGTTGGACAACACAGCCAAAAAAATTAAATGCCCAAGAGCATCTGTAGTTCTACCATACCACTAGGTTGAGGGATAGAAAAATGCCCAAGGGCATCTGGGGTTGGACAACACAGCTGGGTCAAGGGATATTCAATAGCACTGGGACTGGCCAGTAACACCTAAACTTGTAATAGGTGATGTGAAAGTAAAAAGTACCTTATAATTGTCCTGTTGTGTGTGTGAGAGTGAGTCACACACAAAATTAGCCTCAACTTCCTGGGTGGGTGGGAAGGGGGGGGCAGTGGAAAGAGGAATGTGTGACCTTCAAGCCAGGCTATTGTCCCCTGGGCAGGTGGGGGCTTTGGCCGAAGGGTGTGAGTGACCTGCGAACCAGGCTAGTGTTCCCCGGGCTTGTGAGGGGGCTGTAGCTGAAGAGTGTGAGTGACACGCAGACAGCTTCACAGATGAACTGGCACCAGAGGTGATCAGAGTCAGGGCCCTTCCAAGAGGCTTGGAGATACTGAGACCGGAAGGGGGGGGGGGGCACAGGGGCCTGTGATTTTCTGGTGACAGGGATCCACTTTGTGTCTTGAGGGTGTGAAAGAATGTGTGAAAGTGAATGAGAAATAAAAGTGAGTGAATGTAGACAAATATAGGTAATGAGGATTGTGCATGAAATAAACAGGGCAGGAGATTTTCCTCCTTTTAATGCCTTTATTAAAGTGATCAGCTCAAAAATGGGGGTTTTGGCAGATCCGCGGAGTTCTGCCGCCACTCCCAGCAGTGAATCAGAAGAGGAGGATTTGCAGCGCTGTCCCCTAGGGGGCAGAGCCAGGAGTCCTGTCCTCACAAGGGCAGTGGGGGTATACCCAGGGTTTTCAGTTTGGGTTGTCAGTCCAGGGGGTCTTGGGTCCGACTGGCATCGTTTTAAATTGGGGTGAGGAGTGACCGAGGTTTTCAAGCATCTCAGCCAGCTTCAGACCTCGGCCCTGCTGTCCAGACACCACCCTGACCTCTCAATTTTGCTTTGGCTCGCCTCTTTTGGGGTGTTTTCCAGGATTTGGTAAAGGTCCTGTCCCAAGGTAGTCTGGGTTTGGAGATAAATTTGCATGTCTCCTGAGATGCAAATATCCCCCTCTCCCCACCGTCCGAGGGGGGGTTGTCATCCTCCTGGCAACAGGCTAGGGTGGTGCTGAAAAACAAGAATTCTCCACAATAGAGTTAAACGGCGATTCTTAAGGATACTCAACTGGCGATTACAACATTTCACTAACAAAGAACTCCTGGCCAACAGTCAACTCAGATCAACTCAAAAAACTCCTCTGCAGCTCCTTCTCTTAAAAAAAACGGTAACTTTTTTTTTGTTCATAACAGTCCCCCCTCTTTTTCTTTGATCGAGCTTAAACCTAAGCTCGCATCAACTTTAATTTTTTGTATTGATTATAAATTTTTTGAGCACTCTGGTAATCATAGTTACTTAACTTTGTTATTTTCCTTGGTTTCTTCAGGTTGGCCTGAACGGCAGGTACCACTATTTTAAAGAAGCAGGGACATATGCACAGTAAAGAAAGCAATCCCCCAAGTATACACACAGCGGGGAAAGTCACTTTTTCCCATAAATCTTTTTTGAAAGTCCATAGGTTATCCCACCAACTGGAATCAAGTGTAGGAGTCTGTTCTTGGTTGATTACATGTGCTAGTTTTTTTTCTCATTTGAGATGTTTCTAATGATTGCATTTTTTATCTCTAATACTGCTTGGAGCCTGATGATTCTATTTAACATAGATATCGGGGTCTGAACTTGGCCCTTACAATTTTGACTTCTCTCAATTTCTATTGTACTTTTCTTCTTCTGTTTGGTTTCTCTCAAATCTTTGTATATAGGAACTCCTAAACTTGATCCAGATTCTTTGTGTAATAAAGAGAAATCTGGTGTTATCATTCTAGTAGTGCAACTACTAGACCAATCTCCTGACAATTTAGTGTATGCTGTAGTACTAGAGATCAAAACCAGGGGTTTAGGGCTTTCCCAACATTTACACAGTTCTTTTATTTTCCTAAATGGGTTTTTCTCTTTTTCAGTACACTCATATGCTTCATAGTAAATACTCTTGTCCCTTTCTTTTTTCTTAACAGACAAAACTGCTCAATACCTTTTACAAACCATTTTTCTTACTACTTTTACCATCTCTTGTCTTTTTACCAGATGTATCAAGCTTGCTTCAGTAACATCACGTTTAAAGCCCAAACTGGCTTCTCCTACAGGGCACTCTCCCAGGAGTTGCTGCATAAAAGTGGCAGTATTATGGACCATCCATCCTTTCTCATCCTTTTCACAAAAGACCAACTGGGAGAGGTTAACACAAATAGGGTTAAAACCTGTATGGACTCTCTACAAGGAGCTTACTTCTCCCTCCTAGAGGGGTTGGTAGCACTCACAGCATGGCTCTCCTGGGCTCCCCAGAGCACCAGCAATTAAAGCCATCATTACTACCCTTCCCAAGAGTCCGGGATGGGTCATCTTACACAGCCTGCCCATCCGGTCTTGCCTCTTGAGGATTTCACAGTTTTTTAGCCCTTTAAGAGTCCTTTTTTGTTTTATCCGCTTCTCTGGTTACCTCTCTTGGTCTGTCCTTACTAATTTTTATTTTTCCTAGGAAGGGTACTCTGTAGAAGATTAACTTGGAATATTTGATTTTGAGTTGGGGGAGCTTACCCAGATTTTTTTTTTTACCAGAATTACTTAAACATATTTTTTTTTTTTTAACGTTTTACAAACCTCATTTAAACACAAAACTGTCTTACAACACTTTTAACTGTCTTACAACACTCTTAGATATGTTATGATTCTGATACCAAACTCTTTCTATACAGTTCAGTCTTTTTGACTCTTTCTTCTGAGAGTCAATTTTAAGTCACTTGGTCCTTTTATAACAGTATACTCAGATGAATCAACTGGTGATGTAGTTGAATCTCGTGCAGTGCCCGGAGGTGAGACTGGCCCTTTTATCCTTGTAATGTGAGTCCAACCTTTTTCTCTGGTCCGCACAGTGAATTAGTGACGAGGAGTACCTGGAAGGGGCCTTCAAATTTAGGCATTAATGGTTCAGTATTCCATGACTTTATCAGAACCCAAATCTCCTGGGTTAATATTATGAACTTTTGCTTCAAGAAGGGAAGTTTGGGGGAGGTATCCTCTTTTTCTAAGTCCTTCCAGGGTCCTTCCAATGATTTCTAAATACTTTCTGGTAGCCTCTTCTCCTTCCAGATAGTCTCCTGTGCTATAGGGTGTTAACAGGAATGGCAGTCCAAACATCATTTCATAGGGTGAAATCCCTATGTCAGACCGAGGTCTTGTTCTGATGCGCAAAAGTGCTAGGGGCAAACACTTCAGCCAATTCAATTTTGTCTCTTCTACCAATTTAGTTAATGCATTTTTGAGAGTTTTGTTCATCCACTCCACCCTCCCAGAACTCTGGGGGTGCCACGGAGTATGTAATCTCCATTCTATTCCTAAGGCTCTGATTATATTTTGCAACGTTTGGGCTACAAAGTGTGAACCTTGGTCTGAATCTATGGTGTTCACTATTCCATATCTGGGAATAATGTTTTCCAAAATTACACTTGCCACAACTTGGGCCGTTTCCCTTCTAGTCAGGAAAGCTTCCACCCAATGGGTGAGATGACCTACTATGACTAGTAAATATTTATACCCCTGCACTGGGGGCATCTCAGTGAAATCTATCTGTATGTTTTAGAAAGGTCTTAGAGCTAATTCCCTCCCTCCAGTGACTACCCGTCTCATGACTTTCTGGTTCACTTTTTGACAAATGAAACACCCTTTTGTAATTGCTTTTGCTAGGCTATATACACCTATGCACAGGTTATTTCTTAAGAAATGATCACATAGTCCCTGAACTCCCCAGTGGGTCAGTTTATGTAGTTCTGTTAGCACTGTCCGAGCAAGTGCTTTATTCAAAAACACCCGTCCATCTGAAGTTAACCACTCCCCTTGTTGCCCCTGATGTAACTTTAAATCTTTTATAACCTCTCACTCTTTTTCACTAAATATGGGTTCTTCTCTTCTTTCTCTCTCTCAGGTGTGGTTTCTGCTTTAAGAACTTTCACTGGATCTCGTGATTCTAAAGCTGCTTCCTTTGCTATTTGATTAGCTAATCGGTTTCTCCTAACTTCCAGAATGTTTTAGTTTCTCATTATTTTTACATCTTCAATCACTGATGCTCTAAATGGTTTCCCTTCAGCCCCTAACACTTCACAAAATTTTTTTTTCCAGTTACTATACCTTCTGCCATTTTGTTGAGACAGGACTTACCTGCTCCTGTAGCAACCAAAAATTAAAAATTCTTTATTTAGGGGTCCCACTTTAAAATTTACCAAGGGCTTCTCTAGATATTGCATCGGGTCTCATAAAGTGTAAAGCCCTTGACCCCCCCCAACTGTCACTTCTAAAAATCCTTGCCACCTCCTGGTGGTGGACCCACCCACTTTTTTGGTACCTCGAATTGCGGGGCAAAATTGCTTGCCTCCACACTTTCTCTAGCTACTGCAACCATGATCCTAGCTTCGGCCTTTGCTGTTTCTTCTTCCCTCCTTAAATACGCCTTTAATGCCTCTGTCAGTAACTCATTAATATCCTTCTCTTGCCAGTCTTCAATCTTTTCCAGTTTTCTCCATATATCAGGTCAAGATTTGGTAACAAATTGGACCTTTAGTAACACTTGGCCTTCCATGGGGTCTGGGTCTGTTTTAGAATACAGCTGGAAATTCCGCTTTAGGCGATTAAGCCAAGTAGCAGGGGTTTCATCCTTCTCTTGAGCACCCTCAAATGCTAATTTGGTATTAGTTCCTTTGGGAACCGACTCTTTGACCCCCTAAATTATCAAAGACCTATATTCCATCATGGCCTTCCTCCCCTCCTCCTGATTAGGGTTCCAGTTGGGATCTGTTAGTGGCAATTTCTGTTCCCCTGATGGCACCTGGGGTCCTGGATGGTTATCTTTCTCCCAAATTCTTTTGCCAGCCGCCCTAACCATCCAGACCTCTCCTGGGAAGAATAATATATTCAGAATGGAATTTATCTCCCCCCAAATGTAGATATTTGGACCTACAAATTGATCCACTTGGTTAGCTATGCCTACTGAGTCCTCAACTAAATGCCCTAACTCCTTCTTAAATCCTCTCACATCAGAAGCGGTTAGAGGAGAGGAGAGGAGTCCCTCTTGTACCATAGGCTTCCCCTGGAAACACAGTTGAAACCTCTTGTGTTTCCATGTCACATGTGGCACCACTGGGAGAACATTTGCCATTGTGACCTCTTCCTTCCATATACAGTGTTCTCGCCACTGTGCATGGACCAGAGCTGCTTCTAGGGTTTTCCTTTTAAGGGTGCTTTGCCCAGTTCCAAAAAGAGCACAGTCTCTCACTTTTGGGACACCTGTCCCCCCCAAATTTTACCCCCTGGGGCCAAGGGGTCTCAAGACAGAGATCTTCTCTGTGGGAACTCAGCACATCACTCCGGATGTCCAGAGCTACCGAGAGAACCCCTGGGGGGCTCGGAGGACCTGGAATGTTGCCAAAAGCACTTGTTGGCTTGACTTTGACCCTTCTAGGGATGTGCCACCTGTGTATGAGGACATGGGAGTCACTTGGGTTTTAATGGTGCAGGAATGATATATTTACAGGGTGAGATATAGATTTTAGGGTTTTGGTACAGGGGGGTTATGGAGACAAGATGGAGGGATCAGGGCCTGTCTCATGGTTCTTCTTTCTTCTTCTTGTCATCCATCTTCTGTGGTGATGTCGGCACTTGTGGATTGGTTCATGGTGAAGGTGCATTTGCTAACAAGGGTGAAAGGTATTGGGAGTAAAAGGGAAATATGTTATACGTAGTTTTTACTATAAAAAGACACTGCCGCCCCGTGGGCGGTCAGAGTTCCTTTGGCTGCCTTGCTGGTCAGATCTCGGCTGGGCAGAGAGAAAACTATGTAGATAAGAAATAATAAACAAATCGGAAGACCAAAAAATCAGAGAGTCCAGATTCATCCTTTGAAGTGCGGGCTGCCCCAGAACCATCCTACACGTGTCTGGGCAGAGACAGACAGCTGACCGGACACTTCTCCTTCACTGAAGATTGAGGGCACCACCACCCTCCTCACCCGTTGTCTCTGTTCACCGACTCCTTCACATCACATCACTGCACTTTCTTGGCTCCGAGCCATTGCCTCCCCCTAAATGCAGTCTCTGTGTCACAGGGAAAAAATGGTTCTGTCCATGGCTATACAGGAAAAGTCCAGCCAAAGGCCACTCCATCAGTTTCTGAAGCTCACATCTTAACTGCTTCCCAAAAGCGGCAAGGGTTCCTGGGGTGCACGGTCACACGACCAGGGGGCAAAGTCCAGAGATTACTCAGGGACGATGACGCCACCTGTTGGTGCTGGCGTTCTGCTGCCAGGGCACGCCCCCCCCCCAGGGGTCTGGCCATTGGCATTCATCGTTGTCACTGCCCCATCCAGGGATGGGGAGGACAGCCTGCGGGCAGCAGGGGGTGGTGGGCTGGCCAAAGGCTCCAAATTCGAGGGGCCGACTGCGGACTGCGGAGCCAAGGTGCTGGTTACAAGCCCAGGTGCAGGGGCAGCCGGGGCTCCAGCAGCGGATGACACTGCTGGAGGTGTGGTGGCTGGCAGTGCAGCCGCGGCCGGCGACACTGCTGCCGTCACTGTGGCTGCAATGGCAAAGCTGCAAAAGACATTAAGTCAACCAAGTCAGCTGCCACGCAGGGAGGAGGAGAAGGCAGTTGTTCCGCAACCAAAGGTGGGAGGGAGAAAGGGAACACAGCTCCTGTTGTGTGGTTTACCGTTCGGAGAGACGACACTGATGCAGCGGTCACAGCTGCTGTCATCGGTGCAGGTGTCACCATGGAAAAGGAGGGGGTGTGGTGTCTGCTGGAACAAACACCCCCTGGGAGGCGCTGATGATGGGCATGGACAGTACTTCTGCGCAGGCTCCGTGGCTGACAACAAGGGAGCTGATGGTGCAACCAGTGTGGTCATGACGACCGCCATCGGTGGAGATGGCTCTGCCCTCACCCGCAATGGGGGAGCAGAACTTAAGTCAGGAACAGCAGCCCCTGCTGGCCGTGAAAGAGTCAGTCCCCGACTTGCAGGGGGGGAGAAGGCGGGGTAGCCAGAGGGGCCAAGGGGCTTGTGGGGCAGCGCAAGGCCGTCCCCCTGCTCCTCGCCAAATGGAGGCGGGCATCACCGGTGGCTGGAGCGGAGCCAGCTGTTGCAGCAGCTCGCCAGCCGCTCTTCGCAGGGCAGGGGAAGACCGACCCGCCGGCCCTGGCGGTGAGAGTTTCGGTGCCGTCAGTGGGGATGAAGGAGCCGAAAGCAGTGCAAACAGGGAGGGGCTGTCCCCTGAGCGCAGCCGAGATGCGGCTATCGCTCTCGCAGTGTTGGTTTTGTGGGAGGAGGAGACGTCTGCCTCACAGAGTCGTAGGGATAAGAATATGTAGGCAGAACATAATGTCTAGATGAAAGATAGGTTCCATGGAGGGTTCCCACATCCCCCGCTGGTCCACGTGGAGCTGGAAAAAAGACAGCAGCCACCCGGTCTGGCAATCCTCCCCCCAGGGTGTTGGCGCTTCCATAGGCAACATCTTCAGCCTCTGATGTCACCATTTCCGACTCACTGTCCCCCTGGGTGTGGCCTTGGAAGACACGGGACAGGAGTCCCCACACAAGCATAAGTCTAGGCATGGTGTAATCTCCTTTAGAAATTTCTTCCAAGAGCCGGTGGCCCAATGCCTCCCACAAGCGCGGACTAAAAGTGCTGTCCACATCCACTGGAAAGTCATGAGATTTGGCCCAGGCTAACAGAGTGCAGAGCGAAACATCTGACACAGAGACTCCCATTAAGGAAATCATGTCTTTCCACACAGAAACAATTGCGCGTTCTTCTTTAGAAGCATGACTCCCCATCGTGGAAACACTGGGCCCCAACCTCCAGCAAAAGTGCATACTGTCTGCTTTGCTGGGGAATTGGTTCCTGCCCGCACTTTAAAGCTATCAGGGCAAAACCACGATCCCAGTCCCTTCCAGGAGGATGTGGAGAAAGGTCATTACCTTTCCGGGGGAACAGAGGGTGCCCAGACATGGGCGGGCTGCGTGGGTGCCACAGGGTCCAGTCGGGGTTCTGGAAGGGGTCCAGGGTGTCTCTTCATCCATTACGCACTCCACGAAAGGCTGACTGATGCGACACATGGCATGGTCGTCAGATCTTGCTATTGAGTAAGAAATGATACAGACTCTCCAGAAGGCTGGTTTGCATAAAGCATGCGTCTTTACTTCGTATCCTCTTTATATTCATTGTTCGGATACAGATAGACCTGGTTGGTCAGTTAATCAATACATTTCACTTGATTGGCTAATTAACAAGATGCCTTTCTTATAAACAATCTTTGAGAAAAACAAGAAAACAGAGAATAGGAAAACACCACCTGCAGGTTGTTTATGATAATAAGCTATCATTGTTTATCTTCAACTCCCTAAAGTCTCTCAGACCAAATCTGGGAAAACTAATCTAGTTTTCTCACTCTCTGACCAGTCTGTCACATACACACCAAGATTGTAATTTCTTTTAAAAATCCATAGCATTGTCCCAAACGGCTTTTTGAATCCCTATCGGAAAAGCTCCTTCACTTCCTTCTCTTATAATTGAAGCAGCTGTTGATTGCAACCATAATTGTGCCTGTATACAACTAAAAGCCAGAGACACATTATCTTGAACCATAGCAAGTGCATCTATAATTAATCCATGGTCTTGGTCTTCTGCTTCTTTCAAACTTGCTAATATTTTTGGAACCTGCCACTGACTGGTTCCTAATGCTAACAAAGATGACTGTAAGGGTTGTTTTAATTTTGTTAGATCACTTGTTGAAGTGGCCAATTTATTTACTAATATTTCTGAATCAATTCTGTTTACAACTCCCAGCCCTGTCCCCAGTATTCCAGTCAGATCTCTTCGCATTCTGCCTCTGGTTTATGCCTGCTTTTGCAACCATGTCATCCAACCCTCAAAGGACATCTTTAGGAAAGAAGAGGAGGCTGTTGAATTTCAGAGATGTTAGTTGTCACCCTGATTTTGTAAAACTTTGTAAAGCCTTCTGATGTTTATATTCTCTCAACAAACTTTCTCACACACAATTCTGTAAATAACCTATGTTTTGCATTCTTTCATGGAGGTGGAGAGAATTGATGGACCCTTGGTCTGTCCAGTGGCATTGGAGAGGCAGCACTGTCACCCTCCAATCCACTGTCACCTTTGGAAAACTATAAATGTTGGAGTCAGAAAATAAAGGTCCTCTTTTTTTGTTCCCCTCGAGAGCAGCAGTGTCTGTGTCATCATTTCGTGCCTTATCTCAACAGTTAGTTTGCATTAGTAATTTGACATGCTTAAGAGACCATTCTGGATTAAACAACAATTGCTGTTGGCCTGTGTTCCTTGTTACATATGGGTCAATTTTATAAATTTTGGGTTCAAGCCTAGGTGGCATGATTTGGGTTTGGGCTGGGGTAATGGGCTCAGCTATGGCATTTATTTTAAATTTGAAGGTGAGCCCAATAGTATCATGGGCCCAGAGACAAACCACCTCAACAGTCTGTACTAATGTAAAGTTATACTAACAGTCTAATTCACATGAATGACTACAAATCTCTTGGTGTTTTCCTGTAGGAGAGGTTGAAACACTAATTTGGATCGCTTTCCTATGATTGGTTCCATTAATCATTCGACACCCTATCCTAATTTCCTATCCTATAGTCCCTTGAAGAGACCATAACCTTTGTCTTTGCCACTCTTGCCTTGCATATACTTCATTTTTGTGCATGACTACAGTTGACAGGTTTAGATTTTTCATATCAGACTATTCTCCCATGGATCCAGTGTACCCAGGAAAAGCTTGGGACCAAGGCCACTCAGCATTATCCTGGCTAGAGGTATTTTCTAGTTCTAGGATCACAATTATGGCTACTAACAAAACAATATTCTTGATTAAATTTTGGCAATCTAGATTGCTAAACATTTTTGACTGCAATATACTAATTTTGTTTGAGTGAATCTTAGTTTTAGTTCATTATCACCCAGCGTTACTCTCCAAGGAGCCTCAGGAGCTTTCTTTACTCGAGAGTGGTGAATTCAGGCGTTCTGTTCTTGGATCTTAATTGCAGTAAAAGTGGTGAGAAGCACTTGGGACGGTCCTTCCCACTACAGCTCCAAAGTTTTTTCTGTAAGAGACGTGACATACACATAATCCCCAGGCTGTATGTCGTGCACTGGTCCATCTAGCCCCCTGCCCTGAGTTCCAGCCACATGTTTTTCAATTTCTCTGAGTTGCTTCCCTAGGGCTACCATATAAGCAGTCAGTCTTTCTTCCCCAATTTGGGTGAATATCCCTTTCTGCACCCCATGTGGTCTCCCATAAAGCATTTCAAAGGGGCTCAGCTTTTCTTTAGTTCTGGGCTTAGTCCCGAGTCACAGCAATGCTAGCAGGAGGGACTGGGGCCAAGGCAAATTACCCTCCTGCCCATGTCTCACAATTTGTTGTTTGATCAAATGATTCATTTTCTCAACTTGGCTGCTTGACTGGGGATGGGATGGTGTGTGAAATTCCCAATCTATGCCCAGAAGCTGACTGACCTGCTGTACTATTTGTAAAATAAAATGTGGTCCCCTATCTGAGGATATTGTGTCAGAAACTCCAAAGCATGGTATTTCTTGCAACAGTACCTTGGTTACCTCTCAGGCTTTGGCAGTCCTGGTGGGGAAAGCCTCTGGCCATCCTGAAAAGGTATCTGTTAGTACCAATAAATATCAGTACCACCCTTTTCCTGGTAATTCGGAAAAATCAATTTGCCACTGTGAACTGGGTCCATGGCCCTTTCCAATTTGGCCCAGGTTTGGTTTAGGGGTATTCTTGGGGTTAGTCTGGAGGCAAAGTTCACACTGCCTGGCCACTTGAGTGATAGTGGCATATAAGTTCCTGGCAGTGATTCTTTCAATCAAATAATTATACAAGGCATTAATTCCCCAGTGTGTTTTCCGATGTTCGTCTCTTACTAATGGCCATAGGAAATGGGAGGGGATAACCAGTTTCCCTTCTACTGTAACATCCCATTCGTTCTGGTTATATGTTCCCTTTTGATCCTCAATTAGCTTTCTATCCTTATTATACACTGGCTTACCTTCTAGGGAGATTTGGCCATCAGGAATTAAGGCTCCTTCTACTGTTACCTCACCTTTTGCCACTTCTTTTGCCTCTCTGTCTGCCAGCTCATTTCCCTCTTCCAGTTCTGAGCTCACTTTCTGATGTGCCTTAATGTACATGATTGCCAACTTCTCAGGCATTTGGACTGCTTCCAGCAGTTGTATTATTTCTCGTGCATGTTTAATGTTCTTCCCTTGTGAATTTAACAGTCCTCTTTCTTTCCATGGCCATGCACTACTCCAAATGCAAATCTTAAATCTGTATAAATATTTATTTTCTTTCCTTTTGATAGCTCTAATGCACAAGTCAGGGCAATTATTTCTGCCTTCTGTGCAGAGGTTTTGTTCTAGATTGCAAGGCAAGATGTATTCTATTACCATCTGTATAGCAGTTGTCTTTTTTCAAGTGAGCAGTTTTCCTTAGCTCTCTCTGAGTGATCACAATCACTCTTCCCTCAGGAGGGGGCATCTGCTGATAACAGGCTATTGAATGTCACTGCATGACTGATAAGAATGATAGCATTCCATTGTGAGAGGCTCCACCCAGAGGGAGGAGCCAAGCATTGCTACCCAGATATAATCTGGAGATTCTGGAATAACTGCAGGGCTTCTCCACTAGATTTCCCAGAAGAACAGCAGCTGCCTCTTCTTCCACTGAATCTTTGAAAGAAAACTACACCCTTTTCTACAAGATCCCTGCTCCAGCAGAACCACACCTGACACTCCAGGAAGACTGCAGCCACATTTCCAATTAGACTGCTACCAACACCCTGACCAACAGGGTGTCAGGTTGATTTCTGACTCTGCCAGTGTTGTTCTAGTGTACTGCACTGTTTATTTTATCCTTTTATTTTCTTCCCTATTAAAGAACTATTATTTCCTGTTCCCATATTTTTTTGCCTGAGACCCCCTAATTTAAAATTTATAGCAATTCAGAGAAGTGAAGAAGTTTACATTTTTCATTTCAGGGGAGGCTCCTGCCTTCCTTAGCAGACTCTTGTCTTTCCAAACCGAGACAGGTACGTGCTGATAATAGTCCTGATTTGTTTAGGTCCCTTGATGTGGTAACTGTGTACCCAGCATGTCATTTTCCACTGATAACATAGCTGCTTCCATTGGTGAACCAGGTTTTCTCATCATCCAAAGGAGTGTCCTTCAGGTCTCAGCAGCTGGAATAAGTGGCTTCAGTAGTCTCCAGGCAGTCGTGATGAATTTTCTCCCCTTGGTTCCCACTAAGAAAAGAGGCTGGGTTGACAGTGTTAGTTACCACTATCTCTAAATAATCCGGTTCTACCATGATACCTTGGTATTTCAGAAACCATTGTGGGGAGAGCCAGTGGCCACCCTTTTTTTCCAGTACTGAGGATACTGTATGAGACATTAGCACAGTCATTTTCTGTCCCAGGGTGAACTTATGGGCTTCCTGAATGTTCAGTACAACTGTGGCCACTGCTCTGAGGCAACCTGGCCATCCTTTGGCAGCTGCATCCTGCTGTATAGAAAGATAAGCAACTGCCCTTCTCTATGGGCCCAGGTCTTGTGCCAGTATTTTCAGGGCAATTCCCTTTTTCTCATGAGAGAAGAGAAAGAATGGTTTACTCATGTCTGGAAGACCTAAATCTGGAGCTGACATGAGGGCCTCTTTCAGTTGACCAAAGGCTTGTGTGGCTTCCTTTGTCCACTGGAGATCTCTCCTTCCATTTTTAATGAGCGAATGCAAAAATTTCACAAGTACTCTGTAGTTGTAAATCCATAGTCTGCACCATCCTGTCATGCCCAGGAAGGTTCTCAGTTCTTTTATTGTTTGAGTTTTTGGAGTTTTGCATATTGATTCTATGCGTTCTTTCCCCAAAGTCCGTTGTCCAGCACTGACCTCATAAGCCAGGTAGATCACCTTTTGTTTTACTACCTGAGCCTTTTTCTTTGACACCCTATACCCCTGAGGCCCCAAAAAGTTTAGAAGGCTTACGGTCCAGGCCATGCACCCTTCTTCTGTAGGAGTAGCTATTGGGATGTCATCAACATACTGCAACATTTTGCCTTCTCCTGGTGAAGCTTCCCAGGATTCCAAATCCTTCGCAAGTTGTTCTCCAAACAGGGTGGGTGAGTTCTTGAAAACTTGGGGAAGAACTGACCATGTGAGCTGGGTTTTGCATCCACTTTTGGGATTTTGTCATTCAAATGCAAAAACTTTCTGGCTGGCTTCATGGAGAGGGAGGCAAATGAAGGCATCCTTCAAGTCTAAAACAGTAAACCAAGTTAGCTCTGGTGTTAAACACGCTAACAAGGTGTATGGCTTAGCCACCACAGGGTAGAGATCCTCAGTTATCTTGTTAACAGCCCGTAAGTCCTGTACAACTCTGTATGACCCATCAGGTTTGCAGACAGGCAGGATTAGGAGTGTTGAAATCAGATTGGCACTCCTTCAATAACCCCAGCTGTAAGAAATTTTCAATTAATTGGCTAATTCCTTCTCTATCTTCCTTTCTCAAAGGATGCTGTTAAAGTCTAACTGGTTGTTTTCCTTCCTTAAGCTTAATTTGTATTGGGAGTGCATTTTTCACCCTCCCTGGTACATTGGAGGCCTATACTCCCGGAAACACTTTATTCAGGATCTCCTCGCTAATTTCCTCTTTAGCTTTAATGGCTGCCAATATTAAACTCAGCACTTCTGCATATTTTTGCTCATTCGCTTCCAGAGTAACCTCCCCATTTTTAAACGAAATAGTTGCCTCCAACTTCTCCAATAAATCTCTACCTAGGAGCGAATCTGGGGAATTGGGCTTGTATTAGAATTTATGGATGACCCACTGTTTTCCATATTTGTATTTGAGTGGCTTGCAAAAATATGCTATTTCAGATTGGCCAGTTCCTCCCCTTACTCTAACATATTCATTCCCTACTGGCACCAAAGCTTTATTTAAAACTGAAAGTGTTACCCCTGTGTCCACCATAAGTTCCACCTCTTTTCCCTCCTTCCCCAGTATCATTTTTATAACCAGTAGATCCCCTGGGGTAAGGTCCACCACTCCCCTTCAGTCGCTTTTTGTATGAGCAACCACCACCTCCCTTCCCCGGTTCCCTTCCCCATTTCTTTTTTGTCCAGGGCACTCATTTTTCCAGTGTCTAAATTTTCTGGAATTTGCTCACTGATCTTTGTCCAGCCAGGGTGGGTTTTGCCTACGTGGTCTTTGTCTCCACCTTCCTTTGCCTTCCTCTTTTACTACTGCCATTAACTTTCTCATCCCTTGCTTTTATCCTTCTTCTCGATTGCTGAAAACCCTCCATGCCTCATCTAGCAAGGCCTCTAAATTCCTTCCCTCTGGTCCCCGGAGCTTCTGAAGTTTCCTCCTGATATCTCCCATAGATTGCCTTAAGAATAAATTTATTAGCTGCTGTATCCCAATCTCGGATCCAAGATCTAACAGTGTATGGCGATGCATTGCCTCTCTCAGGTAATCTAAAAACTCAGAAGGAGTGTCAGAGGGAATTTGCTTCATTGCATACAAAGCTGACCAATTTATAGTCTTTGGGATGGCTTGTTCCATCCCCTTTGCTACCCATTCTTGATAATTGCGTATTTTTATTACCTGCTCTTCATTATTTAGATTCCAGCTTGGATCCTGGAGGGGAAAAACATCCTTCACATCCTCTTCTGTTGTTTTGCAAAAGTTTTTTGCTAAATCCTCTGCTGTTATTAAAACTAGCTGTTTTTCCATCTCTGTTAATGCCTCCAACAATAACTGAAGGTCTGACTGTCACCGACATGTTTTATGAAAAATCCTTTCCTTAGGATTTTTCCCCTCCTGAGAAACTGAGAGGCCTCAGGAACAAACTGTAAACAATTCTTATCTGCTGCTGTGGAATGCAATGGGGAATCTGTGATTGGCCTCGTCAGGCTGTTTCCAATTAAGAGCCAATCACACTTCACCTGTCTGGCCGGTCTCGGTCTGAGAGAAGACCTTTGTTATTCATTCCTTTCTATTCTTAGCTTAGCCTGCTAGTGAAATCCTTTGCTCTATTCTTTTAGTATAGTTTTAATATATTATCTATCATATAATAATAAATCAAGCCTTTTGATACATGGAGTCAACTTTCTCGTCTCTTCCCTCATCCTGGAACCCCTGTGAACAAGACCACAGTCTGACCAGTCTGGGTTATGCTGCTTAATTATATATCTTAACCTTTAAGCTGTTCCTATCGGGTCAGTCCTATAGTTCTTGGCAACTCTTTCCCAGCCTTCCAAGTCTATTGTAGAAAAAGGGACTTTAATTAACACTCTTTCTTTCCCAGGTCCCACTGTGTCCCTTACAGGGGCTTGTATTACTTCCTTTCTTTGTTTTCTAGTTTGAGATGCTATGGGACCACTCTATCTAGTGGAAGGTTCTTCATCATCACTATCACTATCAGGCAACGGAGGATACAATGTTGTTTGTAATTCAGAAGTGGGTGGAGGAGCAGATGGTCCAGCTTGCCTTTCTTCCAAGGGAGCTGAATCTTCTCCTCCCCTTAGACCCCTTTGCTTCTCAGGGGGTGGCTCAAATAAATCCAGCAACTCTTGCTTTTGTATCTCTGCTTGATAAACCTTGTCACAATGTGTGCAACGCTGGCTTATTGAGCAGGTGCTACAACATTGTTCAAGCTGCTTTCTATTAGCTTTGCTTTTCTTTTCGAGGGCTTATACTAGAGGGGGCCCTGATCCTACAGTCACTCTACCATTCAGAGTGATTTCGGAGGGAGAAAAACATATCTGCATACAAAACTTCAGGCCATTTACTCTCACATCTGAGAAAAAACATTAGCTGCAATAAGGTGTCATATTCTAAGCTTCAAGTAGGGGGCCATCTGTCTCCACTTTCCAGCTGATATAATGGTCACCACTAGGTGCGGTACCTCACAAGGGTATAGGTGCGGTACCTCACAAGGGTACGTTTGGACTCCGTACTTCCTGAGCCTGCAATCTTCTTCCAGTGAGCTAAAATACGGCCCAGAGGGCTTGCCTTGGGGATTTCTTTGCTCTCTCCTGATCCCATTATTTCCTTCTGTATTGCTTCCATCCAAATTCCTTTTTATACTTTTGCACAGTCTTTTCCCAATCCTTTTTCCTTTACACTCCAAATCTCTGGGACTAGATGGATCTTCTGCAGAAATACTCTAAAATTTCTGGTTCTGGGTCCTCCTGACTCTGCAGCCTGCACTGAGCCCAGGCACTGTGTCTCCTATCTGCGGAACAATACCACCGCTCCCCGCAGGTCTCGCATTTAACCAACACCTACACTACATGCTGCTCTTGCCTGCAGAAATAGATGGTCCCACTCCTTCTGTTTATCAGATTTTTGATGCAGGCTGCTGTCAGTCTGACAGGACCAGATCTCCCGTAGATGTCATATATATTCCCTCTAAATAAACCTGCTGATGTCCCCTTATTACCCAGTTACTTTCAGGAGTCACAGACTCCCAAAGTTCAAGTCCAAGCTGCTGGGGAGAGAGACACCTTCCAGCTGTCTCGCCATGGCTAGAACAACTGTTACCAATGCACTACCCATGGAAAGGCACACTAAACAAACCCTAAAAGCAATACTCACAACCAAAACATCAAAGCAAACAGCAGTAATCGAAAACAGCACTTATCAAACAAACCCAGTAGTCACAGCCAAAACATCAAAGCAAATAGCAGTAACCACAAACAACACCTATCAAACAAACCCAATAGTCACAGCAAAGGCATTAAAACAAACAGCACTAACAAAAACCAATCCTGATCAAATGCTAAAAACAATATACACACCAAACTATCCCTATGGATAGCACTCCAGCAAAGCAAAATACAGTAACCCTTAAAGCAGTACTCCTGGCAAGTAACACTAGACAAGCCCTAAAAACAACATGCCATGAAAGAGAATTTGTGAAGTAAAAAAACAGAGTTCCTGGTGCACGCATTAAAAAGGGAAGATTGCCGCAATTATGACTTTTGACAAAAGATAGCAGTATTGCCTCAGAAATGCGCCACAGTTCCCAAAATCACAGATGGCACAAGCTCTCAAGCACCCACACACAACCAAATAGCAACAGGGATTCACTCTATTTACCCCGAAATTGCTAGTTGTGGATCCACAGTCAGCAAACCCTTCCCTGCTGCCTTTCCTTCAGTCAGCGGTCCTTACCACTGGTGGAGAACCGTCCTGGCACGGTCACCAAAATGACACATGGAGAGAGACTCTAAAATTCAAAGACAAAATGAGTTTTAAAGTAGGTATGTTTTTATTTGGCCAGATGCATGGGGATATCTCCACAAAGACATTCATGACCCCCAGTACACTCAGGTTTTCTTTTATCCCCTAAAATGTTACATATGCATTAAGTTTCACAATAGGTCATTTCCTGGCTCCTCTCCCTCTCCGCTTCATATGCTAATCATCTTATCAGTCCTTTGCATCTGCGCAGTTGTCTCTGGTGGTCGTCGGGGGTCGCGGGGGTCATAGGGGATGAAGTAAAGTTGTGTTCCTCAGGGTTGACTTCCTGACCTTGCTGCCTTGCGCATGCTTACTGATCTTTTGGCTACTGTCCAAGAGTCCAGATTCATCTGGTTTCAGGGGCCCAAGGAGCCTTGTTTTCTCAGTATCCTTGCATACTGTATTTTGTTCTTGATAAACATCCTTCCCCTTATCAAGCATTCTTGCATTCTTTCTTGCTGTTTTGCACGTAGTCCTTTCCTTTCTCACACAACCAAGGATGCAGCAAATATTAAGCAATGTCCATAATGTATGTACCTATTCTTAATCAATACCTTTTAATTTCTGTGATTAATATATATATATATATATATATATATATATATATAATATATATATATATCTCCATATATATCTCCTCTAGTTTCTGACCCCATGTTTCACTCACCTACCATGCCTATGGACTTGCTACCCATAGCAGGTGTATATGATCTTCTTGGTGGTGAGTAGAGAGGCCAACCGGGTCTTGCCCTCCCCTTCTTTGTCACTTTCCCTTTTGTTGCTTCCCAATTTAATTCCTTTTGGTACTTCTATTATGGCCTTTTCACTGTTCCTCAGGTCCTTCTCATTCAACAGACACTAGTAGTTCTCATCCACAAAGATAATTATTATAGTACAAATCACATGCTAGTGCCAGTGCATTAGGATTCCTTGACCAATACAGTCATGGTCCTCCTGCTTGGAGGAGAAGAGTCCCTCCCCATAGGAATATTGGAGGTTTCTTGGAACTCATCCAGACACTACTTGAAACCACTGGTACGAACTTGGCCTTATTCCCAGTTGTCTGTGATCCTTGGAACATTCCTTGGATCATTTGGGTCATCTCGGTTCATTACCTCCCAGTCCTTGTTTAAGAGTCAGTTGCGTATCACCTAGTCTAGATGTTATGGTTAATTTCTTAGGCTCTTCCACAGGTCCTTTGGCTCTGTTGACATGGGTCCACCCCCATTCAGCGGTTGTGACGGCTGTCTTGGTTGTTATCAGTACTTGAAAGGGACCTTCTCATTGGGATGTTAATGTTTGTTCATTCCAGGATTTAATTAACAGCCAATTCCTGGGTTCTATGTAATGTATTTTGAAATCAAGAAGGGTAATTTGGGGAATCATCCCTCATTTTCCTAAATCTTCTAGATTTTGGGCTATGATCTTAATTTATTTCATAATGTTTATCTCCCCTTCCTCATAGGTCATGACTTTGTGGGCCGAGGCTAAAAGGGGTAATCCAAACATCATTTCATAAGGGGATGCACTTAGGTCGGTCCAAGGTTGTGTTCTGACCCTTAGTAACACAATGGGTAAACATCTTATCCAAGACGTCTGAGTCTCAATCATTAATTTAGTCAAGGCTCTTTTAAGGGTCTGATTCAGCCTTTCAACCTGTCCGTAACTTTGTGGGTGCCATGGGGTATATAACTCTCATTCTGTTCCTAGAGCTTGGAGTATTTGTTGTAAAACTTTGGAAGTGAGGTGTGTTCCCCTATTTGAATCAATCCAGTTGACACTCCCATACCATGGAATAATTTGTTTTAACAGCATTTTGGAGACAGCACTGGCCGTGGCCCTCACAGCAGGTACAGCTTCAACCCAGTGGGTTAAATGGTCTACTATCACCAGTAAATATTTTCATTGCTGGATCTGGGGAAGTTCAATAAAATCCACTTGTATACTTTGGAAGGGTCTTAAGGTTAGGTCCTGGCCTCCTAAGGTTACTCTTCTCATTACCTCTTTGTTCACCTTCTGAAAAACTCCACATTTTTCGGTTACTTGTTTTGCTCTTCCAAAAACTCCCATACATCCATAATTTTAAAAAAATTCATCACAGAGGGCTCGGGTGAGACAGAGTAGAAATTTTCCAGGGTAAAAATCCATTTTGGATTTAGGTGAAATGTACATCTTTAAGTTAACTCTTTAGTTTGAAAACATAGCTATTTAGTCTGACTGCCTGTCCTCTCAAAAAAGCCTAGGCTCAGAGAAACTGCTTCAGCGAAGGACAGAGATAAGGGGGGAGACAGAGGGAGATAGAGAGAGACAGAGACTGCTGAGGGGGCAAGTCAACCTGACCTAGGAATTCTTTCTGATAAAGAGGAACTAGCGCCAAATGTCACTTGAAATTTGTAAAACTCAGTATGTATGAACCTATTGTGAAATTGTATGCATATGTATTTGAGAGAGAGATAAAAAGGGACCTGAAGTTCCCAGAAGTACGCATGCCTTTTAAAGAGAGTAATCCATGCATGCGTCCAGCCCTGCAATAAACATACCGACTTTACAACTTCCACAAAGTTGTAGGGTTTTTGATCTTCTCCACAAAACACAGGTGCCCCAATGGGTCTTTTGGTGTATTCTTTCTAGTATTTCTTTGGTGAGGGGTTTGTTTAACATTTGCTTTCCATCTTGGAGTTTCCAATTACCTGTGTTATAAATGATCAAATCCGCAGCCAAATTTATAAAAAAAAAATAAACAAAGATTTATTAGATCAACAACAAAAATAAAATTTCGAAAAACCACCACAGCCAAGGCAGCGTCAATCCCGGAAGTCAGCGCTGGGTGAACCTGGATCCAACTGACAGAGCGCCAGTGTCTCCTTAGCGGTTCACCCCAATGCTTCATGCAGCTGGCATATATCCCGTTTATTCTGCCTGAGGCAGAAATGACGGAAGGTTCTTTTGTGTCCCTTCACATGTATAACTGGGACCATACAGATGCAGAAGTATACAAAAGCTGGTCCAGAAGTCCGGATGGCTGTCTGGACTTCTTCAGAATAGCCTTCTTTCACATGTAACGGAGTATTGCCGGTGCTTGAGCTGGTAGATGCAATCTCCCCAGGTGCAAGTTCTCGTGAATGGCTCAGACATTCCTGGGAAATCGGCACTCATGGCCCTGGAAGGTTTCATTCTTATGTTAACGGACTTGATATTATCTTATTGATGTCTGGGAACTAATTGAATAGAAATAAGACTCTGCTCCCAGCCAGGGTGGTCAAAGACATAAGTTGGATCTCACAATATTTTATATACATACACAGCATGAATTATCTCTACTATATACTACACCTGCATCATCTATCTCTGCCCCTATTTCCTTCAACCTCTCCTCTTCTTGTTTACTAAACCTCTGAACTCCTGATTCTTTATCTTTTGAGGCTGGGACTATCATCACTTTCTCTTCCCCATTCTCCGCAGCATCCTTTGCTTCTCTGTCGGCCAGATTATTTCCTCTGATCTCTGGGGCCATTCCCTTTTGGTGACCTTTAATATGAACTATGGCAGACTCCTCTGGTAATCTCAGGGCTTCCAAGACCTCCAGTATCAGTCCTTCATGAATCAGTCCCTTCCCTTTTGAGTTACTTAACTCTCTTCCCATATTTTTCCAAAGGTATGCACTACTCCAAAGGCATATTTTGACTCAGTGTAGATTGTTCCTCTTTCGCGGCCTAGCAGCTTTAAAACCTGGACTAAAGCATATGACTCACAAGCCTGGGCTGACCAATTTGAGAGCAATTTCCCTTTTTCAGCTTCTGTCATCTTTTGTCCATTTATGATGGCATACTGGGATTTCCATCGCCCTTGTATGCACCTCAAGGAACCGTCTATATACAGTCTTCCCTCCTTAGAGGGGTTGGTCAGTTAAGTCCTCCCTCTCTTTGGTTTGGTAATCAATTATGTCTAGGCAGTTACATTCTAATTCTTCGACTGGCTCCCCATATAAGAATTGAGCTGGGTTTAAATGTTTGTCTGTGACCAGTTCCAGATCATTCCGGTCTATTAAGATAGCCTCATACTTGAGTATCTGAGAGTCTGTGGGCCATTTTTCAGCTTTTTGATTTAATTTACTTCTTACTGAGTGAGGAGTATACACTTTTAACTTTCCCCCAAAGGTTAATTTCCTGCTCTCCTTCACTAACAGTGATGTAGTGGCTACGGCTTGAATGCACGTGGGCCATCCCCTATTAACAGGATCTAACAATTTAGATAAGTAGGCCACAGGTTTTTTAGATCCTCCCCAATCTTGGGTTAAGATCCCATGGGCCACCCCGTTGTCCACATTCCAAATAGGTAAAAGGGTTTTTCTAGAGTGGGGAAGTTGAGGGCGGGGGCAGTTATCAATTTTTGTTTCAATATCTCAAACCTGTTTTCATCTTCCTTAGTCCAGTTTATCTCTTCTTCAGTTAATTTTTCATACAAAAACTTTAAAGCTTGGGTGTATCCCTCGATCTACAACCGGCAATATCCTAATAATCCTAAAATTTTCTTATTTCTTTCTTTGTCTTTGGTTTAGTTATCAAGACAATTCCTGTACGTCTTTCTGTGTGTAAGCGTTGGCTGCCTCTACTAATTATGTGACCCAAATATTGGACTTCCTGTCCTACAAACTGGATTTTTTTCTTTGGTACTCTCAATCCCTGGGATCCTAGAAAATTTAGGAGGTCTATTGTGGCCTTCTTCTCTTTATTCTGTCCCAGAGAGTAACAAATCATCTACATATCTTATGAGTTTTATTTTGGGGCTTAGTGTAAGATTGTAGGGTGTCCTTCAGAGCCTGCTCAAACAAATTTGGGGATTCCATGAACCCTTGGGGTAATCTCATCCACCTAAGCTATTGCTTTCTTCCCGTATTAGGATCCTCCTACTCAAAGGCAAAGATGTCTTGACTCTCCTCAGCTAAGGCACAAGCCCAAAAGGCATTCTTGAGATCTATTATGCTGAACCATTGATGTGAAGATCGTATCTTACTTAAAAAGGTGTATTGATTAGGAACTATGGAATATCAGTCAGTAGTCTTTTTATGTACTTCTCTCAAATTCTGTACCAATCTATAAGTACCATCTGACTTCTTAATGGGTAAAATAGGAGTGTTATCACAGAATCACAGAATGATTAGGTGGGAAGAGACCTTCAAGATCAAGTCTAACCCATGCCCTAAACACCTTAACTAAACCATGGCACCAAGTGCCATATCCAGTCTTTTTTTTGAACATATCCAGGGATGGTGACTTCACCACCTCCCCAGGGAGGCCATTCCAATATTTTATCACTCTTTCTGTGAAAAACTTCCTAATATCCAACCCATAGTCCCCCATCTCACCTTGAGACTGTGTCCTTCCCCTTTCTGACAGTTGTTGCCTGGAGAAAGAGACTAACCCCTACCTGACTACAACCACCTTTCAGGAAGTTGTAGAGAGCAATAAGGTCACCTTTGAGTCTTCTTTTCTCCAGGCTAAAAAACCCCAGCTCCCTCAGTCGTTCCTCATAGGGCTTGTGTTCCAAGCCCCTCACCAGCCTTGTTGTTCTTCTCTGGATGCGCTCAAGGCTCTCAACGTCGTTCCTAAACTGAGGGGCCCAGAACTGGACACAGCACTCAAGATGCGGCCTCACGCATGCTGAGTGCGGGGGAAGAATGACCTCCCTGCTCCTGCTGGTCACACTGTTCCTGATACAGGCCAGGATGCTGTTGGCCTTCTTGGCCACCAGGGCGCACTTCTGGCTCATGCTCAGTCTGTTATTGACCAGTACCCCCAGGTCCTTTTCCGCCTGGGCACTGTCCAGCCACACTGTCCCCAGCCTATAACCTTGTGTAAAATAAATGGAGCCACAGGGGCTAGCTTCTTAGCCGGATAGCTGGTTCCCCCAGGGTAAGCGCCCCAGGCTAGCAGTCTCAAGGCCGAGCACCTCAGCCCTCTGGAGGCTGGGGTGCCCTAGGCTAGACTGCGGCACAGCCGTGGCCCCTAGCAAGCTTAGTGATTGTCAGCTCTTAGTGAAAATCAGCTCTTTTATGATTTCAGCTCTCAGCTTGCTCATTGGGGCTGCGGCTGGCCGTGGCTCCTGGAAGGCAGACGAAGAGAGAGGAGAAGGCGGCTAAGAGTGTTCCACGATGGTTTATTCTGAGGGTCTCGCGGAGGGTCTTGAAGCTGCTCTTCTGAAAAATGGGCCCAGACAGCCTCTTTTATAGGGTTAGGGAGGATTGAAAACTGACCAATTGTAAGGGTTAGGGAAACTAGTCTATGGGGTCACAGAGAGATAAGGAGGACCAGAGTGAGGACTCCTGGTTCAATTCCTATGACTCAGCAAATACCTATCTCTAAACATCCCTCCACAGAGCCATAGCCGGCCCTGCGTCTGCAACAACGTTGCAGGGGGTTATTGTGGCCAAAATGCAGGACTTGGCACTTGGACTTAATGAACTCCATCCCATTGGACTCTGCCCATCCATCCAACTGTTCTAGGTCTCTCTGCAGAGCCCTTCTCCCTTCCAACAGAACAATGCATGCTCCCTGTTGTAGTGTGTTTTTTATGTTTTATAATGGTTTTGTCTTTGTATCCCCTTATTTTCCCCAAATGGTTTACCCCAGATTGTATTCCCTCCCTCTACCTGTGTAATCCCTTTCCTTTGCTGAGATCATCCCCAAATCCCCACCCTGGCTCTCTGTCAGTCACTCGGCATCCCATCCCCTCCATCTAGAACTTTTAGTCACGGACGTCGAGTGATTAGCCAGAGGCTAGGGGTCAACCCTCCAAGTGTTACCCCATACGCTTGTCCGATCGGCTGTGTGTCTCTGTCGGACATGCGTGGGGTGGTTCGCGTGGGACGGTTCGCAGGCAGCCCGCGATGAACAGACGAGTCTGGACTCCTCTATAGTTCAGTCTTCAGGTTGTTTATTAAAGCTTATCTCTAAGGTTTTTGTTCTGCCCAGCCGAGATCTGACCAGCAAGGCAGCCACAAGCACTCTCTGCCCCTTTAGGGCGGTCGCACATTCTTATACTGATAATTGCGTATGTGATATTTACAATTTTTCTCCAATACCCATCACCTTTATTAAACAGTGCACCTTTAGTATGAACCAATCTAAAATGCACACATCACAGAGAAGATGGATGACAAGAAGAAGGAGAAAAGCCACGAGGTCGGGCCTGAATCCTCCATCTTGCCTCCATTAGACCCCCCTGTACCAAAATCTTAAAACCTATATTCTATTCTATAAAAACACCTGCCCTACACCATTCAAACCTCTGAAACTTCCATATCCTCATGCTTTGATAGCACGACCCTTGAAGGGTCAAAATCAAGCCACCAGGTGCCCTTGGCTACATTCCAGGACTTCTGAGCCCCCCAAGGGGTCTCCCTGGGACTCAGAGCATCCGAGGTGATGCGCTGAGTTCCCACATACGCTGTCCTAAATTTCTATCCCCCAGTATCCATACCTTTCCTTATTGGTCAGTAATGTTATCTACTTTAGGTTTCCACCTCCCTGTAATGTTACCTTGGCACTTCTCCCAGCCTGCTCAGCAGGAGGCCCCCTGAGGTTGTAAGGTCTCCCCAGAGCTCCTGAAATAAACCTTGGATTAACCTCTGCTAAGAGTTGGCCTCTTCATCTTCTGCCGTTGTTCCAGCTTCTCCTCTGCTTCAGGCGATCAGCCTAGCTGCCTTCGGTACCCCCGGGGCACAAGAGAGTGCCCCTGCCGCCACTGTTCACCATGTCGGGGCTGGCCAGGGTTCCCTCAGTGGCACTCAGAGAGACTGGGACAGCCCCCAACTTGGTGTCATCTGCAAACTTACTAATGAAGGACTCAGTACCCTCATCCATGTCATCAATGAAGATATTGAACAAAAGAGGCCCCAGCGCAGACCCCTGAGAGACACCACTGGTGACTGGTCGCCAGCTGGATGCAGCACTGTTTGCTACCACTCTATGTGCAAGTCCTCCGGGCTGCATTTTAACCCACTGGAAGAAAATTGCAGGCCCAGGAGGCATAGAATCCAAACTTGTGAAGTACTGCACACAGTGGTGGCCCTTATACAGACTAGAAAGTGGAGTGAAATGGCCGCAGACTGGGACCTTAGAATATAGCACCTTGATGCAGGTTATGCTTTTCTTCAGGCGTGAGGAGAAATTGAGTGAGGTTTCATATGTGGATGTTCTTCTCCCTTTAAAATCATCCTGAATGGCAGAGGGATTGTGGAAATAGAGCCCCCTCCGATCCCCTGGTATTAGACCTTGAAAAGGAAAACAAAGCTAATAGAGGGAATCCTAAGCGATACTGCAGTACATGCTCAATCAACCAGCACTACAGGCATTATGACAAGGTTTATCAAGCAGAGACAAAAAAGCAAGAGTCACTGGACCTATTTGGGCCACCCCCTGAGGAGCAAGGGGGACTAAGGGGAGGAGCAGATTCAGCTCCCTTGGAAGGGAAACAAGCTGGGCAGTCTGCTCCTCCACTTGCTTCCGAATTATAAAAAACATTGTATCCCCCATTGCCTGATAGTGATAGTGATGATGAGGAACCTTCTGCGAGCGGTCCCATAGCATCCCGGACTAGAAAACAAACAAGGGAAATAATACAAGTCCCTTTAAAAGAGGCAGTAGTATCTGGGAACCAAAGGATATTAGTTAAAATTCCTTTTTCTACAATTGACTTAGAAGGCTGGGAGAGAATTGCCAAGAACTATAGAAGTGATCCGAAAGGAAGAGCCAAAAGGTTAAGATATATGATTAAGCAACATAAAATGGACTGGTCCAATCTGCAGTTATTTTTGGAGGCGTTAATGGAGACAGAAAAAAAATTCGTTCTAAAACCAGCCAGGGACTTGGCCAGTTTTCAGCTTGTTTTCTGCCTCTGTCAAGGTCGGGATTGAAGCCCTCGAGACGATATTTCGTGTTCAGACTCCTATTTATATAACAGTCTTACAAGGTGTGAGTTCTGCAGTATTTCACCAACAAGCTACAAAATGGCTAACTATCTTTCTCTACAAGGTCTTTTAAGGAAAAATTATCCAGTTAAGAAATGACACCTAAATGATTTTTACTTTTAACCCAATAACTAACCACTCGTGCCCCTCAATGCGGACTTTTCTGTCCATTTACAAAATACCACCCAAACCTATTAAGAAGAAGGATAAGAACAACCAGCTACCACTCTAAAACTGCCATCTTGCTTCACATATATTGTGGTAGATTGTTTTTCTGTTGTAATCTTAAGGTGTTCCTTATTGTAAGTTTGTGCCAATATATTACTATATTCTAAAACCTTAAACTCTAAGTTTTCCACCATGTGATATTACACACTTCTACTCAAACTACACACCCATAATCCCAGTTCTAGAATTCAAATTTGGAAGCCTTCTCCATGGCCTCAGGTCAAATGCAGTGCTCTTCTGAGGGTCTGAGTCTGTCAGCACAGAAAGTCTAAAATGCTCAGCATCCAGAGTTCCAACAGGACTTAGCAGAGAAATTTTGTAGAACAACACAAGAGGACGTTAAGGATGTTTTCCCTCTCAAGGATCCAAATTGGAATCCAAATGAACCATAGCAATTGGTAAAAATACAAAACTACCAAGAATGTGTAGCAAAGGGGATGGAACAGGCCATCCCCATAACCATAAATTGGCCAGCTTTGAATGCAATTAAGCAGACCCCCTCCGAAACTCTTTCTGAGTTTTTAGATCACCTGAGAGACATGATTCACCGCCATACACAATTAGATCCCGGATCCGAGATAGGGATACAGCAGCTAGTAAGTTTATTTTTAGGGCAGTCTACGGGAGACATCAGAAGAAAACTTCAGAAACTCTGAGGACCTGAAAGAAAGAATTTAGAGGCCTTGTTAGATGAGGCATGGAGGGTGTTTAGCAACTGAGAAGAAGGATATAAGCACGGGATGAAAAAGTTAGTAGCAGTAGTAAAAGAAGAAGGGAAAGGAAAATGTGGATGGGAACCATCTAGGCAGGGACCACCCCGATTGGACAAGAATCAGTGTGTGTTTTGCAGAAAATTTGGACACTGGAAGAATGAATGCCCTGAACAGAGAAAAAATGGGAAAGGGAACCAAAGAAGGGAGGTGGTCGCTCATGTGAAAAATGACTGAGGGGGACTGGGGGATTGTCCTGGTTTAGGGCAAATTTAGGAGAGAATCCCCGAAAAGGGCTTCTCCAAAAAAGCAAACCCATAGGCCCCTTCCCCAATTGGTTCAGGAAGAATTCCTCGGAGAGAGGTGGAAAGAACCTGTTTATTTGACAATCACAGCACTCCCCCCCCCAGCACACACAATGAACAATACCGGATGACACCACTCTTCCACTGCTCTGAGAAAGATGACAAATTCAGAAAGTCTTTCCTGGGGGTTTGCTGTTGTCAGTCCTTCCGGTGCTGAGTTTAGTGGACTGTTTAGCTAAAGTAACTAATGAGAAGGGGGGAGAGAAGCAAGAGCAAGCAAAGCAGAAGCAAAGCAGAAGCAAGAGTGAGAGCAAAAAGCCGGGCAAAAAGCAGAGAAGCCGCAACATGCTCTGGTGCTATCTGTATGTCCCGCCGAGTAGCTGATAGGAGGCCCAAAACAAAACCTTCACTCCACCAGTCTTAAAGGCACAGAACATAATATCCAGCATAAATTACACACACACGAATGGGGATAACAGTCACCCGAGGACATTCCACCCCTTATCCCCATATCGTCAAACAATTTCATTCTCACCCCACAATCAGACCTTCCTGAGGTACACAACGTGTTGTTCCATCTCTCTGCATCACCCACCATGTGCATCCTGGTCCCTGAGCAAAGACAACCCCACGGATGGGTTTGTCCGTACTTGAGGCAGAATTGATCCACACTGTCCTCCCTAACAAACCTTTGACATGTACCACTGGGACTTTATCTCCATCTATTATATTCAGGGACTCAGACTGGGCAGGACCTGCTCGGTTAGTGGAACCTCGAGTGTTAACTAACCAGGTAGCCTTTGCTAAGTGCTGCTCCCAATTTTTGAAGGATCCCCCACCCAAGGCCTTTCAGCTGGGGTTGTTAGTAGCCCATTGTACCTCTCTACCTTCCCTGCAGCAGGTGCATGGTAGGGGATATGGTACACCCACTCAATACCATGTTCCCTAGCCCAGGTGTTGATGAGGCTGTTCTTGAAATGAGTCCCATTGTCTGACTCAATCCTCTCAGGGGTACCATGCCTCCAAAGGACCTGCTTTTCAAGGCCTAGGATGGTGTTATGGGCAGTGGCATGAGACACAGGGTAGGTTTCCAACCATCCAGTGGTGGCTTCTACCATGGTCAGCACGTAGAGCTTGCCTTGGCGTGTCTGGGGCAGTGTGATGTAGTCGATCTGCCAGGCCTCCCCATACTTGTACTTGGACCACCGCCCACCATACCATAGGGGCTTCACTCGCTTGGCCTGTTTGATGGCAGCACACGTCTCACAGTCATGGATAACCTGAGATTAAGAGTCTCATGCTCTACCGACTGAGCTAGCCGGGCAAAAAGCAGAGAAGCCGCAACATGCTCTGGTGCTATCTGTATGTCCCGCCGAGTAGCTGATAGGAGGCCCAAAACAAAACCTTCACTCTGCCAGTCTTAAAGGCACAGAACATAATATCCAGCATAAATTACATACACACGAATGGGGATAACAGTCACCCTAGGACAGGGATCTTACCCCAGGAGATCCACTGGTTATAAAAATGGAACCAGGTGTCTTGGTTTAGGGCAAATTTAGGAGAAAACTTCCAAAAGGGGGCCTCTCCAGAAAGCAAACCTACATGACCCCTCCCCCCAACCAATTTGGGAAGGATTCTTCAGAGAGAAGTAGAAAGAACCTGTTTATTTAACCGACACAGCACTCTCTAGCACACAAAATGAACAATACCAGATGACACCACTCTTTCACCAGTCTGAAAAAGATGACAAATTCAGAAAGTCTCTCCTGGGGTGGTCGCTCTGTTATCAGTCCCTCCGTCACTGGGGTAGCTGCTGCAGGCTACAAGGTGCAAACTCTCGGTGTTTCCCAGGTCCCAGTCTGGAGCAGGTTCGAGTAGGTCTAAAAAGAAAAGGAGAAACAGTCTAGGAAGAAATTTGGACTGTTTAACTAAAATAACTAATGAACAGAAGCAAAAACAAAAGAGCAAGCAGAAGCAAAGCAGAAGCAAGAGTGAGAGCAAAGCGAAAAGCTAGGCAAAAAGCAAAAATAGCACTATGTACTGTCCTGTCTCTGTGTCCCGCCAGCCGTTGGGGAGTGTCCTAGGGTGACGTTAGGATGCTTGCATCCCCATTCTTGCGTGCTGTTTATGCTGGATGTTATGTTCTGTGCCTTCAAGACTGGCTCTGCAGAGTGAATGTTTTGTTTTGGGCCTCTTATCAGCCACTCCCCACAGCCGGCGGGACATACAGACAATACAGTACATAGTGCTGCTTTTTTGCTTTTTGCCCTGCTTTTCGCTCTGCTCTTGCTTCTGCTCTGCTTCTGCTTTGCTTCTGCTTGCTCTTGCTTTTTGCCTCTTCTCATTAGTTAATTTAGCTAAACAGTCCAAATTCCTTCCTGGACTGTTTCTCCTTTTCCTGTTTGGATCTACTGGAACCTGCTCCGGACTGGGACCTGGGAAACACCGAGAGAGAGTTTGCATCTTGTGGCTGCAAAAGCTGCCCCAGAGCCGGAGGGACTGATAACAGAGAGACCACCCCAGGAGAGACTTTCTGAATTTGTCATCTTTTTTCAGACTGGTGAAAGAGTGGTGTCATCTGGTATTGTTCATTTTGTGTGCTGGGGGGTGCTGTGCCTGTTAAATAAACAGGTTCTTTCCACTTCTCTCTGAGGAATTCTTCCCGAATCAGTTGGGGGGAGGGGCCATGTGGGTTTGCTTTCTGGAGAGGCCCCCCTTTTGGGGATTCTCTCCCAAATTTGCCCTAAACCAGGACAGGGAGCGGCTGATAAGAAACCAAAACAAAACTTTCACTCTTCAGAGACAGTTTTGAAGGCACGGAACATAATATCCAGCATAAACAGAACACACAAATGGGGATACAAGCATTATAACGTCATCCCAGGACACTGGGGAAGGAGAGGAATGAGGTGGAACTCATGGTAGACACAGGAGCAACACATTCAGTTTTAAATAAAATTTTTGTGCCAGTAGGGAATGAATATGTTAGAGTAAGGGGAGCAACTGGCCAATCTGAAAGAGCATACTTTTGCAAGCCACTGAAATATAAATATGGAAAACAATGGGGCATCCATAATTTTCAATATCTGCCCAACTCTCCAGACTCACCCTTAGGGAATGACTTACTGGAGAATTTACAGGCAACCATTTCATTTAAAAATAAGGAGGTTACTCTGGAGGTGAATGACCAAAAATATGTTAATGTGTTGAGTTTAATATTAACAGCTATCAAGGTTAAAGAGGAAATTAACAAGGAGATACTGAACCAAGTGTTTCTGAGAGTATGGGATTCCAATGTACCAGGGAGGGCAAAAAATGCACTCCCAATACAAATTAAGCTTAAGGAAGGAAAATAACCAGTTAGAATTTAACAGCATCCTTTGAGAAAGGAAGATAGAGAAGGAATTAGCCAATTAATTGAAAATTTCTTACAGCTGGGTTTATTGAAGGAGTGCCAATCTGATTTCAACACTCCTATCCTGTCTGTCCAGAAACCTGATGGGTCATACAGAGTTGTACAGGACTTACGGGCTGTTAACAAGATAACTGAGGATCTCTACCCTGTGGTGGCTAAGCCATACACCTTGTTAGCGTGTTTAACACCAGAGCTAACTTGGTTTACTGTTTTAGACTTGAAGGATGCCTTCATTTGCCTCCCTCTCCATGAAGCCAGCCAGAAAGTTTTTGCATTTGAATGGGAAAATCCCAAAAGTGGATGCAAAACCCAGCTCACATGGTCAGTTCTTCCCCAAGTTTTCAAGAACTCACCCACCCTGTTTGGAGAACAACTTGCAAAGGATTTGGAATCCTGGGAAGCCCCACCAGGAGAAGGGAAACTTGCAGTATGTGGATGACATCCTAATAGCAACCCCAAAAGAAGAAGGGTGCGTGTCCTGGATAGTAAGCCTTTTAAACTTTTTGGGTCTTCAGGGGTACAGAGTATCAAAGAAAAAGGCTCAGGAAGTAAAGCAGAAGGCGGTCTACTTGGGTTATGAGGTCAGTGCTGGACAACGGACTTTGGGGAAAGAGTGCATAGAATCACTATGGCAAACCCCAAAACCCCAGACCATAAAAAACTAAGGACCTTTTTGGGAATGGCGGGATGGTACAGATTATGGATTCATCATTTTGGATTACTTGTGAAACCTCTGTTTCCACTCATTGCAAATGGGAACAGAGACCTCCAGTGGACAAAAGAAGCCACACAGGCTTTTGATCAACTGAAAAAGGTCATTATGTCAGCTCCAGCTCTAGGACTTCCAGATGTGAGTAAACCATTATTTCTCTGTTCCCATGAGAAACAGGGAATAGCCCTGGAAATACTAGCACAGTACCAAGGCCCATATAGAAGGGCAGTTGCTTATCTCTCTAAGCAGCTGTATGCAGCAGCTAAAGGATGGCCAGGTTGCCTCAGAGCAGTTGCTGCCGTTGTACTGAACATTCTAGAAGCCGGCAAGTTTACCCTGGACCAGAAAATGACTGTGCTAGTGTCCCCTACAGTATCTGCAGTACTGGAAACAAGGGGAGACCATTGGCTTTCCCCACAACAGTTCCTGAAATATCAAGCTATCATGGTTGAGCAAGATAGTGTAGAGACAGTGGTAACTAATATTGTCAGTCCAGTTTCTTTCCTTAGTGGAAAACAAGGAGAGCAAGGACATCATGACTGCCTGGAAACCATTAAAACCACTTACTCCAGCTGCCTGGATCTGAAGGATACCTCTTTGGATGATGCAGAAACCTGGTTCACAGATGGAAGCAGCTACATCATCAATGGAAAGCGACATGCTGTGTATGCAGTTACCATATCCCATCCAGAGATATAATTGAAAGGGGACCTTTACCAGAAGGTACTTTTGCGCAAAAGGCAGAAATAATTGCCCTAACCCATGCCTTACAGTTATCAAAAGGAAGAGAATAAACATTTACACAGATTCAAGATATGCATTTGGGGTAGTGCATGCTCATGGAGCAATCTAGAAAGAAAGAGGACTGTTAAACTTGCGAGGGAAGAACATTAAACATGCAGGAGAAATAATACAACTGCTGGAAGCAGTCCAACTGCCCGAGAAGGTAGCAATCATGCACATTAAGGCACATCAGAAGGTGAGCTCAGAACTGGAAGAGGAAAATGAGCTGGCCGAAAGAGAAGCAAAAGAAGCAGTAAAAGGTGAGATGACACTAGAAGGAGCCTTGATTCCTGATGGCCAAATCTCCCTAGAAGGCAAGGCAGTGTATAACAAAAAGAACAGAAGGCTAATTGAGGATCAAAAGGGAACATATAACCAGAACGATTTGGCTGTTACAGTAGAAAGGAAACTGGCTATCCCCTCCCATTTACTATGGCCATTAGTAAGAGACGAACATCAGTAAACACACTGAGGAATTGACACTTTGTATAGTTATTTGGTCGGAAAGATCACTGCCAGGAACTTATATGCCACTATCACTCAAGTGGCCCAGCAGCGTGAACTTTGCCTCCAGACTAACCCCAAGAATACCCCTAAGCCAAAACTTGGCCAAATTTGGAAAGGGCTGTGGACCCAGTTTACAGTGGCAAATTGATTTTTCAGAATTACCAGGAAAAGGGGGGTACCGATATTTGTTACTACTAACATCCTTTTCAGGATGACCAGAGGCCTTCCCCACCAGGACTGCCAAAGCCTGGGAGGCAACCAAGGGGCTGTTGTAAAAAATAATACCACATTTTGGAGGACCAGCCACAATATCCTCAGATAGTGAACCACATTTTTTTTTAAAAACAGTGCAACAGATCAGTCAGCATCTGGGCACAGATCCGGAACTTCACATGCCATACTGAGACAGAGTAGAAATTTTCCAGGTTCCAGGATAGAAATCCTTTTGATTTAGGTTAAATATACATCTTTTAGTTAAGCCTTGGAATCTTAGCTGTTTAGTCTGAACTCAGAAAATTGCACCAGTGAAGGGCAGAGATAAGGGGGGGGGAGGAGACGGGTCAACTTGGCCTAGGAATTTTTTCTGATAACAAAAGAACTAGCGCTAAATGTCACACGAAGTGTGTAAAATGAATATGTATGAACCTATTGTGAAATTGTATGCATATGTATTTGGGGAGAAGGATAAAAAGGGGACTTGAAGATCCCAGAGGTACGCATGCCTTTTAAGGGGAGTAATCCCCGCATGCGTCCAGCGCTGCAATAAACATACTGGCTTTACAACTTTTACAAAGTTGTGGAGTTTTTGATTTTCTCCGCAAAACACCATGTTGGAGGCCAAACAAACTGCGAAATTATAGTTGCATCTGCTCCTATGTCAAGTAAACATGATATTGTTGTAGTTTCTGGGTGACGTCCCTTAGCAGTGACCAAACATTTCATTACCAGATGCTCATTTGTCACCTTCTGAGTCCAGAGAACCTGAGGTGGTCCTGTAGATCCAAAACCTCCAGTGCCATGACTCCGGTCCACTACAGTTGGAGCACAACTCATAAAAGGAACAAGTTGAGCAATACAAGTACCTTTTTGAATAACATCAGGAGGTTCACTGTGGTATTTTCCACAAGGGTCCCAGGATGAGAGAAGAGACGAGAAAGTTGACTCCATGTTTCAGAAGGCTTGATTTATTATTATATGATAGATAATATATTAAAACTATACTAAAAGAATAGAGGAAAGGATTTCACTAGAAGGCTAAGCTAAGAATAGAAAAGGAATGAATAACAAAGGCTTGTCTCTGACCGAGACCGTCCGGACAGGTCATCTGTGATTGGCCCTTAATTGGAAACAGCCTGATGAGGCCAATCACAGATTCCCCCTGTTGCATTCCACAGCAGCAGATAAGAATTGTTTACAGTTTGTTCCTGAGGCCTCTCAGTTTCTCAGGAGGGGAAAAATCCTAAGGAAAGGATTTTTCATAAAACATGTTGGTGACAGAGAGGGGATGAGAAATGGCAAACTGTGAATCTAGAATCCTGTGTTATCTGGGAACAACAAGGGTTTATTTGTGAAAGCAATGCAATTGCTGCTCAAGACATGTCTTGACACTCAGCAAGGGGTTTGTCACTTCGAGATTCACCCAGATACTAGTCAAAGAACTGTACTTGTATATATTTGTCCAGGCTGTGTATGTTTGAGGACTCTGTGTCCTTTTATAGAAATTGACAAAGATAATGTGACTTTACTTAGTAATAATCATTCTAACTTTTGTATTTGTAATTTTTTTAAGATTGTAGGATGTGACTTCCTGTATTTGGCACCAGTTGTATCCCACCAGCTAATTAGGTCTAACCATACAATCTATCACAGGTGGCCACCTACACCTATTGGAATGAACCTCACCTAAGTGAGACAATTAATTAGGCATCAGGACCTTGTCAAAATTCTAAAAGATATTCAAGAAACTGGGAATAAAACTTTAATCACTGTCTATCATGATACAAAAGAAATAAACAAGGTCCTGAAGAGGGTCAAACAGGACATGAGTCACAACTGGTGGGATTCACTTTTTGGATGGTCACCAACTGCAACTGGGATTCTAAATGCATTATGTCACCCCATTTTTTTTTTAATTGATATTAATTGGTATAAGTTTAGCACTGTTTTGGCCATACTTATCTGGAATTGGAAGACACTGCAATGAGTATCAATATTTACCTCCTTATCCCAAGTACATGGCAAGGCATTGAGAGACATATCGTAGAGATTGAGAAGAAGAATTTTTGTACTAAGTAAAAGAATTTATTGCCTTATAGAGAAAGGGGAGACTGAGATATGGGGTTAGGAATTAGAGGGGTATTGATTAGAAATAGATATCTACATTTTCTATATATATTACTTAATATTTGCTGCATTTAACTGTGCTAACTACCTGTAAAGGGAAGACAGGGTGTACATGTGAGAGCAATATGAAAGAATGCAAGGATCTGTGATAAGGGAAAGATGATGTTCATCAAAACAGCACAAAGTTACAAGGCTACCAAGACAATAAGGCTTTCCAGACCCCCAACCAGATTATACTAGCCTCATGGTTTGGACTGTGACCAAAGAATCAGTAAGCATGCGCAAGAAGATGAGGTGAGAAGGTCAGCTTTGATGAAGACCATTTACTTCATCCCATGCAACCCCCAAGATGACCACCAGAGACAAGTACGCAGGTGCTAGGAACTGATAAGCTAATTAGCATAGGAAGCGGGACAAGGTGGAGCCAGGAAATGAATATACATAAATGTATTGCAAAACCTAATGCATATGTAACATTTTAGAGGATAAAAAAGAACGCTGTGAGCGAGTAGATGTGCATGCCTTTGCAGAGGTATCCCGCATGCATCCGGCCAAAAAAAATACATGCCTACTCTATAACTCACTTTGAGTTTCTAAAACTTTCTCTGTGTTAGAGCTACTCTTATCAGAGGTCTTAGCTTATCAGGATCCACCTCTGCAGAGATTGGAATATGTCTGTCTGCACATCTGTGCATTGCCTGCAGACAGGCAGCTTTTGTAATAGCAGCAGAGATGTCATTAACTGACTGCATTGGGATTGAGGCTGGTTGCGCTCTTTCCATAATATTTATTCCTCCCACGCAATATGCAATTCTGCCAGTTATTGAATGGGGTTCATCTGGAGGGTCTGGTCAAAGGTGCAAAAGAACACCTGTACCCCAGAACCCAAAACTGTCCATCCCATCCAATAATATTCTATCTCCCCCAGTGAGACAATCTCTGCATAGATATTCAGTTTCTGTCCCCTGCTTTTTGTCCATATTTTTCTTGAAGGTTTGCCAATTACAGGGCATCCCAAGGAGTAGCTTTGACCATATTCCTCCTCTGACCTCCTTGAGGTCCTTTTGAAAGTTTAGTCTTCATTACGGGTTTCATTTTAAATTCTGGGATTTCTTCCCCTTTAAAAGGTGGGAGTTCTGAGCTTTCACCACATCCCATTCAACACTTTCATCACCAATTCAATCAGAGCTTTCCCAAATATCACCATCCCAATCCTTGGGTGAAGTAATAATTTTTGAATTTTTCTAACATCCAAATATTCGAGTTTTTTTAATAATGCCAATTCTAATTTTTCTTTCAAGGTTTTTGTTTTTTCCTTGGATTCTTTTATCTCATTTCAATTTGTCATTTTATTATTGTAGAGAAAATTCTTCAAGCTTTCTCTCCTTCATTTAATTTCTCAAATTATAATTTTTTTTAATCATTTGTTCCCTCCATTGCCAAGCAGATTTTAAACATAGTGCAAGTGCATGACAAATAATACCTTTTCCTTTTTTATCTTTTAGAGATCCCCAATTTTTGTTTATTTTCTCTTTTATTTCTCCCCTCTCAAACCAGTTATCTACTGGCCAAGGGTCGTTGGTTTCTGTATGAACACTGTGCCTCCATAGGCAATTGGCTAAGGATTTGGTCTGCCATCCTGCATTTCGACTATGACAATAATCTTATGGATAGAGTGGGAGCTTCAGACAAGCCCTGTCTTAGGCTAAGATTTTTGGGAACAGCTTGAATTAGGTGGCCTGCACCTAAACTGCTCTGGCTCGCAAGTTCTAAGAATAGCAGATCAGGTCTATAATAAAATGAGTTGTTTATTGAGTAAACAGAAGGTAACATATAAAAGGCCTTAAACAGAGTTACTTACTACACAGTATAAACCAGAAATAAATACTAGTAGGTTACAGAAAACCAGTGCATGACATTAAGATACCTATATAAATCTAGAAAATAAATAGTATAGATTAGGAGGCACTGTAACTTGCCACTGAATTGACGATAGTGTACACAGAGTCCTTTCACTCAAGCCTCAAGAGAGTAATCACAAAGCCTGGCATCCCAAAACACTGGGGAGAAAGCTCCATGTTTCCAGGGAATGTGCAGAAGATTTCTGATATATGAAAGTTTTGTGTAGCTTTTACAGTTTGTAAAGTGGAGTGTCTGTCATTGAGAAATTCCAACCTATCTTTCCACATCTTACTTTCACAGCAAGATGTCTATTGTCAGCTAGAAGTGTCACTTCCATGGTGCCTGAGTAACTCACTATGAGACAAGCAGTCCTCAGTGAGTTATTTCAGCATGTAGCAAGTTCTTGTGAAGGGTGAGATGCCCTGAATTATTTCTCCAGCTAACAAGCAACAGATAAGCTCTCCTGTGGTGGGGGAGATGGCCTGCTACATTGTGGTGATGACTTTTTCTCTGGTCATAAAAATATGAACCAGACACAGTTAGGGTGATAAAACGGGGTACCTTTATACAGAGATCCTTAGGTGCTGTTTGTTAGGTGGAAAACGCCAAAGATGCACACCTTATGTGACGCATGCACAATTTTTATAGATTCTGCAAATTAGCATATCTGAAAAGACCCCCCCAGTTAGCAGCATGCCCAGTGAAGTAATCACCCCAGTTCTCATACCTTCTAAATTCTCCCCCCTTCAGGGGGGACCAGGCCCTGTTTGCAAAAATATATCTCAAAAAGCTGGTTTCAACCTTGGTTTCTAAGGAGAACCAAGATAGCACAGGGGTCCTGGAATTTGTTTTGTCTTTCTGCCTAGGAAAATACTGAAGCGAAGGTACAATAATAAGCTACAAAGCTACAAATATGTGTAAAGAATACAGAGAATATATAAAAGAAAAAAGGTAAAAACTAAAACAGCATCAGTGGTAAAAATCAGTACCTGTGTTTCTTTGATCCTCAGCAGTCCCACAGCAGAAGGGTCCTCTGAGAGACCAAGAAAGGTATTTAGCTGTCTAATTTCATCTGTCTCCAAAGCAGCTATCCAAAAAGGCCAGTAATGCCTTTTCGGGTCCTTGACATACCCTCTCCTGAGGTAATCTATGCCAAGGATGCACAGGGTCTATGGGCAAGTCACAATGGGGTGTTTTTGCCATTCGTTCCCAGTCAGGATCACTTCAGCTTCCAGTACAGTCAGCTGTTAGGATTGCCGTCACCCCAGAAATAGAGATGGATTCTGTCCCTTCATATCTCGATGGCATCAGGGTACTTTGTGCACTGGTGTCAACTAAAGCCTTATACTCTCGTGGGTCTGATGTACCAGGCCATTGGATCCACGCAGTCCAATAGATCTGAATGTCTGTTTCCTCCACCTGGCCAGAAGCCTTTAGTCCTGGTCATAGTACTTGTTGCTCACTTTCTGTGCATATGATCTGGATGTTCCTTCCAGAGAACTGGAAGCAACATCAGCCCTGCTATTCTGTCTGAGGACTTGCCCACTGGAAACTGGAGTGGCATGTATCCTTGAAGAATTTTCTGTGGTGGTTGTCCTTCCTTTCAACTCATGTACCTGTGCTGCTAGGGCAGAGGTGGGTTTTCCATTCCACTTCCTCATGCCCTCTCCATGGTCACATAGGAAAAACCACAGGTTACCTCTGAGTGAGACACAGTCCTGATTAGGAGTCCCCGCTCGCACCAGCACTGTCCCAGCACCACCTTCCTGGGCACATCTATCCCACCAGCCCAGTAGCAAAGCCCTCCTTGGTACTGGTTTGGCTACAAAAAGCACCATGGACCAGATCTTCCTGAGAGCACTGAGCCACAGCAGCAGCTAGGCCATGATGCCAGAGCATCGCTTTGTAGCAGGCTCTGGGCCTGCTAGGGCCCCGTGGAGGGAAGAGGCCTAAAATGCCAAGTCATGGTGAAATAGCAAAAGAAGCCCCTCTCTTCTGCCTTTAGGACCCCAGCTTATCCCTCTGTAACCCCAGAGGTCACTTCTCCTTAACCCCCGCTATTGGACAATTTCTGATCCTCTCTTGCCCTATATAATGGGCTGTTTTAGCCCATTCTGGTTAGAAGAGCTGTTGCTGGAACTTTTCACAGACCCCCAGTAAAACCATTGCTGTGGAACGCCAGGATGAGTCTTCTCCTCTCTCATGTCTACCTCCCAGTCAGCCTGGGCCCCTCAGCAAGCAAAGAGCTGAAATTATAGAAGAGCTGATATTCACTAAAGATCTGATATCCCTTAAGCTTGCTAAGGTTGCCTGCGGCTAAGAGTGGCTTGGGTATTCAGACAGCCTGTCCCCAAAGGACTGAGCTATCTGGCCCTGTGCTGCCTGCTAGGGGGTAAACCAGTCCAGCAGGAAGCTGGACTATCACTTGATGAACTGTGAGACAGAGTGGAAATTATCTAGAGTAGAAATCCATTCAGATTTAGGTAAAAAGTACATCTTTGAATTAAGTCTGTAGCTTGTGAACATAGCTGTTTAGTCTGACTGCCTGTTTTCGCAAAAAAACCCCTACGTCCGAAGAAAGTGCTTCAGCTGAAGGACAGAGATAAGGGGAGACAGACAAAGAGGCTGCAGGAGGAAAGGCAGGGTGACCCAGGAGTTTTTCTGTACTTTTTGATAAAAAACTAGCTGCAAGTGTAACTATCTGCAAGCGTAACGCGAAATCAGTGAATGAATATGTAGGGACCTGTTGTGAAATTCCATGCATATGGATTAGTAAGGGATATAAAAAGAGATCTGGAGTTCCCAGAGGTACACATATTTTTTAAGGGGAGTGATCCTCACATGCCTTTAGCGCTGTAATAAACATACCAGCTTTACAACTTTCACAAAAGTTGCGGAGTTTGTTTCCTTTTCCGCAATTCATTATGGCCAGCCAGGGGACTTTCTGTCCTCACAGGGGCAGAGGGGGGAACGGACCTCCTTGGCACGCCCCAGAGATGTTCCCTGGAGGGCCTCTGCTCCTCTCGGCTTGCCTCCTGCGGAGACAGACAAGGACCTGCTGGTGCGCGGATAAATGGTATGTATCGAAGGGCCCGGGGAGAGAGAGAGATAGAACTGCTGGGTAAATCACTCAGAGACTTTTGAGTGCACAGCCTCGTTCCTGTGCCTGTAGGCAGCCCGGCCGATAGAGCAGCTGGACTAGAGACTGGTTCATTGATCGATAGAGTGCCTGCTGGCGACTCTGGGGGTGAGTTGTGTGAACCTGTGTGTGTTTGTGGTGTCCGGACATGTGTTTGTAATCGTGTGAATGAGTGGTGTATGAAAGAGAGCTCAAACAAGTGAGTGTACCCATGGCATGGGGGGGGGGGGGGGGGTGTTTTATCCTCATCTGAAGCAGCTGGGTGAGGCCTGGGGTGCCAGCTGGGGCAGGCTGTGGGGCCAGGGAGTACCTTGTGAAGAAGTGGAACAAGTGGAGAAACGTGGGTGAGGACATTTATTGTGTTTAAAGATGGTGATTTGTGTAGATTGTGCACATTTTAACCATGGCTAGATGAAGTCAGGAGGTTCCTCTCCCCTAGGTATTGTATGCTGTATTGTGTTGAGAAAAGTGGGCACTTTGAGAGATACAGCCTTTCCCGGTGAGTTTGTGTGATTCCTCCCCTGCATTGTGGTAATTTGATTCTTGGGATTGTAGTGTTGTGTTTGTGGAGATTTTAGGATTTTGTTTGCAACACGTGTAGCATTTTACGCAGAAGAACTACAGTATGGTGATTTATGTGTAACTGTGGTAAAAGGAATTAAAGGAATTCCAGGAATTCCCCTCCCACAGCAATTCAAGCCCTGACTCTTGAATTTGAGATGGGGGGGGTGACTGTGTTTGTGGGCATATCAGAGTTTTTGCTGTAACAGGCACAGCCTTTTGCAAGGCAGTAAAGTGAGTGTCAGTGGAAATGATGCTTTAATTAGATTGTGCAGGAAGAGAACTGGAAAATACTGAGATTTTGTAAAACAGAGTTTAGATAAAGGAGACTAATGAGTTTATATAAAGGGGCTTTATCAGACTTCAGCTGGTAATATAGTAAGTCTGGACTGAAAACAGCCCGCCGCCGCCGTAGAGGTTAAGTGATGAACACCAAAGTGAGAAACGGAATAGCCTGCAGGCAATTCCTGGGAGTTTTGGTGCATTGAGAAGCTGGCATCTTCTGTGCAATGCAGAGTTTGTGAGAGGCGCTGGTATTGCTGTTCTATGTCCCAAGTGTAAATTGAAGGTTCCTGATCAAGCCAATTCAGAACGTGAGATCTGAAAGCTTATATGTGGAGGATTGCATCTGATACCTGCCACCTGGAGGTCTGTGTGTGAGAAAAACTGAGAAAAGACACTGTGAGGCTTGGGTGGAAACAAGATAGTATAAGGAGAAGGAGATAATGAGAACTAACCAGAGGAAAGAGGTTCCTGAACTAGACCCTTTGGGAGGGGCTCACTGGGAGAAAGCTGCCAGTAGGGGCAACTCGGAAAATAAAAGGCTTTATAATACCTTATTGCAGTTAATGCTGTTTTAAAAAGGGGAAGCAAATAAGATGAGGTCTCGTATGCTGATATGTTTTTCACCTTAAAGAATCACCCAGAATGGCAGAGTAACTGTGGGTTCAGAGCTCCCTCTGACCCACTGCTGTTAGCTCTTGAAAAAGAAAACAAAGCAAAGAGAAAGCAAATCAAACATATTGTTCAGCATACAGTGTAAGACAGCAATGTATGAAATCAGACAAAGTTTATCATGCTGAAACACAAAACGAAGTACATATGATTTGTTAAAGGCTCCTCCTAAGGTAAGAGAGGATGAGCAGGACCTCCCCAGAAGGGAAGAGGACTCAGGCTCCAAAGGTATACCCATTCGCACCCATCGCCCTCCTGGCAGTCCAATTTCATCCAGAACTAGGAGGTAACAGACCCCTCTGCGAAAGACAGTGAGACCAGAAGAAAGGAAAAGGGTAGAATTCTGGTTGATACAGGAGCCATATATTCAGTTTTAAATAAAGCTTTAGTACCTGTGGAGAATGATTAAGTTGTAGTGTGGGGAACAACTGGCCAGTCTGAGAAGGCATATATTTTCAAACCTTTACAATAACAATGGGGTATTTACAAGTTTTTGTATATGCCCAATTCGCTAAACATTCTAAAATGGGGGGGTTACTCTGGAGGTAAATGATCAAAAGTATATAAAGGTGTTAGGCTTAAATTAACAGCAATTGAAATTAAGAAGGAAATTAGTAAAGAGATATTAGGACAAGTATATTTGGGGGTATGGGCCTCTGGTGTACCAAGGAGGGAAAAGAACGCCCCCCCCATAGTAATCAAGCTTAAGGAAGAGACACAACCAGTGAGAATTAAGCAGTACCCCCTGAAAAGAAGATAGGGAAGAAATCAGCCCAATAATTGAAAGTACAGGATTGAGGGCTGTCAATAAGATAAAGAATTTATATCCAGTGGGAGCAAATCCATATACTTTACTAACTTGTTTAACACCTGAACTAACCTGGTTTACTGTTTTAGATCTGAAAGATGCTTTCCTTTGCCTCCCTATCCATGAAGCAAGCCAGAAAATTTTTGCATTCAAATGGGAAAGCCCTAAAAGCAGGCGCAAAACCCAGCTCACATGGTCCATGTGCCTCAAGGCTTTAAAAATTCCCCCACTCTGTTTGGGGAACGACTTGTAAAGACCCAGAGTCCTGGGAAACTCCACAGGAAAAAGGAAGAAGCCTTTTGAATTTCCTAGGACTGCAAAGATACAGAGTATTCAAGAAAAAGGCACAGGTAGTGAAAAAGAAGGTAATCTGCCTGGGGTACGAGCTTTCTGCTGGGCAACGGACTTTAGGGCAGGCTCACAAGGAAACAATATAAAGGAACTCCGAACCTTCTTAGGCATGGCAGGGTGGTGCCGGCTGTGGGTTTTTCATTACGGACTGTTCATCGGATAGAGATCTCCAGTGGACAAAGAAAGCCACATGGGCCTTTCACCAGCTAAAGAGTGCCTCATGTCAGCTCCAGCTTTGGGACTTCCAGATGGAAGTAAACCATTCTTTCTATTTTCCCATGAAAAACAGGAAATTGCCCTGGGAATATTGGCTCAGGACTTGGGTCCATATCAGAGGGCAGTTGCTTCCTTTTCCAAGCAACTAGATGCAACAGCCAAAGGATGGCCAGGTTGCCTCAGAGCTGTAGCAGCAATCATACTGAATATTCAAGAAGCACACAAATTTTCCCTGGGACAAAAAATGACTGTGCTAGTGTCCCACACTGGAAGTAAAGGGGACACTGGCTCTCACCACAGAGGTTCCTGAAATACCAGGCCATCATGGTAGAGCAAGATGATGTAGAGATAGTGGTAACTAACACTGTCAACCCAGTTTCCTTTCTCAGTGGAAATCAAGGAGAAGCAGTACACTACAATTGCCAAGAGACCATTGAAGCTACCTACTCCAGCCACACAGACTTGAAGGACACTCCTTTAGACAATGCAGAGACCTGGTTCACTGATGGGAGTAGCTACGTTGCCAGTGGAAAGCGACATGCTGGGTACGCAGCAACTACCTGCAGAATGGTAATAGAATCCAGACCCTTACCAACAGGCACCTCTTCGCAGAAGGCGGAGATAATTGCACTGACGCTTGCCTTGGAAATGGCAAAAGGAAAGAGAATAAACATCTATACAGACTCAAGGTATGCATTCAGTCATGCTTGCACATGGAGCTATCTGGAGAGAGAGGGGACTGCTGACCTCACAAGGAAAGAACATCAAACAGACGCAAGAGATAATTCAGCTGCTGGAAACAGTTCAGCTCCCTGAAAAGGTAGCAATTATGCATATTAAGGCACACCAAAGAGTTAGTTCAGAATTGGAGGAAGGAAATGAGCTTGTGGATGGAGAGGCAAAAAAAGCAGCAAAAGGTGAGATAATTATGGACAGATTTCCCTTGAAGGTAAGCCAGAATATAATAATAATACTAATCAAAAGGGACATACAACCAAGAGGGGTGGGCTGCCATTGAAAGGGAGCTGGTAATCCCTTCCCATTTGTGTGGTCACTAGTAAGGGAGGAGCACCAGAAATCACACTGGGGCCTATCTACTAAATAGCTTTTATAAAGTGTGGCTCTTTTCCCAGAATGACCAAGGCTGCCAGTGTTACAGAGTTCATCGAAATGAAGTCTTGACTTTTAAATAGTTGTTTCCACAGGCTTTCTAGAATACATATCTGATGCAAAGAATCGTTGCCAGGAATTTATATGCCACTATTGCTCAGGTGAACCGACACTGTGATCCTTGCCTCCAGACTAGCCCCAAGAATACACCCAGATCAAAACTAGGTCAGATTGGGAAGGGTCATGGACCTGGACAGCGGTGGTAAATTGACTTTTCAGAACTCCCATGGAAATGGGGGTTGTCAGTATTTATGAGTATTGACAAATACTTTTTCAAGGTTGCCAGAAGCATTCCCCACTGGAACTGTCAAGGCTTGAGAGGTGACCAGAGTAAACAATACCGCTTTTGGAGTTCCAGCCATAATACCTATTTGGTGGCTTTAAGAAGACAGCTCAGAGAAAATGAAAAACATGTGGCTGGAACTCAGAGCAGCGAGCTAAGTGAACCAGTACATAACATACAGCCTGGGGATTATGTATATGGTAAGTCTCTTACAGAAAAGACTTTGGAATCACAGTGGGAAGGACCATTCCAGGTGCTTCTCACCACCTTCACCGCAATCAAGATCAAGGAGCAGAATGCCTGGATCTACCACTCTCGAATGAAGCAGGCCCCAGAAGCCCCTTGGAAACTGTCCTGGTTTGAAAGGAAGTGGTTTTTTTTTGGAGACAGTGGTTAGCCCAGTGGGGGCTCAGGTGTGAATATTGGCACCTGTTTGGACCAATGAGGAGATGGTTCCGCCTCTGAGAACACAGGGTATAAAGGTAGAACTCCCAGGAAGTGACACTCTCTTGCTTGTCGGTCAGCAAAGGGATCGGGTCAGTTCTCTCTCCCCCTCCGGCTGTAGGCCGGGTGGGGGAGGGGAAAAGGCCACGAGGCGCCGTGAGCTAGGCCGGAGGCTTTGGATCTTGGAGAGAGAGAGAGAGAGACCGGGGGGGGAAGTGAAAGGATGGAAGAGTGGAAGTAGTGAAAGCACCGAGCAAATTTCCCCCCCCCTCACCCCGCTTCCTAGAGAGAGAGAGAGAGAGAAGAGAGAAAAGAGATAAGACACGCCGGGCAGCTCCTGGAAGTTGGCCAAGAGTGAGAAGAGAGTCCGGCACCTAGAGATGATTTTAACTTTTTTTCCTTCATGATGGAAACCTTCCAGACGTTGATCCTCCCGGAGGACAGAGATAAGAACAAGAAGAAATGGACAAGTGAAATGAGAAGTTTGTGTGAGTAGGGAGTAGTGGAGTTAATGAGAAGAATTTACTTGGGAAGAGATAAACGGAGGAGCAGTTTTTTTTTTCGGCTGTGGACGGACTAACTTTCTATTGTAACACAGAGACTGCGGTTTTGGGGGGAAAGCAATGGCTCAGACCCAAGAAAGGCAGTGAAGAGTAGTGGTGGGCAGAAATCAGAAATGAGAGGATTTCTGTCGTGAAGCCCTTGCCCCGGGGAAAATGGGGGGGATTTTGTTATCCCAAAATGGAGAGACTGTCGTTTTGTGGAACTGACCAAAGTATCCTTAAAAAGAGAAACCCCAAAAGCAATCTTCTGGTCCATTTCCATGGTGAGAGCATGGAATATGGAAAGGGGTTAGTCAAGAAATGGCACAAGGAGAAGACTCCTTCCTCTTTAATGGAATGTATTGATTGTTTGAAGAAGGATAATAGACTGAGAATTAACACCTGGGAGATGGGGACTGAAGGAAGATTTGAGTTTGTATTGTATGTTGTAATGTGGGTTGAGAGGGGGAGGAGAAATGTGTTTGAAAGATTTCCATTCTGTTCTTTGTGTGTGTGTGTGTGTGTGTGTTAATAAAGTTTTTTTTCCTTTTATTCCTAAATTGGTGTTTGCTTGCTCTGTTTCTGGTCACATCTCACAGTAGACACTACGTGGATGTGTTTTCATGGAGGCACTGGCATTGTGCCCAGTCCAAAACCAAGACAGAAACTGACACCAAGAGACAATGAACTGAGTCTAAAACTTATTAGGGCAAAATGAGTGTATTGCGCTGCAGGGGGGGGGGGGGAGGGAGCAGGGTGGCAGTAGTTTGAAATTTTATTTATAGAATTGTTTTGTGTATAATTGTAATTGATGTCCTGGACTACCTCTATCCAAAACAATGCTGAATGGCCTTGGTCCCAGGCTTTTAATCAGTATACTGGATCTATGAGAGAGCTGGCCACTTCAGCAGGTGGCCTAGCAAAATTGAAACAGCCTTTACAGTTATCTCTACTGGCATTAGGAACTAGCCAGTGGCAGATTTCAAAAGTACTGCCAAAGTGGGAAAAGGCCTGGGACCAAGACCACAAGTAAATAGTAGAAGCACTTACTACAGTTCAAGATAATGTGTCTTTAGCTTTCAGTTGTATACAAGCACAGTAATGGATGCAGGCAACAGCAGCTTTGATCCTACGGGAAGGGGGTGAAGGCAATTTTCCAGCTGAAATTCGGAAGATTATTTGGGATAATGCGATTGATTTTGAAAGGAAGTTTCAGTCTTGGTGGACTATGGTAAATATCACCTATGATCCTGCTTCTAATGTGGCAACTGCCTTTGTGCTTACTATATGTAATGCCACTGTTTACATTATTGTCCTGGTTTAGGGCAAATTTGGGAGAGAATCCCCAAAAAGGGCTTCTCCAAAAGCAAACCCACACGGCCCCTCCCCCAATTGGTTCGGGAAGAATTCCTCGGAGAGAGGTGGAAAGAACCTGTTTATTTGATAAGCACAGCACCCCCCAGCACACACAATGAACAATAGCGGATGACACCACTCTTCCACTGCTCTGAGAAAGATGACAAATTCAGAAAAGTCTCTCCTGGGGGTTTGCTGTTATCAGTCCCTCCGGTGCTGAGGCAGCTGCTGCAGGCACAAGGTGTAACCTCTCTCTCCGTGTTCTAAATCCCAGTCCGGAGCAGTCAGCAGGTCCAACGGGGTGGGGGGAACAGTCCAGAAAGGAATTTGGACTGTTTAGCTAAAGTAACTAATGAGAAGGGGGGAAAAAAGCAAGAGCAAGCAAAGCAGAAGTGAAGCAGAAGCAAGAGCGAAAGCAAAAAGCAGGGCAAGAAGCAAAAAAGCCGCAACATGCACTGGTGCTATCTATATGTCCCGCCGAGTGGCTGACAAGAGGCCCAAAACAAAACTCTCACTCTGCCAGTCTTAAAGGCACAGAACATAATATCCAGCATAAATTACATACACACGAATGGGGATAACAGTCACCCTAGGACAATTATCCACCCCATCATTGCACTAGGATTAAATAATGAAAAAACAGTGCTCTACCCTTCAGAACATAGGATGTGGGCACTAAAGGTAAATGAAAAGTGGCAAACAGTAAACTTAGAATCTTGTGTTACTAGGAAACAACTAGGAAGCAATGTGTGTCTTGACACTGAACAAAGTATTTGCCACTTTGAGATTCATCCAGGCACTAATCAGAAAACTGTGCTTGTATATACTGGTAAAAGTTGTGTATGCTTGAGAAATGTCCTTGTCAAATGTACAGGGTAAAGCATTAAAGCACCCTTATTGTCATAGGAATTTGCATTAAGTAAAAGAATCTACTTATTCCTTTTAGGAAAGGGGGGAATGAGACAGAGTGGAAATTATCCAGAGTAGAAATCCATTCCGATTTAGGCAAAAGGTACATCTTTGAATTAAGTTTGTAGCTTGTGAACATAGCTGTTTAGTCTGACTGCCTGTTTTCACAAAAAAACCCCTATGTTCAAAGAAAGTGCTTCAGCTAAAGGACAGAGATAAGGGGAGACAGAGAGACTGCGGGAGACAGGGCAGGGTGACCCAGTGTGGGGGCCGAGGAATCGGCCAGCAAAGGAGTGCTTGCTCTCCCCTGGAGAGCCAACCCTTGAAGGAGGCACACTTCACTTAGGGTGAGGACACCCTCCTGCCCATGATCCTTTGCAATTCTATGTTAATGTGTTGTACCCCATTGGTTTTTCCCTTGTCACTCTTCCAAGTTAAATGTATCCCATTCGTTACTTGTTTCTCCCCACCCTTCCAGTTCCCTATATAAACTCCTGTTTTTCCCTGTGAAACATGAGCTGCTGTCCCTGGCTCCCTTCACAGAGGGCCCTGCTCTAATAAAGGCCTCCACTCTGTGGAACCTGCCGCACAGTGCTCGAGTCTCTTTTCTCCATGTTGCTGGCACTGCTGATGAGCCGAGAGCTGAGAATCACTCTGCTGCCAGGATTGGGCCTGTGCCCCTGGGACATCTTTATAAAGACGCTTCTTCAGGAAGGTTGCGGCACTCCTGCCATCAACACCACCATGGCAACCCGGGAGTTTTTCTGTACTTTCTGATAAAATACTAGCTGCGAGGGTAACTAGCTGCAAGTGTAACTAGCTGCAAGTGTAACTCAAAATCAGTGAATGAATATGTATGAACCTGTTGTGAAATTCCATGCATATGGATTAGTAAGGAAGATTAAAAGAGATCTGGAGTTCCCAGAGATAAGCATGTCCTTTTAAAGGGAGCGATCCTTACATGCGTCCAGCGCTGTAATAAACATACTGGCTTTACAACTTTCACAAAAGTTGTGGAGTTTGTTTCCTTTTCCACAATTCAACTGCAACAATCAAAATTCACCAATGGCTGCCTTGCACTATATAAACCTTTAGGAGACCTGCTGTGCTCACTATGTGTGTACATGGATTAGCCTGTTTATTTTTCAGTTCCAGTTATTCCCAGGAATTTACTCTAAAAGCTGGCTTTTTGGAGACCCCTATATATGATGCATCTTCACAGAGTGCACGGCCACACTTTTCAATTCAGCGATGCTGGCTGCCACATGGCACCAAGGAACAGCCAAATGGCAGCATCTGCTCACCTTAGTGCTTATGAAAGAAACTCTCTGGAAATACAGGGTGCAGACTAAAGCAGGTGTTTTGTTTTTCAGGCTTCGGTCTAAACCAGAAGCCTTTCTTTGAATTTGCAACTTTGAGAAATTTTTGTTAGATATGCAAAATCTAGTTGATTCCAAATATTTATTTTCCTTTAATAAATAATATTTTAATTGTTTAAAGTTTAACCCATACACACACTTTTTAATGGATGAAATGGAGCTGCAGGGTTCTGTCATCGACATGTTCTGTGAAAAATCCTTTCCTTAGGATTTTTTCCTCCTGAGAAGCTGAGAGGCCTCAGGAACAAACTGTAAACAATTCTTATCTGCTGCTGTGGAATGCACAAGGTGGATCTGTGATTGGTCTCATCTGGTTGTTTCTAATTAATGGCCAATCACAGTCCACGTGTCCAGGCTGTCTTGGTGTCCTAGGGTGACTATATGATGCTTGTATCCCCAGTCGTCTTGTTCCGTTTATGCTGAGTAGGAAGTTTTGCACCTTTAAGACTTGCTCCAAGGATTGAGGTGGGGAGAGGAGGCATGCAGTTTGTTTTCAGACACTGAACTCACTCCTACACATTCCTGCTCCTTGACTGCGTTGTCTGCAGATGGACAGACGGCAGGACAGGGCTCTCTTTTTTTGCTTTTAGTTAGTTTAGCTAGCTGAGGCAAAGAAGTTCCCTAGACTGTGTTTTTTTTTCCTTCTTTCCCCTTTCTTTAGACCTGTTCACACCTGCTCTAGACTGAACAACCATAAGTGCACCAGCAGCTCGCATCAGTGACCACCGAGCCGGGCTTAGGCCACGGCATTTGCAGCGCGGGAGGGACTGATAAAAGACTGAGTGAGCTGAACTAGAGTCTGGAGAGGGGACTTTCTGGGTTTTTCATCTCTTTTAGAACAGCAAGAAGTTTTATTGTTTAATATTGTTTAGGTTTTCTTGTTTAATAAACAGTTTTTTTCCACTTTTCTCCACGGAGGTATTTTCTCTCAGACCGGTTGGGGGAGGAGTAGTAGAATCCGATTTCCTAGAGGAGCCCTTTAGGAGTTCTCTCCCAAATTAGCCCTGAACCAAGAAAAATACATCTATTGGCACCCAACGTGTGGCTCAAGAAAGTGGAAAAAAGCATTATTGATTGCATGTTAGTTGTGCTTGCTCTGTAGTGAGTTAAAGCAGTCAGTAGCCATGTTGCTTGATTTCGTAATGTCTCTTGGGGTGGAGGCCTTCATGTAGTTCTGGTCTATAAACCTTTTTGAAGTTTCAATACCTTACTGGTCACTAAGATTATTGTCCCTAAGACGTAATTTTCACAGTACAGGGGCACAGATTGAAATAGCTATTTTGCTGGCCTTGGTGATAATGATTTATAAGGCATTTGCAAAGTTACTAGAGTCTGCTTACAATATGTATAGTTTATGGTTTCTTCGTCCTACCCCGCGTCCTAGTTCCAGTAGTATGTTTTGAGAATTTATTAGTAATTGCACCCAGTTTGTTAGAAGAGGAGCAGGGAATGAAACTTTCCAGCCTTTCCTTTCCTTCTCCTCTGAATCTGTTATGTCACTTTTTGAGAATGTTCAGTTTCCCCTGACTGTTAAAGAAACCGTGTTTCTAGCATTTAATGTGGTAAACTTCCTCTATATGGTCTGCAGGTTCTCTAGAATGAGGGCTGAAATGTCCAGAAGAGCTGACAAGACCCCTGACCCAGAAGTAGACTCAAGCATGAAAAATGATGAGTGGTGTGAAGAATGGGAAAATATAGGCCAAACCCTGAAAGAATTTTCTGATCCTGTAGACTGAGATTTTCCATGTAAACAAATTCAGAACCCAGATGAAGTGAGAAAATACCTGAAAGAGAAGTGCTATAGTGATTCTAAGGAAAAAAGTCTCATTGCAATAAGCTGGGCCCTAGCCTACGCTTATCGCACCCTGCTAGATACTGTAGGGCAGCAGACAGAGGCAGGCAGGCAGGGAGATAAAGCAGCAGCCACTCCAGTCACTCAAGCTGCAGCCAACACTCCAGCTGCTCAGGCTGGAGCTGAACCAGACAGTAAGCCTAAGCCTCTGGCAGTTGCTGCAAGAAAGAAGCACATGAGCAAAACCAATCAGCCAGTGACTGTCAATAATGATCCAAGAAAAAGACCCTCACCACCAACTACTAATAAAAAGCCCAAAGTTAATGAAACTGACACAACACCAGAAGCCAATATTAAGTCCTATTCCCTGAAAGACCTCCGAGGCCTAAAAAAAAAATTACACCCGGCGACCTGATAAATCCATAATTAGTTAGTTAGTCCATCTCTGAAATACTGGAGGTGAGGCTACAGTTTTAGATAGTAGTGAAGCCAGGCATTTAAAATCCCTGTCACATGATCCTGTCATTGACCAAGGAATGATGAGTGGGGCTAACCCTCACAGCCTCTGGGCACGGGTCCTGAGAAGTGTTGCACAAAGATACCTGTGTGCAGACGATCTCTATATGCAGCAAACACAGTAGAAGACCATAGAGCAAAAAATCCAACGCTTGAGAGAAATGGCAGTGGCAGAGATTGTCTTCTCAGATAATGTAAACACTGTAAATCCAGACTTAGTACCATGCACATCTGTAATGTAGAGAAAACTTGTACGACTCAAGCCACATGAATATACTTCTGCTCTAGCAATAATGAAGCGAGATGACAGTGAAGAGACCGTGCTAGATATAGCCAAGAAACTCCGAGCATATACAGACGCTGTGCATAGCCCGACACATGCCAGAATCGCAGCAGTAGAAACACGTCTGCAGAGGTTAGAAGATAAGATAGAAGAGAATCATAAGAAGCTCAGAGAAGAGATTAAAGAAGACCTTCTTCAAATCTCAGCAGTACAGATCAGAAGTTCTGGTGCCCAACGCAGATGCTCCCCAGACAGAAAGAGAAAGTACACCCTACGAGCTGAACTGTAGTTCTTCCTGCATGATAGTAGAGAGAACATGAGGAGATGAGATAGAAAACCTACTTCTGCTCTAGCACAACAAGTGCGTGAACTAAAGACTCAGACAAGAAGTTCCAAAAGGGAAGCAGCTCCAGTAGCTAGTAACCGAACTGTCATAAATGATGATAAAAACAATATTTTTGATGCCCTTGAAAAAACCTCCAAGACATATGTCCAGAAAAAAAAAGATAACCAAGCTTAGAGGGGCCTTGCCTCTAGCCAAGTAGAGGCTAGAGAAAATCGTGTTTTTTAGAATGTGTAAATTCATTAGCCTAGCACATCTGAACCACAAGAATACGAAGCTTTAGTCGACACTAGTGCACAATGTACATTAATCCCATCGAGACATGTAAAGACAGAGTCTGTTTCTATTGCCAGTGTGACAGGGAGATCCCAAGATTTCACTTTAGTAGAAGCTGAAGAGAGCCCGACTAAAAATGAGTAGAAAAAACACCCTATTGTGACTGGCCCAAAAGCCCCATGCATTTTAAGCATAGACTTCCTCTGAAGTGAGTATTTCAAAGACCCAAAGAGATTCAGATAGGCATTTAGAATAGCTGCTGTAAAGACAGAAAGCGTCAAGCAATTAAACACCTTGCCTAGACTGTCAGAAAACCCATCTACAGTAAGACTTCTGAAAGTAGAAGAACAACAAGTGCCAATTGCCACCTCGACAGTACACCACCAGCAGTATCAGACGAATCGAGATGCTGTGATCCCCATCCACAAAATGATCCATGAGCTAGAGAGCCAAAGAGTAGTCAGCAAGACCCACTCACCCTTCAACAGCCCCATCTGGCCTGTGTGTAAATCTGAAAGAAAATAGAGATTGACTGTAGACTACCGTGCATTAAATAAAGTAACTCCACCGCTGAGCGCTGCTGTGCTGGACATGCTAGAACTCCAGTATGAGCTGGAGTCCAAGGCAGCGAAGTGGTATGCCACTATTGACATTGCCAATGCATTTTTCTCCATTCCTCTGACAGCAAAATGCAAGCCTCAGTTTGCCTTCACCTAGAGAAGAGTGCAGTATACCTAGAACCGACTGCCCCAGGAGTAAAAGCACAGCCCCACTATCTGCCATAGACTAATCCAGAGTGTACTAGAAAAAAGTGAAGCTCCAGAACATCTGCAGTACATTGATGACATCATTGTATAAAAGAAGACGGCAGCAGAAGTGTTTGAAAAAAAAAAGAAATTATTCAGATTTTCCTGAAAGCCGGCTTCGCCATCAAAAAGAGCAAAGTCAAGAGACCTGCTCAAGAGATCCAGTTTCTGAGAGTGAAGTAGCAAGACAGACGGCGTCAGATTCCCACTAATGTCATCAACAAGATCACAGCAATGTCTCCACCATCCAGCAAGAAAGAAACACAAGCTTTCCTAAGTGCCATAGGCTTTTAGAAAATGCACATTCCTAAGTACAGTCAAATTGTGAGCCCTCTCTACCTAGTCACCCGTAAGAAAAACAAGTTCCACTGAGGCCCTGAGCAACAACAAGCCTTCACCCAGATCAAGCAAGAGATCGCTCATGCAATTACCCTTAGCCCGCCCAGTCAAGACAAGACCAGAAGTGAAGAATGTGCTCTACTCTTCAACCGAAAACCATGGCTTATCCTAGAACCTTTAGCAGAAAGTACCTAGAAAGACTTGAAGCCGACCACTTAAATTTTAGAGTCGAAACTACAGAGTCTAAAACCAACTATACCCCAACAAAGAAAGAAATTTTAGCAGCCTATGAAAGAGTCCAAGCTGCCTCAGAAGTAATAACCACTGAAGCACAACTCCTCCTGGCACCCCAACTACCAGTACTAAAGCAGATGTTCAAAGCAAAACTTCCCTCTACGCACCATGCCACCAGTGCCACATAGAGCAAATAGATCGCTCTAATCACACAGCGTGCCCGTATTAGAAAACTGAATCGCCCTGAGATTCTAGAAGTAATTACAAACTGACCAGAAGGTGAAAACTTTAGTCTTGCTGATAAAGAAGAAAAAGAAGTGACACGTGCTGAAAAAGCTCCACCATACAATAAACTGCCAGCAGAAAAAATGCGCTACGCTCTTTTCACTAACAGTTCTTGTCGCGTTGTGAGAATGAAACAAAAGTAAAAAGCAACCATATAGAGCCCCACGCGACAAGTCGCTCAAGCTACCGAAAGAAAAAGTATATCAAGCCAACTTGCAGAGCTCAAAGCCGTTCAACTAGCCCTAGACATTGCTGAGAGAAAAAAATAGCCAAAACTCTACCTATACACTGATTCATAGATAGTAGCCAATGCTCTGTAGAGATAGCTAGAGAAGTAGAAAGAAGCTAACTGGCAACATAGAAAAAAACCGATTTGAGCTGCTGGTGAGTAAAAAGACATCGCTACCAGAGTAAAGAAGCTACCTGTGAAAGTCCGCCATGTAGATGCCCATGTCCCCAAGAGCAGAGCCAGTAAAAAGCACCAAAACAATGAGCAAGTAGACCAGACTACACAAACAGAAGTGTCAAAGATAGACCTAAATTAAGAATACAAGAGAGAATTATTCCTAACTCAGTGAGCCCAAGATGCCTCAAGTCATCAGAGTAGAAATGCTACCTATAAGTAAACACGAGACCAAAAAGTAGATCTAACCATAAACAGTATTTCTCAAGTTATCCACGACTGTGAGACGTGTGCTGCCATCAAGCAAGCCCAAGCGAGTAAAGCCCCTGTAGTATAGTAAGCAGTAGTCCAAGTACAAGTATAAAGAGGCCTAGCAGATTAACTACATCACACTGCCCCAGACACGCCAAGGCAAGCACTACGTGCTGACCATAGTAGAAGCCACCACTAAATAGTTAAAAACCTACCCTGTGTCTCATGCTACTGCCCGTAACACCATCCTGAGCCTTGAAAAGCAAGTCCTGTAGAGACATAGAACTCCTGAGCAGATTGAGTCAGACAATGAGACTCATTTCAAGAACAGCCTTTTTAACACCTTAACTGAAGAACATAGTATTGAGAAAGTATACCATATCCCCTACCATGCACCAGCTACAAAAAAAGTAGAGAAGTACAATAAACTGTTAAAAACCACTTTAAAAGTGTTAAGTAGAAGATCTTTCAAAAACTGAGAGCAGCATCTGGCCAAAGCCACCTAGTTAGTTAACACCGGAAGCTCTACTAACCAAGTAAGCCCTGCCCAATCTAAGCCTTTGCACAGAGTAGATAAAGACAAAGTCCCAGTAGTACATGTCAGAAGTTTGTTGAAGAAGACAGTTTAGATCAATTCTGCCTCAAGTACAGACAAACCCATTCGTAAAGTTGTCTTTGCTCAAAGACCAAGTTCCACATAGTAAATAATGCAAAGAAATAGTACAACACGATGTGTACCTCAAAGAGTTCTAATTGTTGAGACCTACGTGTAAATATCACTGTTTGCTAAATGTTACTACCATTGTCTGTATATAGCTGTATATTGAATGTATGATGTATGTGTTTATAGAGTTAGAATATATATTAGTTTTAGTAGTAAGCTGACAATATAGAAATAAAGAGTAGAATGTCCTAAGTTGACTATATGATGCTTTTATCCCCAGTCGTCTTGTTCCATTTATGCTGAATAGTAAGTTTTACACCTTTAAAACTTACTCCAAAAATTAAAAAAGAGAGAAAAAGCGCGCAGTTTGTTTTCAGACACTGAACTCACTCCTACACATTCCTGCTCCTAGACTGCGTTGTCTGCAGATAAACAAACGGCGAAACAAAGCTCTCTTTTTTTTGCTTTTAGTTAGTTTAGCTAGCTGAGGCAAAGAAGTTCCCTAGACTGTGGTTTTTTTTCCTTCTTTCCCCTTTCTTTAAACCTGTTCACACCTGCTCTAGACTAAACAACCATAAGTGCACCAGCAGCTCACATCATTGACCACCGAGCCGGGCTTAAGCCATGACATTTGCAGCGCCGGAGGGACTGATAAAAGACTGAGTGAGCTGAACTAGAATCTAGAGAAGAGACTTTATAAGTTTGTCATCTCTTTTAGAACAACAAGAAGTTTTATTGTTTAATATTGTTTAAGTTTTCTTGTTTAATAAACAGTTTTTTCCCACTTTTCTCCACAGAAGTATTTTCTCTCAGACCAGTTAAAAAAAAAGTAGTAAAATCCGATTTCCTAGAAGAGCCCTTTAGGAGTTCTCTCCCAAATTAGCCCTGAACCAAGACAAATACACTCGGTCAGAGACAAGCCTTTGTTATTCATTCCTTTTCTATTCTTAGCTAAGCCTTCTGATTAAATCCTTTCTTCTATTCTTTTAGAATATTTTTTAACATAATATACATCATAAAATAATAAACCAAGCCTTCTGAACATGGAGTCAACTTTCTCGTCTCTTCCTTCATCCTAAGACCCCTGCAAACAATGCAACAGGGTTCTTCATTTTTTCCGGCTGAATGTAATTTTTCTGTCCCTTTTTCTCCCCACAGAACCCTCTTTGGACTTGCAGCAAGATAAAATCAGAGAATCCTAATGTCATAAATGATCAATTCTGCAGCCAAATTTTTAAAAAATATTTTATAAATTTATTAGATCTACAACCAAGAAAAATAAAATATTATAAAACCGCCACAGCCAAGACAGCATCAACCCCGGACTTTGACGCTGAGTGAACTTGGGTCAAACCGACGTAGTGTCAGTGTCTCCCCAGAGTGTCACAGCAACTGCTCCAGGTAACCAGCTTATATACAGTTTATTCTGCCTGGAGCAGAAACGACCTAAGATTTCTGTAAGTTGCTACATACGTATAACGGGAACTATACAGATGCAGTCCAGTACAAAAATCAGTCCACAGGCTTGGATGGCTGTCTGAGCTCCTCGAAATGGTCTTCCTTTCAGCTGTAGCCAGGACGTCGCTGTTTTTCGATGTAATCTCTCCCAGGTGTTGTTTGGTGAATGTTCTGGACATTCTTGGGAAATGGTCGATGATCACCCAGGAAAGACTCATTCACTCGTTAATGGTCATGATTTTATCTGGGCGAGTCCGGGAAATCTTTTGGAAATGAAAAGCCCTGCTTTTGGCTATGGGGGTCAGATGCATGGTTGGATCTTTATAACTTTTATACAATTTCCAAAGCATGAATTATCTACATCATATGCTACAATCCCTCCCCATTTATTTTACCCATTTAATTCATGCTTCTACTTTATTAATTTTCTATTTCTACCCACCACCACTGAGGGTTCCTCACAAGCGGAGTACCCCTTACACTATTTGGTATTCCCCTTGTGGGATGCCCTGATATACTATACTACTTCTTTCTTCAGTGTTTTGTCTTTCAAACCTTGCCAGTGCTTCTGCAGCATCGCTGGCATAACTTCTCTCCCCGAGTCGCATGCTCTTATATGCATCACCTCCAGAAGCTCCCTCCGAGTCTATGGGGACTATTGCAATCTGCATTCCCCTGGCTATAGAGTGGATCAGTCTGATAAAACACGGCATCAGACAGGGTAGGAATAGGATCCGGGCTACTGAACAGACTATGAGAAATATTACCTTGTTCCACCATGCTCCATTGAATAATTTGTCCCACCAGGAGGACTGCAAAATCAAATTCCATTTTTGGACGGGGACGTGGGCCACCTTTTTGATTTCGGCTGCCAAACCTCTTATGGTTTCCCCATAATCATCAATTTCAATACAACACTCTGATTCATGAAATTTTCCACACACCCGTCCCTTTTCGGCCAACAAATAGTCTAATGCTATTCGAGTTTGGTACACAGAGGCTCTCACCTGTGTGTGCTGCCGACTTAGTAAATCCAGGGCTTCGGAGGTGTGATTCGATACAATTTCCAGAACTGCTTGCAATCTGATCAGCCTGTTTAGTAGGTAGATCGGGGTCCTATATCCATAGCTTCCATCCTGTGCCACCGTGGCAGGCCCATAATAATGTATTATTCTTGCCACTGGCCACTCCTCTTCCCCCCAAGCTTGCTTCCCGCTAATCTCCGGTATCATCTTCTTCAGACTCCTCCTCTCCCTTTTCAAGGTCTCGTACAACAGAGCCCCTTAGAGATTGCTTTTCGTTCTCGGGAGAGTGAAGAAAACTGGCCTGATCATACCTAGAGTGCAAGATCCTTTGCACCTTTGGGGCAATTCACTGTATGCCTTCTTTCCACAGATCCAATAAATCCCATCTGGTGCTTTCCATTTAATGTCTATTTTCCCTGGGTGCCCCAGAATTCTCTTACACTTTCCAAGGATTGGAAATGGTTGGCTCCTGGACTTTGAACCCAGCATAATCCTGTTCTCTCATCCCACTCACAATTTGTATCATTTTTCAGACTCCAATACCCCAAGGGAGGGGCAGGGAGCCATACCTTTCCTTTTGAATCAGAATTCACCATCAAAGTAGACACACAGGGAGTGTATCCCTTCCCAACTGACACAAATTGAGCTAATCATTCTTTGGTTCAAAACCCACCCCTCAGGCCTCTGTACCAATTTTGAGACCCTGGGGCTATCCCATTTCAGAAGTTGCTCAGGAGCCAAACCTTCCCTTTTCAAGGGCCATTTCTCAGCAGATTTCAGCCCCCCACAAATCCAACAGTTTGATAAACCCAATTCTGTTGCTATTTCTTGAATCAGATCAATGAATAAGTTCCTCTCCAGGGAAAGTAATTCCCCATCAGCATATTGTTTTTCAAAGGCCTCATACTGTTCACTCAGTGTTTTCAACCTTTCCTGCTCAGTCCTCTGTTTCCTCAATTCTGACTCCTTTCTTTTAATTTCTTGAATAATTTCTTTCATTTCCCCTTCAGGATCCTCATCATCTTTGTTGTTTGCAAAACAAATCACCCTATCATATTGCAGGCACACCCTATCATCCTTTGCTCGTGCCAGATCCAATATGAGTGGGTTCTTTTTCCCAGTAACTTTATTATCAAATTTTGTATTCCTTGTTACCCAATACATTTTTCCATTCATCGTGCATACCCCCAACCTTGTGCTATCATTGCACAAAGGCTGCACCTGGTGATATGCAATAAAAATTGATTCTGTCTTTCCCCCGACCCACATAGTTCAGTTACACTGGTCACAAATGGGGATTGACATTTGTTCTGCATCACGTTTTCTCCTCTGGAACCTGTGATTGTTTGACTGCCCATTCCTTAACCCTGCCTCGTGATTGATGCACCAAGTCCCGCTTTCCAATTTACACAATTTCACGTGAGTACCATTTTTCCAACAGTACCTGCTAGTTCCATTCAGGCATTCCTCTGGGGCTTGGTATGTTGAGGATCCCCCATCCCCGGCGACTGGGACCACTTGAGTGCAATTTCCACACTTGACCATGGAGCTTTCGTTGTTCCTGGGGATCTCAATGCTCAGACTCTGCGTCTTGCACATGGCTAGGCTCAGGCCAATCAGGATTCCTACTAGGCGTACTCCTTTGCCTTCGCCTCCACCCCCTGGGGTGCCACCAGCGTTGAGGAAGACCATCTTCGCGGCAGCAGGAGTACTCTTCAGGGAAGACGCCCTCCGACCTAGCCGCATACCTCCTCTTAAAGGCTCCCCACCGAGACACCCTGATTGCATCGGAACTGCAAGGGACCCTGATGGATTTCCTGCACTCCACATCCAGAATTTCTGCTTGGGACCTAAGCTTTCCACGCACCCCGTTTTGAAAAATATGAAACCACTCCTGAGAATCGAATTCAATGATACCCAGACTTGTGGCTAAGGTCAGGATACGGTCAGTCAACTCGAGTTCCTCCTCCAAACACTGAGTGCACAGTCCTTTCGGCCTCTGCCCCTGAAGCAGCAAGCTGTCAGGGGGAGGCTTGTCCTCCCCCTTTTGCCCAGCAAGCAACCAGCACACTGCTTGCAGCAGAGGCACTCTCTCTCTCGGGTCTTACCCGAGACAGTGCCTAGGAATACAGCCCCACGCTATTGTGAAGGCAGCTCCCTGCATCGGATGGGGCTCGCAGTAACAGAAAACAGAAAAAAGAGAGCTGACTCCAGCCGAGAGTATAATCAGGCTTTTACTGGCTCTAATAAATTTTCCCGGTTGGAGCCCCGACCCCAGAAATGCAGCAGCTTTTAAGGGGGCAGGGGAAACAGGGGAGGAAACCACCTCTGGACGAATGGGAAACCAGAGGGGAGTGGGATGCAGGGGATTGACATTAGGGACAGACCAACGGGAATACATCGAGGGAGGGGTCCTGGTCCCTGATCCAATCACTCAGCGCTCCAGCTAGAAGTTTCTAGAGGGAAGGGAGGGAGTGTCAAGTGACAGACAGGGAGGGATCAATAAAAGGATAGAAGGATTCATAAGGCTGCGGGGGAGAGCAGGGATGACAGGCAGTGGGGAGGAGGGCAGAATGAACCAGGCTTGAACCATTGCAACTAAGGGGGGGAAACAGAACAATCCAACATACAAACTGAGAGGGGAACAGAACAACCTAACACAACAAACATCTCCTCCTTTTTTGTTTTACAAATAAAGAAAAAAATCAAAAGGAGGTAAACTGAACTTGGTTGTTAAACTCTGAGTCTTATTAAACATCCCCAAACAAGGAGTGGCTCATCGGGGCAGAAGCCCGCTGGACTTCTTCAGCCGATGGTTCTTCTATTTCAAGGCTCACCACTTGGTTGACACTTGAAGGGAGCATCATTTTGTTCACCAGTCTTTTGATTAATCTCCAGAGAATTGAAGAAGCAACTAAAACAATAATAATAACTAAGATAACAAAATACAGTCTTCAAAACTGACCCGGCCCATCCCAAAAGATCCCATCCCGAAAAAATGTCCCCTAGCCAGTCAGATGTTTCTTTCTTGATGTCGTGGACCATGTCTCGCATTTTCTGGGTAGCACTTCTCGTGTCCTTGGCCATAGATGATAAATTGAGACAGCAGAGGCCCTCATATTCCTCCCATTGATGGTTGTGTAGCAGGAGGAGGAAATCAAGGGCGGCTCGATTTTGGAGCGTCACCTTCCCTGTAATTTCTTCGTCAGATAGGAGGTCTGATAATGCGGTTGATGTAAGATTGGCTTGTTTAGCCACCCAACACTCTAAGTGGGCCAATTCACCTAGAGCTTTGGCTGCTGACACCCAAGGCAAAAACACAGTGATCGCAACCCCTTTTGGCTTTGTCCAATGAATAATTTCAGAGTCACACTCTGGATCAAGATTTTGAAGGTCCCTTTTAGGACGAACTGATACGAGTGTGACATTCTTCATCTTCCAATTGTGAATTTGGGTTTTGTTGGGAGTAAACAGCGTCAACTGTCCAAATGTGCAAGGGCCTCCGATCAGGCGAGACGGGATGCCTGCCCATGCTCGGTCTCAGCAAATAAAAAACACTCCATGGGGCAAAGTTAAAGGTTGGTAGTAAATCGTGGAGACCATTTCCATTTGTGCCACTACTTCACACCAGCGGACAGCAGTGTATTGCTTTTTCCATTGGCGTACAAGTGTATAGGATTTTTCAGGGAGGCTTGGGGAAGATATAAATTGAAAGCAAATGGAAGAATTGGTGGAGCCGAGCAATTCGAATTCTATGGGTTCGGAATCCAGCGGGACCAGCCTGCGGATTCCGTTTCTCCAACTGTCTTTAGGGTTCAAGCCAGGGGAGCGGGCAACCTTTTGGGGAAGCAGGGGAGCAAGGGTGACGTTGAGGGGAGAAGGGAATTCCTTTGGAGGGAGAGGGATCCCCACAAAGCAGGACGACATACGGTCCTCTGCTGACGCTGTGTTTAGACAGATGTGATCTTGGCCGAGGATTTGAGCCAGGGCCCGCCAGACATTCGCTTTGGGTTGGGGAACAATCCACAGGTCTGAAGGTGGAAAGAGGGACCAAAACACTGCCACAAGGATGGTGAAGGCAGCGAGGGATGGAGCCATCGGGTCAGGGTCACTGAAATGAAACAGAAATAAGTTAAAGGACTAAACTTAAAAGGTCTCAGCTTGATTCACATATGTCAAGGTCTGCTTCAAAGGGCTTGCGCTTCTTCCTCCAACAAGCCTCCTCTACCTGAGCTACAGCATCGACTGCAGACCCCCTTTTGGGAAGAAAAGGCTTGACCCACTTAGATGGAACCCATTTTGGACCTGAGGGAGTGGACACACAAGCGCATCCCCTTCCCCAGGTCACGAGGTCAAAAGGCCCTTCTGTTTTCCAGGTCTCCGGATCTTTAACAAGAACCGGGGGCCTGGCTTTCAGGTGCAGCTGCTCATGATGACCAAAGTGCCTAACTATGGGTGGGTTAAGATTATCAAAGGAACAATTTAAAAAGTTCATTGTAAAAAGTGCCTTGGACAGTCTGACTTGGGGGGACTCCACCTTCACTGCTGTACGTTGTTGTTCCAGAACTCTTTTTAGGCTCTGGTGGGTCCTCTCCACCATGGCTTGGCCTGTTGGGGAATAGGGGATGCCGGTCTTGTGCTCTATCCCCCATTGCTGCAGGAAGCTCCTGAATTCCCTGGATTTATACGCTGGGCCATTGTCCGTTTTGATGACCTTGGGGATGCCCGGCAGAGAGAAAGCCTGCACGAGATGTTTTTCTGTGTCAACAGCTTTCTCTCCTGTATGGGCAGAAGCATAAACCGCACTGGAGAAAGTGTCCACCGAAACATGGACGTAACTCAGTCTGCCGAAGGATGGAATATGGGTCACGTCCATCTGCCACACTTCACAACTGGACAACCCTCTGGGGTTGGCGCCAGAACTGATGGTTGGTAGTTGATGGGACTGGCACTGGGGACATGCTGCCACGATCGCCTAGGCTTGTTCACTGGTAAGTTGGAATTGGCGAACAAGGCCAGGGGCATTTTGATGGAACAGCTGGTGGCTGATCTTAGCCTGAGCGAACACATCGTGGAGTGGGGCCATCTGTGCTTGCGCAGCAAGGGCATCGGCTCTTCGATTACCCTCCGCAATGAACCCCAGCAGGTTGGTATGTGACCTGACATGCATTACAAAAATGGGTTGCTCTCGGTGGGAAACTAATGTGACAAGTTTTGAGAGCAAATTAAACAATGGAACATTGGACACTTCTTGCAAGATGGCATTTTCTGCTCTGGACACTACACCAGCTACATAAGACGAATCTGTGACCAATTTAAATGGTTCTGAGAACATCTCAAAGGCTCTGACGACTGCGTCAAGCTCAGCTACCTGAGGTGATCCCTCTACCTCAGTGATGTCAGCCTCCCACTGCTGAGTTTGGGGATCCTTCCAAGTCATCACTGACTTATGGGATGCTCTGGACGCATCAGTAAATACAGTCAAAACCTTCAGAGGGGTTTGACTCTGGACACTTTTTAATGATAAGGCAAATTGGATGTCCTGATTAAAAATTTTGTGTGCTAGCCGGTCAACAGCAATTTGGCCAGTGTAGCTGTCCAAGGCAAATTGCAACATTTCCTTTTCGCTGAGTAGTTTTTCAAAAGTGTCTAATTTAAACTGGCCCAATTTCAATTGGATGGGGATGTGAATGCAGCCAAAATCACAACCTGCAAGCTCCCTGATCCGCGATCTTGCTTTGGGGATCAGTTCTGCAACCAGCTCTTGTGGCAATGTCATCATTTTGAACCCATGGCGGCTGAGGAAGACCCACTCTATAATCAAGAGAGAGTCTCCCGAGCCTTGGTCCTTACCTTTAACAGACTCGTCCCACTGGAAAATCATGCCATGAAGATGTGGCAGCTTCCCTAAAATGATAAACTTGAATGGCAGACCCGGTTGGTATCTGTGGGCCTGCCTGGTGGAAATTGACTTTTGGATCTTCTCCAGTGCAGCCTGTGCCTCTGGGGTAAGAGACCTAGGACAACTAAGCTCCTCTCCCCCTTTCAATAAATCAAAAAGAGGGGCTAGGTCATCAGTTGGAATGCCTAGCCATGGCCTTACCCAATTCAAAGACCCACACAGCTGGTGGACATCTGCCAATGTCGTGATGTTAGTTTTAATTGCCAATTTTTGCAGAACAATGGTCCGCTTACTAATCTCCAAACCCAGGTACTTCCAGGGTGGCATCCGTTGAATTTTGTCTTCTTGGAGCTCGAATCCTGCAGCAATGAATGCATTGATTGTCAGGTCAAGCGTATGGGTGAGTATGTCGTCTGTAGGAGCACAAACAAGAATATCGTCCATATAATGAAAAATTATTGCGTCTTTGGCTGTCTCACCAACTGGGGACAGCAAGGAAGCTACGTACCATTGGCAGATGACTGGACTGTTCTTCATGCCTTGGGGTAGAACACGCCAATGGTAGTGCTTCCTTGGGGCTTCACGGTTGATGGTGGGAACCGTAAAGGCAAAACACGGGCCATCATCAAGGTGTAGAGGAATTTGGAAAAAACAATCTTTAATGTCTACGACTGCCAAATTCCATTTTCGAGGGAGCATCGTCCGGTACAGAATCCCTGGTTGGAGGGGACCCATGTCTTGAATAACATTATTAATTTGGCGGAGGTCGTGGAGGAGCCGCCACTTATCTTTATTGGGCTTTTTGATGACAAACACTGGGGAGTTCCACTCTGACATGGTCTCCACCAGGTTGCCTTTGTGAAGCTGCTCCTCAACAAGCTCATTGAGCGCCTTCAATTTTTGCTTATTGAGCGGCCACTGCTCTGCCCACACTGGTTCATCGGTCTTCCAATTCACTTTATGGATAGGGCGCTCTTCAAATGTCCAAATGTCCCCGCAGAGTCTTATGGTCCCCACCCCTAGAAAGGGAGCAAGTAAGGTGTGGCTTGTCTCGGCCTAAGACTTGGGCCCAGGCAACTGTGGGGGTGTCCTGTGAATTGGTGCTAAACTGCTCTGGGCTCCAGGTCAGCTCAGGCACTGGAATGGCCTGAGCTAAAACTTGACCCCTTGGCAGGAAGATGGGGGGACGGACACAATACAACCCTAGTGAAAATTTTTTGGGATCAGACGTCAACAGACCTGGGACGATATTAAGTTCTGGTGGTGTGAATTTTGTGTCTCCAACAACAACATACTTACAGCCGACTTCTTTCCAAGTACCTAGCAACTCTGGACACACAGTCATGAGACGGAAGTTGGTGTCTCTAATGTAAAAGGGCTTGGTCAGCTGCAACCTGAAAGGGACAGTTTTAGAAACAGTTGTTAAAATCGGCTTGGGCTGAATGCAGTCTAGACATGTCAAGTCCGGTAAGGAATAGTCACAATTGGATGTGGTCACAGGCGGGCTTGGCTTGTCTCCTCCCTTTCCCTCCCCACATAATGGTATTAGTCCCACCTTATTTGTATCTTGGCGCAGGGAGGAACTGCGCTCAGAAATCAGTTTTTTGGTTGCGTGTTTCCCTGCACTCTCTGTGCCTTTCTAAATTCAAAAAATTGAAGTCTTAAAGGACAGTCTGGCATCCAGTGCCCAAGTTTCCCACACAGATGGCAGGGAACAGCCCTCCTCTGGGCTGGTCCTGGGGTGATGGTCGACTGGTGGGGCTGAATCTGCAGGCAAGGCGTCAGCAGCGTCGGCAGCAGCAACTCTCTAGGGTGGCTGTCTGGTCTTCAGGTCAAAGTCCACAGGCGAAATGGTGACCTTGCGAGCACACACTTCCAACATGTGGTGCAGGGTGGGAGGAGGATCCAGGGGTGGGCTGAAGATGGCTGCCTTGCATGCTGGATTGGCATTGGCAAAGGCTACTTCCTTAAGAATTTCAGCTTTGGCTTCCTCACTCTGCACCTGAAGATCAATTGCCTTGCGGAGGCGCTAGACAAAGGCAACAAACTGTTCATCTGGTAGCTGAAAAATCTTAGAATATGTTAAATGCGGTGCTGCTGGCTTAAGTACAAAGAAAGCTTTTTCTGCTGCCTTTGCACTCTCTCTTAAAACTTCGGGAGGGATTGTGCGCGCCTGTGATGGGCCATCGGCCCAATTACCCAAGCCGCAAAGATGGTCAGTGGAGATTGTCCCCCCATAAAAATCATGCCCAGTTCGGGGATTGTCCCAGAGGAATGGTAAAACTCCCATGATTTCCTTTTTCCATGCTGCTTCCCACATAACAAACTCAGTTGGGTTTAGCAGGCATGAAAAAAGCCGCCGCAAGTCGGCAGGGGTCACATCTGATTCGGTTAGGGTGGCCCTCAGGATTCCCCGGAAGTTCTCACTCTCCCGGGAGAAATCCTTTTGGGCTTTGCACAGCTCTTTGATGACATGATGTGGGAAAGGGGTCCACTGAGCCTGAGCTCTCCCTTCCCTCTCAGGATGGTAAGTGACAGGAGCTGCTGTAGGGATGGAAGCCCTCTCCGGGTCCCGGGTCTCCACCTCCCCCCGCCCCGGACTCCAAATCGTGGGAACCAGAAGGCGGGGCGTGGGAACAGGAGCTGAGAGGGGAGGAGGAGTGGATGGGAAAATGGGAGGAGATTTCAATTTCCTGTGACTCCGCCTTGAGGGAGTGGTAAGAGGGCGGAGTTTGGGAGGAGGGAGGAGGAATGGGAGGGGCTGAGGGAGGGGCTGAGGGAAGTTGGGAGGAGCCGAGGGACAGGAAGGGGTTTTTTGACGGGCGAAAAGGATTATGGGGAGAAGAAATGGAAAAGACGGGAAAAGCCATGTGGCTTCCACCATCTTGAGCTTCATGGGAGCCATCTTGGGGAGGCAAGCAAAACTGAACTGAGGGTCTGCGAACTGGGGATTTTCTAACTGGGAGACGGGGGAAGGAGAGGAACCCAGGAGAGTCTGGCCAGGACTCGTCGGGCAAGGGAATGGGGAGCTTTTAGAGGAGCCAGGGGAATGGTGGACACCCTGCACTGTGCTGGAGAGAGCTGCTCCTCTCAAAATCCCACCTTTAGGGCGAGCAGGGGAGGGAAGAGGGCTAGGACAAGGGGTACGGGTAGAACTGGGAACTAAACTTTGTGAGGATGGCTGTTTTCATAATTTGGGGGCAGATTGCAAAACAAGTTTAATTTGGGAAGGCCAAAATGTATTTTTAAGAAGAGAAGAGTCTCCTGACTTAAACAAATCTTATAATTTGTAGGTGACAACTCCCTAGAAACATGGGTCCTAAATTTTGTCAGGAGAAACCTCTGGAAAGTGAGAAAACAGCCAGCTCACTAAATTTTTTAACTCGAACACCACCCCCTGCAAGGATTCCTGCAACTTGGATAAAAGCTCTCTTCTGAGTTGCAGACAAGCTAGCACCCATTATGAGGATTTTACGGGGTGCAACTCAGTCCACCCACTGCCCCAGGAAAAGGTTAAAGAAAAGAAAGCAAGAGCCCCACGCCAGACCCTGTCAGAAACAGAGAAAGCTGCGCAGCGAGGTGCTTTTAGGCACAGAGAAAAGGGACCAAAAAAAAGTCAGTCGAGAAAGACTAAAAAGACAGAGCAAAAAGAACACTTACCAAATCCGGCGAGGACCAAAAAAAACCTGTGATTAGTGGTTCTGTTGGTGGAACGACTCCTTTGGGTGCTAGGAGCTGCCGTTCCCGATCCTCAGAGAGCGCCACCCACCAGAAAGGGGTCTGCTCAACCTCGAGGTAGTTTGCCGGCCAAAGCTCAAAGTGGAAATCCAGAGGCAAAGTCCAAAAGATCCATGAGTCTCGTCCGTGGGGTCCGGGGATGCCCTCGGGCCCCACGTTGGGCGGCCAAACTGAAGCAGCAAGCTGTCGGGGGGTGGCTTGTCCTCCCTCTTTCGCCCGGCAAGCAACCAGCACACTGCTTGCAGCAGAAGCACTCCCGGGTCTCACCCGAGACAGCGCCTAGGGATACAGTCCCATGCTATTGTGAAGGCAGCTCCCTGTATCGGACGGGACTCGCAGCAACAGCCAACAGAAAAAGAGAGCTGACTCCAGCCGAGGGTAAAATCAGGCTTTTACTGGCTCTAATAAATTTTCCCGGTTGGAGCCCCGACCCCAGAAATGCAGCAGCTTTTAAGGGGGCAGGGGAAACAGGGGAGGAAACCACCTCTGGACGAATGGGAAACCAGAGGGGAGTGGGATGCAGGGGATTGACATTAGGAACAGACCAACGGGAATACATCGAGGGAGGGGTCCTGGTCCCTGATCCAATCACTCGACGCTCTAGCTAGAAGTTTCTAGAGAGAAGGGAGGGAGTGTCAAGTGACAGACAGGGCACCAGGGAGGGATCAAAGGAAGGATTAATAAGGCTGGGGGGGGGGAGCAGGGATGAGAGGCAGTGGGGAGGAGGGCAGAGTGAACCAGGCGTGAACCATTGCAACTAAGGGGGGGAAACAGAACAATCCAAGATACAAACCGAGAGGGGAACAGAACAACCTAACACAACACAACAGGTGGTATTTTGTAACTTCTGAAAAACTCCAATTACTTGTGTTAAAATTTTAAATGTAATAATATGGTTATAAAAATAGTAATAAAAATTAGAGCAATAAGAATTTGGACAGAGTTCGGACAATAAAAAACATAGAAAAGCAAAGAATTACAGACGTCTGTGTTCTGCTCTGTCCCAGAACACGTTTTGCTAACAAAGGATTAACCCTTAAAAGCAATAGCCTGTTGCATATTCATATTTCTCATACACGATGCAAACATTCCTTTCAAACAAAGGGTATCTTCTGCCTAATTTCTGCTCCCCCCCCTCATCTTGTGAATCAATTTCTCAGCTTCTGGAAGTCTGGAAGGAGTCTGGTTCATCCTGATAAAAAGGCAATCATTCTTCTCTTGGAATTTTGGTGTTTTGTTGCTGTTATCTCTGTGCGAAAAATTTCTTGATGATCTTATCAATTCCTTGAGCTAGTTAGTATCTTATATTGCATAGTTTCTATTTTAATATTATGTTATAGCCTAAAACTATATTTACCACACTACTTAAAAAGGATTAATTCAGCACTACAAAATTATTAAAATATAACTTTCCAACATAACGCATATAGTATTCCTTTTAATATTTGTGAAGAGACAATCATATAGTATGCATTTTCCACAATCCTCCTCCTCCCTCTTTCTTTTAATAAATCATTTGGCTTGAGCAATATTCCTTGTTTTCTAGCCTTCATTATTTGCTAATTTTTTCCCCAAATCAATCTCGCTTCTTCGAAGGGGTCTTCTATATTATTTTGTTTCTTTAACACCATAATCCTTTGTGCCGTTTTAGATGTAGTCAACTTTTGGTCCAGAGGCCTTGACACTACTTGCATGCCCTGGACTATACTGGTGATGAGCCGTATTAAACAGGGGATCTAACAAGGAAGAAATATTAGAGCAGCTATAGTGCATGAAAGGAAGAAACCTAACTTTTTTCACCATTCTATTCCCAATACATTATCCCACCAGCTAGTATTTAGCATTAGATTTCCACTTTTGAATGGGTACATGGGTGATTTTTCTGATATAATTGACTATATCCAGGACAGCATCCCCATTATCATCTATTTTTAAGCAACAATCTGATGTATTGAATTTTCTACAAACACCCTCTTCTTCAGCTAATAGTCAAAAGCTAACCTATTCTGATACATGGCTGCTCTTGTTTGGGTTTGTTGCCTTGATATTATTTCCATTGCCCAACCAGTTTGGTTCGTTATTATCTCTACAGCATCTTGGAGTCTTATAATACGATTTAGCACATGAATTGGGGTTCGATATCCCCAACTCCTATCTTGTGCCCACGTGGCTGGCCCATATGTTACCAATATGTGTTCAGGGGGCCATTCTTTATCTCCCCATTTTTGGAATCCTCCAGTCAAATCTCTGTTGTTTCTCTTTAGGCCCTCACAAACTGGTATCCCAAATTGATCTCTATCAGGTCCTAGTAAAAGAAAAAATCCTGGTTGTATGATTCCCAGAGTACAGCTCCCTTTCCACTGAGAGGGGAGGTTTGGGCATGGTCTTTTTCCATATATCCAAAATAAGCCATCTGGAGCTTTCCAATAATAATTTTTCTGTTGATCTATATTGTCCCAAAATTTGGACATTTCTGGGATGCCGAAGTAAAGATTTTTGCCTGTATCATTACATTTTAAAAGTCTGTTTTTATTATCATACTTACAATTTCCTTTTTTTACTTTTTCCTGGGTCCAGTACATGGTTGGTTCTTCTGGGACCCACCATACAGAAGTTCTGTTACTTACTTTGTATCTTTTACAGGGAGTTTTTCCTACTTCATGAATGAACTTTTTCCCAGTGTGCCAGAGACATTCTTCCCCTATCACTACTGAACTTAAAATTCACCCTTCTGGTCAGTTTTCTCCACTTGTACTCATTTGGTTCCACTTAAGGAGCTCAATTGGGCCTAAGCTACTGCCTTTCCATGGCCATTCTTCTGACATCAAAGCCCCTCCACAGACCCAACAATTGCCTATGTTAAGTTCCCTACTTATTCTTTCCCCCAATTCCACAAACTGATTTTTATCTGTCCTGGATTGCCAAGCAAATTGTATTCTATTTGCCATCTGTATGGCAGCTGTCTTCTGTTAAGTGGGCAGTTTTCCTTATCTCTTCCACAACCAGTCCTCACTCCGGGGAGACATCTGTTCATAATAGGCTATTGAATGTCACTGCATGACTGATAAAAATTACAGCATCCCATTGTGAGATGCTCCGCCCAGATTGAAGAGCCAAGCATTCCTACTCGGAAATAATCTTGAAATTCTGGAACACCAGCACGGCTTCTCCACTGGATTTCCCAGAGGAACAGCTGCCTCTTCCACTGGATCTTCAGAGGAAAACTACACCCTTCTACAGGATCCCTGCTCCAACAGAACTACACCTGACACTCCAGGAGGACTGCAGCCACAATTTCAAATGGACTGCTACCAACACGCTGACCAACAGGGTGTTAGGTTGTGTTCTGACTCTGTCAGTGTTGTTTTGGCTTACTGCATTGTTTATTTTGTCTTTTTATTTTCTTCCCTAAGAAAGAACTGTTATTCCTGCTCCCATATTTTTGTCGGAGAGCCCCTAAATTTCAAATTTATAGCAATTCGGAGGAAGGGGGTTTACATTTTCCATTTCAGGGGAGGGTCCTGCCTTCCTTAGCAAATACCTGTCTTTTGAAACCAAGACATTACCCATGCTAGAGATATCTATTTCTTTTTCTAATTGCTGTTTAAGTTTTGTATATGAATCGTTGTGAGATTGGCACAGGTTTAGGTTTATATGCTGGCTTAGCCTTTTTGTTTATCAATTGCTCTTTTACCAAATCTTGTGCTTGATTCCCAATAGCGTATGTGAAACAAATCCACCTCTCCCCATTTGGGCATTGACTTCCCATCCTGTTACCACTTGTTCCTAAGTTCTCCACAATCCAGTTCTTTTTCCCCTTGTGCATGCAATTACCTAATTTGGATGGGTTTTAACAGTGACTGTTGACATGAATGCGAGAAATAAAAAAGGAACCTCGGTGTCTTTCCATGTACAGTTTTTAATAACACCTGTGACATGACTTTGTAGGTATTCCAAAAGGGAAAAGACAAAAAATGAGTGACAGAAAAAGGAATAACAGAGGTCCAGTATGACTTACACTCCCACCTCCCATGCTTATGGGGTTGCAATCCACAGCAGGTGTATGTGATCTTCCTGGTGGCGAATACAGAGGCCAATCCAGTCTTGCCCTCTTTTTCTTTGCCACTTTCTCTTAGCTAATTTCCAGGCAAATAGTTTTTGACACTCCTTAACTGTGGTTTCTCACTGTTCCTCAGGTATTTCCCATTCAACAGGCACTAATAATTCCCATCCACAAAACAAAGTTACTATTTCAGTTGCTTTGAGTTCTACCTGGATAGAGGATAGATTTGGCACTCAACACTTCCTGCAACGAGGGCGTCTATTGTGTGAACTACAATACCAATTTTCCCCACAATTGAAACATTTACATTTAACCCAGCTAGCATGCCTGGTGTTTGGGTGAATCAAACAGGGTATATGATATGGCACTGATGGAAGTTGTAACTCCTCCTCCTCTTTGTATAAGTCACAGGCTAAGGCCACAGTACAAGAGCTCTCTGTCGGAAACAGTCCTGATCTTCCTGTTTGAAGTGGGGTATTAGAGGTGTCTCAGGACTTGTCCAGGTGGTACTTGAAACCACTGATATAAGCTCGGTCTTATTTCCCAATTAGGTGTGATTCTTTGTACGTTTCCTAGATCATTTTGATCTTCCCCGTTCATTATCATCCATCCCTTGTTTAAGATTCAATTTGGTATGATCCGGTAGTGACGTTATCGTCTACTCCTTAGGTTCTTCTACAGGTCCTTTGATTCTGCTGGCATGAATCCACACTCGTTCACTGGTCCGGATCACAGCCTCGGTCGTCAGCAATACCGGAAAATGACCTTCCCATTGTGGAGTTTAAGATTGTTCTTTCCAAGTTTTTACTAGCACCCAATCCCCTGGATGAATATTATGGATTTTAAATTCTAAAGGTGTGGTTTGAGGGATTATCCCTTTCAAACACAAGTTTTCAAGAGTTTTTGCAATGGTGTTAACATAGCCTTTAACACTCATTTCCCCTACTTCATAGGTAGCAGTTTTATATTGGGTGGTTAGAAAAGGTAATCCAAACATCATCTCATAAGGTGACACTCCCAGGTCTGACCGGGATTGTGTTCAGATCCTCAGTAAGGCTAAAGGTTGGCATTTTACTCATGACATTCGGATTTCAACTATTAATTTAGTCAAAGTTCTCTTTAAAGTCTGGGTCATCCTCTCTACCCAGCCAGAACTGTGTGGATGCCATGGGGTGTGTAACTCCCATTTTATCCCCAAAGCTTGAGTTATTTGTTGTAACACTTTCGATGTAAAATGCGTTCCTCTGTCCGAGTCTATCCTATTAACCATTCCATACCTGGGAATGATCTGTTCCAAAAGGGTTTTACTTACCACATTGGCTGTGGCCTTGACAGTGGGAATTGCTTCCACTCAATTAGTTAAATGGTCTGTCATTACTAATAAATACTTCCATCTTTGTACTTGAGGAAGTTCAGTAAAATCTTGGATACTTTGAAATGGTTGAAGAGCTAACTCACGACCTACTAATGTTGTTTTCCTCATCAGCATTTTATTTATCCTTTGGCAAGTTATACATCTTTCAGTTACTTGCTTTGCTACTCCAAAAATCCCGATATACCCATAGTTCCATAAAAAATGATCACACAATCCTGAGTACCCCAATGGGTTTTGTGATGCATGTCTTCTAATACCTTCCTAGTAAGTGTTTTATTAAGTAATTGTCTTCCATCAGGAAGTTTCCATTTCCCAGATTCATCTTGCTCTCCTCCTATCTTGCTTAATTCTTTTTTCTCTGCTTCACTAAACTTCAGAATTTCCAGTTTTTCCTCATTTGGAGTTAAAATTAACATAACCCTTTCAGCCCCATTTTCTGCTGCATCTTTAGCTTCTTGATCTGCCAAAATATTTCCTCTTATTTCTAAAGTCATTCCCTTTTGGTGTCTATTAATATGTACTATAGTTATCTCTTCAGGTAATTTTAATCCCTCTAAAACCTCTGAAATGAGTCCCTCATGTACTAATCCCTTTCCTCTTGAATTAAGTAATCCCCTTTCTTCCCAAATTTTTCCAAAGGTATGTACTACTTCAAAGGCATACCTTGAATCAGTATATATAGTTCCTTTCTTGTGTGCTAAATATTCCAGTTCTCTTTTTAAAACATATAATTCACAAGTTTGAGCTGACCAGTTTGAGGGTAATTTTCCTTTTCCAATAGTATGCGTGTTTTTTCCATCAACTACTGCATACCCCTACATTCTTTTTCCTTGTGGACATCTGGAGGAGTCATCCACATAGATTGTTTCCCCTTCTGAAAGGGCTTGTTCTTCAAGATCTTCTCAAACTTTTGTTTGGTATTGGATAATTTCTAAACAATTATATAGTTATCTGCTGGTTCTCCATATAAGAATTGAGCTGGATTTAAACTTTTGTTTACTTCTAGTGTTAAGTCATCACTGTCTGTCAAGACTGCTTCATATTTTAACATTCTAGAGTCTGTCAACCATTTTTCAGCCTTCTGGTTTAACACATTTTGAACTGCATGAGGTGTACACACAGTTTACTTCCAAAAGTAAGCTTACGACTTTCTTCTACCAGGATTGCAGTAGCTGCTATAGCTTGAATACATACTGGCCAGCCATGGCTCACTGGGCCCAACATCTTTGATAAATAAGCTGCTGGTCTCTTTACTCCTCCCCACTCCTGAACCAGAACTCCATGAGCTACCGCCTTTTCTACATTCATGTACAGATGAAAGGTCTCAGAGTCTCTGTGGTCAGGATGACCTTGAGATGTGTTAGAGAGTCTCTTTTCCCAGCCTGGCAGCTGAAGAAGGAGTTAGGATTCTTCTCTTCTGGTTTTCAAGGTTGTTTATTTTCTGCTTATGTATAACATTTTTTTCCTGACCCGCTGAGGTCCATTCAGCAGGTCAGTCAGTGGCACACTGACTGCCTCAGAGGCAGTGTTATCTTTTTATACTAAAAACTACGTGTACATTATTTACAGTAATTTTCCAATACCTATCAGCTATGTTAGACAGTGTATTTCTACTCTAAACCAATCCAAAAGTGCCAACATCACCCAGAAGATGGAGGCTAAGAAGAAGAAAGAAGAAGGACAAGGCATGCCCAAATCCCTCCATCTTGGCTTCTGAACCCCCATTCTAAAAACTCAAAATTCTACTTTTCTATCTTGTAACAAACTATCATTCTACTTAAACTCTTGAGGCTTATGAATTCTCATATAAGGTTGGTAATTTTTTCCATGGGTTAAAATCAAAGCCACAGGTGTCTTTGGCTTCGTGCCAAGGTCTCTGAGCCCCCTGTCAGGGTCCCGAGTCCTGCAGGGCAGACAGAGGAATTTCGTGGGTTCTGACAGAAAGAGTTTTTCTAGTGAAAGTAAGCTTAAAGCTGGTATTGAGGCTAGTTTTAGCTTCAGTTCTCCTAATTTATCATCATCTTCCTTGGTCCATTTTTTATCATCTCCCTCTGTCAATTTTCCATACAAAAATTTTACTGCCTGTGTGTATCCCTCAATCCATAATCTACAATATCCCAGTAATCCGAGTAGTTTTCTGATTTCCTTCTTTGCAGAGGGAGGGGGAAGAGATAAAAATTCCTGCAATTCTCTCAGGGTTGAACTTCCGGCTACCCTTACTTATTAAGTGTCCAAGATATTTTACCTCTGGTTCTACAAATTGCAGTTTCCCTTTTGATACCCTTAATCCTTTTTCCCTGAGAAAATTCAAAAGTTGTATAGTAGCCTCTCTAACCTCAACTTCAGCTTCCCCAGATAATAAAAGATCATCCACATATCGGATAATTTGTATTCCAGGAGGAGTAGGGAAAGCTTGTAGTGTTGTTTCTAAAGCTTGCCCAAATAAGTTTGAAGATTCAGTGTACCCCTGTGGTAACTTTGTCCATCTTAATTGCTGCTTTCTCCCAGTTTTTGGATCCTCCCATTCAAAGGCAAAGATATTTTGGCTCTACTCAGCTAGTGGAGAAGCCCAAAAAGCATCTTTAAGATCCACTACACTAAACCACTGATGCTGGGGTGGGACCTTACTTAAAAGAGTGTGAGGATTTGGTACCACTGGGTAGCAGGTCTTTGTTAATCTCCCGTAAATTTTGTACTAATCTATAGTTCCAATCGGGCTCCTTTACTGGAAGAATATGGGTATTATGAGGAGACATACAAGGTTCTAATGTCCCTTCCTTTATTATTCCTTTTATTACTGGCTTCAAACCTTCCTGTCCTTCTAAGGATATAGGATACCGACGTACACGTATGGGACAATCTTCTCTCTCAATTGTGACCCTTATTGGGTCAATATCTAATCCTCCCCTATTTCCTTCCCCTGCCCAAACTTCCTTGTTGATTTTTTCCTCATCCTCTTGGCCCAGTTTTTAAAACACTAGCTGTCATTTTCCGTTCTTCTTGTATAACCCCTATTCCTAATTTCACCTGTAAGTCTCTTCCTAATAAGTTGCTACCTGCCCCAGGGACCAATAAGACATGCCCCATCCAAAATCTAGTTTCTCCCTCAATTACCACATCTTTAATGACAGGAACTACGAAACTCTCTCCTTTTGTCCCTGTTACTTTTACAGTGTCTTTGCTTACACTGTAACCTTTTGGAATATTTAACAGGCAGGTTCTTTCTGCCCCTGTGTCTACCTCAAATTCTAATCTTTCTTCTTGTGGACCAACTTTTAAAGTTATCACAGGCTCCAGGTGGTATTTGTCCCCCAAAATATAGAGCCTATGGCCTCCCTATTCGTTCTCTGTGCCCATCTCTTGGATGATTTTCAGATCTTTTATCTGGGGCAATTTCTCCTATAATGTCCTTCAACCAGACATTTCTGGAATGCTCCTGAGATTTGGTTTGTACTGGGGTTCTGTTCTTTTCCTTGCCCCTGTCTCTACGACCTTCATATCTAGGAGCAGTGCCTGGGTGTTTTAGATTTCTCTGGAAATTGTTTTCTCGCATGGTGATTGCCATAATTTTTGCTTTCACTTTGGCCTTTTCTTCATCTCTCCGGGCATAAATTTTCTGAGCCTCCTTTAATAAATCATCTAATGATCTATTATGCCAATCCTCAATTTTTTCTATTTTTTTCTAATATCTGGCCAGGTATTAGAGACAAAATTAATCCTTAAAAGAGCTTGTCCCACAACAGTCTCAGGATCTATTCTGGAATATTGTTTCATATTTCTACTAAGTCTGTCTAACCATTCAGTTGGAGTTTCTTCTTTCCCCTGCTGTCCCTCAAAAGCCTTTTTAGCATTTTTCCCTCTGGGTGCTGCCTCTTTTATTCCCTTGATTATCAAATTACAGTAATTATTCGTGTGTTTCCTCCTCTCCTCATCATTTTGACCCCAATTCGGAGGTGCTATTGGCATTTGCTGATCTCCTGGGGGGCCCTGCTAGTTTTCTCTTTCCCAAATTTTTATTCCAGCTGCTGTGATTAATTGCCTTTCTTCTTGAGAGAAAATTATTTTCATTATAGGTTGCATCTCTTCCCAAGTATAAATGTTTGGATTTAAAAATTGGTTTAATTTCTAATCTGTGCCTATGGGATCTTCCAAAATCCCTTTGATTTCTTTTTTGAAATTTCTGACCTCAGAAGAAGTCAAAGGGGAGTTTACAAACCCCGTTCTGTCCCCTCCCACTGGAACCTCTCTTAATGGAAACAAACCAATCTCTTCATCCCTCTCTTTTAGTTTTTTATCCTCTATAGCCTTTCTCCTCTGTTTTGAGGAAAAATCAGGGGAAGGCTGTCTTTTAACTGAGTTTCTTGTGTTTCGATAAGGTGCGTCTTCTTCAGGGAGAGAGTTTTCCTGAACAGCTGGAGCTGTTGTTACCAAAGGAACGGGACCAAGGGCCAGAAGGGGGGTGAGGGGAGGAATTTGCGCCGAAGCTTGGTCCTCCAAGGTGTAGGCAGGGTCTGCTGCCGGAACCACCAGAAGGGGATCTTCCGGGGGTAACCAAACCGGCACGTGGATGGCCTCCACATGGTTCATGGCAGCTGGGCCGGCAGGTCCCGGCGCAGACAAAGCAGGCGGGGCAGCCCCGGCAGCAGCAGCGGCGCCCAGCGCAGCCGGCACGGGCAGGGCAGCCGGGGATTGGGCAATGGAGACAGCTGTGGGAAAAGCAGTCGGGGATGGGACAGACAGGACAGGCGGGACTCCTGGCATGGTCAGCGCGGTGGTCATAGACCATGCGGCAGGAGGGACCCCCAGCATGGCCGGCAGAGTGGCCATGGGCCAGGCAGCTGGGACCGGGGCAGACAAATTCACCGGCGGGGCCGGAGCCAGGATATGGGAGGGTGGGAGGGGACCGGCTGGGCAGCCGCGAGCAGCAAGCCTTGACCAGGGAGGAGGGACCGGGACCAGCGGGGCAGTCACGGGCAGTGGGGGAGCAAGGGGGAACGGAGGAGGCAATACTTGCAAAGGATCCCAATCTTTTTCTTCATTTTTCCCCTCTTGTTCCCAGGCCTTTTCTTTCCCCTTTACTTGCTTTGTCTCGGGGGTTTCTGATACTTCAAAGATTTTTATTCTCCTAAAATCTCCCATCCAGCATGTGGCATATTCTCTTTCTTCTGGATTGAACGGTTCTTTTGAATTTATAAATACATTCAGAGCCTGAAAAATCCAACTTTCAAAAGAGCCGTATCTAGGCCAATCAACGTGGTCAGGTCTTATTTCCTTCTTTGTCCATTCTATCACACAAAATTGAATCATCTTTACCTTGTCCTTTCTCCTTGTGCAAGGGTTTTTATCCCAGTTAGCTAACATAACTCCCAAAAGGCTATCTTGGGGTATCTTTGCTGGTACCCTTTTACTCCCTTTTTTCTTTCCTGTATCAAACTTACTGGTTTTCTGTCCCATTTTTCAAGATCTTATCTACTCATCCCCTGCCTCTGTTTCTCACTTTCTCTAGCAACCTGAATACCACCTTCTTCCTACGACACACACACACAAAACCCCCCTCTTTTCTCACAATGCTATTCAATACACCTCCCTCCATGGAGATAAAGTGAAGCTTAAAATAAACAATCTACATTACATATACTTTCATTCATTTACATTTACTCACTTTTTATTTCTCATTCACTCTCACACATTTATTCACACCCTCAGGCCACGAAACAGACCCCTGTTGCCAGAAATGCTGGTCTGTGTGGGTCCCCCACCCTGACCTCTTCCACCTCCCCTGAGGTTTGATTATCCCTCTTCCCTAGAGATAGCCTCAGAGTCAGGGGTTTGGACCTCCGCACCTTGCCCAAGCTGGACTTCCCACCCTCCGTACCCTGAGGAATGGGCCACATGGCTACCCCTTGCAGCCGTGGTGCTAAAAAGGTCCTACGATACTATAGCGCCCCCTCTCCGGGCTTCAGTATTGCTGGGTTTTTGGGAAGGGCTCTGAATCTGGTCACCTCTGGTGCCAGTTCACCTGTGAGGCTGATTTGCATGTGACTCTCTCTTTCACCATGGCCCCCCACAAACCCGGGGGAACACTGGCTTATTTGCGGGTCACATACACCTTTTGCCACAGCCTCCCACCCGCCCGGGAAGCTGAAGCTGATTTTTTGTCTGACTCATGCTCACACACAAGACAACAATAAGGTACCTTTTAATTTCAAATACAATTTGATGTTACTGGCCAGCCCCGGATGTTTTTGGGTATCCCTCAATCCAGCTGTGTTGTCCAACCCCGGATGCTCTTGGGCATATCCTCAATCCGGCAGAATTTTGCTTAACCCTGGATGCTCTTGGGCATATTAATCCCTCAACCCAGCAGGTTTAATCCTGGATGCTCTCAGGAATTTTATCCCTCAACACAGCAGAATTTTTAGGGGCCCCCCTCCACTTTTTTTATCCAGCTTTCCCAGTGGATTGTGCCAGGAAAACCCTCGGCTCCCTCTCTCCAAGGTGTCCCACCCATTCCCTGAGACCAAGTCCCAGTTTCCCTGGAGGGTTCCCTCAATCTTTTTATCACTTGCTTCGCCTCTTTACTGGCCGTTCTTTTTGCAAAATGACCGAAACACAGCATGGGAGACTCATCACCCACTTAGCAGGTCTGGAATAACCAGCCCACCTCTCGCCAGAAGAAACAGAGTGAGGCTGCCAAACTTGGCAGGGCGTGCCTCCCTCATTTGGAATCCTCTGAGGCCTTGGCAGCAAGTTGGTCAGTCCCGGGTTTTAGCACCAAATTGTGAAAAACGCCAATCATTTGTATTAAAATTTTAAAAGTTTAATAGTAATAAAATAGTTATAAAAATAGTAATAAAAATTAGAGCAATAAGAATTTGGACAATCAGAGTTTGGACAATAAAGGACAGTAAAAAGCAAAGAATTACAGACGTCTGGGTGTTCTGCTCTGTCCCAAAACACGTTTTGCTAACAAAGGATTAACCCTTAAAAGCAATAGCCTGTTGCATATTCATATATCTCATACGTGATGCAAACATTCCTTTCAAACTAGGGATTTTTTGGTTTATTGTCAACTCCCCCCCTTCATCTTGTTAATCAGTGTTTGGCTCCTCGGAGTCTAGAAGGAGTCTGGTACTTCCTGATAAGGAGGCAATAATTCTTCTCTTGGGATCTTGGTGTCTTGTTGCTGTTATCTCTGCACAAAGAATTTCTTGATTATCTCATCCATTCCTTGAGCTAGTTAGTATCTTACATCACATAGTTTCTATTTTAATATTGTTATAGCCTAAAACTATGTTTACCACACTACTTAAAAAGAATTAATAGAGTACTACAAATTAATACAACATAACTTTCCAACATAACACATGTAGTATTTCTTTTAATATTTGCAAAGACCCAATCGTATAATATGAATTTTTCACAAATTGGACAGAAAAGTCTGCTTTGCAGGCTTTGAGGGATCAGTTACTGGGTTAAAAGGGAAAATAATCTAGGTGTCATTTCTTAATTGGATAGTTTAGCCTTTAAAGACCTTGTAACAAGAGATAGTTAGCCATTTTGTGCCTTGCTAATGAAAGACTGAATCACTCATGGTTGTAAGGCTGTAGCACTGATAAGAAACAATAAATACCTGAGTCTGAATGCGAACTATCGTCTCAAGTGCCTTCAATCCTGACCCCGACAGAGGCAGGAAAAACAAGCAGAGAACCCACAAACTGGTGCCTCCATGTGAAAGTTTAGGTTCAAGAAGAAGAAATTGTGCCAGAAGTCCTTGACTGTGGAAACCCAGGGCACAGGGAATATTTCTCTGTTTGCTCTGGGGTGCCCTGACCCCCAGGGGAGCACTGACTTTGACCCTCATTCATGGAGAAAGTTTCCTAGACTTCAAGATAGGTTAGAATCCACAAAAGTGTGGAATAGATTATAGAGAGTAGTGTAGGTGTATCACTTGGTGAGAAATTAAGGTTTGGGGATTTTTAGTATGTTGTGGATGGAAACAAGATAGAGGGTACAGGGTGTCATCCTGAGTTTCTTCTTCTTCCTTCTTCTTCATGGGTTTGGGTGGTATACTGTAATTGGACAGAAAAGTCCGCATTGCGGGCTTCGAAGGATCAGTTATTGGGTTAAAAGAGAAAATAATCTAGGTGTCTTATGGTGTTGTCCACAAGGGTCCCAGGATGAGGGAAGAGACGAGAAAGTTGACTCCATGTATCAGAAGCTCGATTTATTATTTTATGATAGATAATATATTAAACTACACTAAAAGAATAGAAGAAAGGATTTCACTAGAAGGCTAAGCTAAGAATAGAAAAGGAATGAATAACAAAGATTTGTCTCTGACCGAGACCGTCTGGACAGGTCATCTGTGATTGGCCCTTAATTGGAAACAGCCAGATGAGACCAATCACAGATTCCCCCTGTTGCATTCCACAGCAGCAGATAAGAATTGTTTACCATTTGTTCCTGAGGCCTCTCAGCTTCTCAGGAGGGGAAAAATCCTAAGGAAAGGATTTTTCATAAAACATGTCGGTGACAGTGTCCTTTCTTACTTGGATAGTTAAGTCTTAAAAGACCTTGTAACAAGAGATTGTTAGCCATTTAGTGCCTTTTAATGAAAAGCTGCCAAACTCACATTTGTGAGACTGTTTTACTGATAAGAAATAATAAACACATGAGTCCGAACATGAAATAATGTCTCAAGTGCCTTCAATCCAGACCCAGAGAAACTGATACTTGACGAAAACCAGAACCCAGGAAAATTCCTCCAGAGATAAACATCTCAGTGATTGGAAATTCAGACAATCCGGTAGAAGGAGCCAACTCCCGTGACATGCAGGTCGCAGCACGGACCAGACCCGAGAACAGCAGACCCATTACGGTCGTGTAAGCTATCAGGAAATCAGAATGGGGGGTAACTTCTCAAAAATTGAATCAGATGTCATTAATAATTTAGAGATATTTATGAAACAGCATCCAATTCGAGTCCCAAGACAGGAACTGGAACTGTCTTTCCAGCCCCTCCCGGTCGACAGGGGCGGGCCCGGCCCCATCCGACATTAGCCTTGTTACAGGGGCAGTGTCGCGGCGGCCTGACGTCAGCTTTGCTCCATCCCCTCTCGCTTCTGAGACCCAACCCACAATACAGTGCGAGGGACCCAGATCGAGTGGGTTGGACGTCATTACACGGCCTGGGGCCGCCCCTCCCCTCCAAACTGCGCAGCCTCTGTGTCTGCCCACAGCCCCTCCCCTCCAAGCAACCTCGAAGTCTACCCAGAGCCCCCCCTCCCAGAATCCAAGCCTCCGCTGCTCCACGCGGGCTGCACGGAGCCACAACTACAAGTGTACCCCTGGACTCAGCACTGCCCACTGCAGGAGCAGCATTGCCTGCTGCAGCCCGAGCACAGGGCTCGGTGGCACCAGTGACGGTGGCGCCTACAGCTGCAGCAGTGGAGCCTGAAGCCAGATCGGGTTCCATGCAGCCACACCATCCAGCAACAGCATCACCAAGTGGATCAACACCACCACTGCAGCCACTTCAGCCACATTATAGGAGTTTTAATGCATCTTTTCCAGTTTCCTTTTCAGATGAACAGAACACAATGAATATATTCCCAGGTCAATAGGGAGTGTTGGAACAAGACACAACTGCAGCAGACTTTCCAAAGACTGATCAGGAGAACAGAGCTCGAGCCACGGGTGATCCAGGGGCACAACATCCACCAGTTCAAGATATCAACAGTGAAAATACTATAACCATCATAGCCAGACAAGACATTTCTATGTCATCACAGATCCCACCCTGCTTTTGGCTCACAACAGGCAAAACTCCAGCATTTCACCTGTCTGCCCCAAGAGCTTGGTTTCCAGGGCAACAGTCCAACGCCACGATTCGCCCACATGTTTTCCCATTTTCAAAAGACTTTTTACGACAGCTCTTCCTCCAACTCAGGGAATGTGCTCAGGAATTCTGTCCTGGTTTAGGGCAAACTTGGTAGAAAACCTCCAAAAGGGGCCCCTCCAGAAAGCAAACCCACACGGTTCCTCCCCCCAACCGGTTCGGGAAGGATTTCCTTGGAGAGAAGTGGAAAGAACCTGTTTATTTCACAGGCAAAGCACTCCCCAGCACAAAAAATGAACAATATTGGATGACAAAACTCATTCGCTGCTCTGAAAAGATGACAAATTCAGAAAGGCTCTCGGGTGGGTGGTTGCTCTGTTATCAGTCCCTCTGGCGCTGGGAAAGGCTGCAGAGTAGGCCCCAACAGGCTACAAAGTGTGAGCTCGTGGTGTTTCCCCAGGTCCCAGTCTGGAGCAGGTTTGAATGGTTCCAAGAAAAGGGAGAGAAAAACAGTCCAGGGAAAGCTTGGACTGCCTCAGCTAGCTAAACTAACTAACTAACTAAAAAGCAAAAGGAGTGCAGTGTTCTGCCCCGTCTGTGCTCAGACAACAACAGTGGAGTTCTGTGTTCCAGTAGACTGTGGGGGAGAGTGCAGCTCATAAAACAACTCTGTGCTTCTTCTCCCCACTTTCACTCTCGGCCAGTCTTGAAGGCACAGAATATAACATCCAGCATAAACAGAACGCCCAATAGGGGATACAAGCATCATAACATCACCCTAGGACATTCCTACCATGACATAGTGGTCACTTTCCTCCAACCTCCTTTCCAGGGCAAGATGGCAACACCCTTTCTGCATCTTCTGTAAATACACCCTATATGTCTACCTCAATGCCATCTGCAGTCCCACCAATGGCGGATTCAGCCATTGCACTCTCATTTCCCCTGTGTGCACAACCACAGATGTCCCTCCCAATGCCTCAAACAAGAGGGGAAGGGGTGCATGGGATGCATGCAACCTTTGGGCCGAAGAAGGTACATCCTCACAAACTACAAATCCACCGAATATGGCCATGGATTTGGTTCCATCAAACAGAAATGTCCCAAGACATACGTCCGGTTCAACGAACTGGGCAGATATCAGGAAGAAAGCACTGAAAGAAAGAGACTTTGATATAGCAGACACAGATAGCATCACATTGCTAGTGAGATATGGGAGACAAAATCAAAATCCTAGATGGGAACCTCTGGATCATTAACTGATCAAAAGTTTGTTGAAAGCAGTGAAAATTAATGGCTTCAGTTCCCCATACTTCAAACAGCTTTTGAGAGGCACATTCAACAATTATAATTTGGTTCCTTTTGACTGTAGGTACATTGTCTCAACAATTTTTACAGATTCACAACTCCTGCTATGGAACGCAAGATGGCGGAGAGCCTTTACTCAACTGAGAAATGGTTATGCGGGAGGGTGGCATGCAGCTCTCACACTGGCTCAACTAGCAGGAGATGAACCCCATGACAAACCTGAAGATCAGTCAGCAGAGTTGCTTTGAGACATGACTGCAGACATCAAAGAGGCAGCACAAAAGGCAGTTTTGCAAATTGCACCATTTGGAACTCCAGAAGGCATTTTACACAGAAATAAAGCAAGGTCTTTCTGAGTCCTTCACATTCATTCATCGATCGTCTCATGCAAGCAGTGGACAGACAAGTAAGTGATGAAGCAGCAAAGCCAAATCTGCTTCAAAGTCTCGCTTTTGCAAACGCCAATGCAGAGTACAAACATATAATTAGTGCCATGCCTGGTCAACCAACCATGACTGAAATGATAGAGGCATGCAGTAAGGTGGGCACACCTCAGCACATCACAGCAATCCAAGCAGGCATTTGGAGAGAACATGCCAGGGAAACTCCTTCAAGCCCAGGATGAAAAACTTTCAAGAACTCTTGCAGCACTTTATCCAATTTTTTAACAGGGCAACTCCACAGAAAATGCGTCAGGACCAAGTTGTTGCCCAAGATGCAGAAAAGAGGAACACTATGCAAATCAGCATTATTCAAAATATGACATAGATGGAAATCTTTTACCATGAAAAATGCTTCCCAGTGAGGGAAACCACTGTGTAAAGATACAAGTATTAGTAACGACTCAACTACCCAAAATGTCTCTGAAGACAGAGCATTTGGGAAATGTCAATCAGATCCTATCTGCAGGGTCATCAGCTGATTCACCAATGATTCAGAGTTTTGGGGATTGCTGGTATTGAGTCTGTAACCTTTGTTATTTCTGTTTTTTATAGGTAATACTGATAAATAGTGATTGTTGTTAATGTTATATGAATGCTTAAAAAGGGGTTGTCTTAACTTCCTCAAACACTTCCTGTTGATAAGTTGATTATATAATGTGAATTCTCTGATTTTTGTGATAAGAATTATTATTAAGGTATTGTTGTAGTATTTACAGCTGGCTTTCATGTGTTTTACTATCTCTTTGTGTGACCACCTACAAGCCATGTGTCTCTTCAGGATCCTGCTTTTTGTTTCCTAACTACTCATATGTTTTCTTTGTCCAGACTGCTAGTCTCATGGTTTTCTTCAGTTATTATTACAGAAGCACTCTAGCAGAGTCCAGCAGTAACTGATTTATTAAAAATATGGATATTGATCTAGTACCAATATCCAACTGTGATGGACAAAAACTCTCTAACAGTTTAAAGTTAGAAAGTGTATGTTTATTGCAACGCTGGGCAGTGTGCGGGATGGCTCCCAAATACACACCGCAATTTACAGGTGATTACAGAGTCCTTTTATCCAAACAAGTATTGAATACCCAAAATACAAATGCATATTCATAACTTTGGTGCATCCCATTTCCCGCTTCGTATGGTAATTAGTTCAAAAGCTATTAAGCATGCGTAGCTTGTTCCTCAAAATGGGTCAGTGGTCCCTTTCATGGGGAGGGGCCCCAAAATGAGGAAGTAAATGAAGTCATCCTTGTTTTGACCTTTCTACCTTTTCAATGCAAATATGACAAATGAACCCTTGGTAGAACTCCCACTCCCTGTCTTCAATTGGTTTCAGAACAGAGGAGGCCTACAATTGTCTTATGTTCCTAAAAGCTATTTATCAGTTCCTATATTCTTCATTATAAACCCAGGTAATCAAACATTATGTTGACAAGCAATCAATTATTAGTTAACTACTAACTCTTAACTTCATCAAGGCCTACCCATTTATTTTAATTAACTCTAATAAAGCTTATCTCTAACTAAAACCTCAACTCCTCTAAAATCCCTAACTTCCTTAAAGTTTATGTCTCATAACATTAACTTCTTTTTTTGGATTTCAGTTTCATACTAGGTAATCAGTCTCTCATTCAGCTGTACTTCCTCCACCTTCAAATTCTCAGTGTCCAGATCTAGGCTCACAGCCCTGACTGTGACCACTTTCAGACCTTTGAAGAAGAGGTTTTCTGTGTTTGAAGAATCTCTATCCTGAAGGAAACTTTGGAGGGATTCAATTACTTGATGGTTTGATTGGTTTTGAATCATAAGGTTTTTTAGTTATAACTGTTATTTTTAAGAGTCTTGTTTTAAAATGTGTTAAGTGACACCCACCAATTAGAATTCGGGCTCTGGCCAAGCTCTAGCTCTACTTGGATGGGGTGATTGACAACCAACCCAGATGTTTTCAGCATCAAAAAGTATTCAAGTCATTTGGGCTTGGCAATTTGGCCATATATGACAGCTGAGCCTACTTTCAAAGGGAGTTTGGAGAAACATGAATCTGGACATGATTTCTCCAATTCTCTGCTGTTTTAAGATTTATCAGCTGCTGCAGACTCTGGGATGAAAGCTCAGTGTTGTAGTGCTTGGTAATTGTATGATTTTGCATGTGTTATTGAGTATGTGTATTATCTGATTGATTCCTAATTGCTGTTAGTTTCTTCTTTACTCCATGCATTGTTTTGCTCTTGATGTTTTCTCGCACTCATGATCAAAGAATGTTAGTAATAGCAACTTATGTCATCATCTTACATTTCTCTATGCAATTTTGCAAAACAGAACTTATCAATGTTTTATTTTTCACATCAGGGCCCATTCTTCACCTCCAGGATTTTGAGAAAATGCTCCAGTCCTTGTGGGGGTGTGGATTTGTTCGTGTTTTAGCAGGTGCAAAGTCCAGGTGGATTTCAGTGAAGAATGTGAAATTCTACCAAATGCAAGAAAACGCTGACCTGTCCACAAGCAGAGAATAAGACACACAGATGTGGACTGCACAGAGATTCCAGCCCTTGTTTTTTGCCCACAGAAGATTGTGGACTTTGGGCTTTTTCATGGATGTGGGAATCAGTGGTGTTGTAGAATTTTTGTTAGATGATAGCTTGAGCGAAACATGGGGTTCAGTTGAATATGTTTCTGACAGATGGTTGACAAAGTTATCAATGCAGTGTTCATGACCCAGACAAGAGGGGGAGTTGTTGGAACCCTGGATGCTGAGAAATTTAAACTTTCTGTGCTGAAAGGCACAGACTCACAAGAGAACACTGCATTTGACCTGAGGTTGTGGAGAAGGCTTCCAAAATTGATTAATAGCACTGGGATTATGGGTGTGTAGTTGGTTAGAAGTGTATAATATCACAGAGTGGAAAACTTAGAGTTTGGGGTTTTAGAATATAGAAATAAATATGACGCAAAATGGAGGTTTTTGGGCGGAGACTTCTTCTTTATCTTCTTCTTTCTTCTTCACCTTCTTCTTCCTTCTTCTTCACCTTCTTCTTCCTTCTTCTTCATGGGTTTGGGTGATGTTTTGTAATTGGACAGAAAAGTCTGCACTGCGGGCTTTGAGGGATCAGTTATTGGGTTAAAACGGAAAATAATCGAGGTGTCTTTTCTTAATTGGATAGTTTGGTCTTTAAAAGACCTTGTAACAAGAGATTGTTGGCCATTTTGTGCCTTGCTCATGAAAGGCTGCAGAACTCATGGTTGTGAGACTGTTTTACTGATAAGAAATAATAAACATCTGAGTCCAAACATGAAATACCATCTCAAGTGCCTTCAATCCCAACCTTGAGAAACCGATAAGTATAATTTCTTAATTGGATAGTTTTTCCTTAAAAGACATTGCAGAGATAGATACAGGGCCATTTTGTAGCTTGTAAGTGAAATGTTGTAGAACTCATGGCTTGTAAGACTGCAATATAGATAAGAATTAATAAACATCCCAGTCTGAACACGAAATACTATCTCGAGCACATTTAATCCTGACCCTGACTGAGGCAGAAAAAGAAGATAAAACTCGGCAGTATGCTATTTTTTCTTTTACAGCTTCAGAAATCTGAGACTTCAGTGGGAGGAAAAAACACAGCTATTAGCAATGCTGATGTTAGTGCTGATGTGAGGGAACATGTCTTCATAATGTTCTCAGACTTGGAGGTTTGTGCAGCATATGAAATTAAAATGGGCAAAGAGGTCTGAGAAGTACTGAGGTTTAATAGAACAGGACAAGTGGTGGAGCTGAAAAAAATGAGTGACTGCTGCTTAACTGCAGCCATGATATGCAGTCACAAAAGCACCTTTACCAGCTGTCTGCTAGTTAAAGACAATACAATTAGTTTTCCTTTTTTTGCAGCACTGAAAGAGTTGTTGGACCACAGGAGCAGGCTTAATGGAAATTGGGCTGAGCAGAGCATGAATCTAGTTTTGCATCTCTTGTCAGAGCTAAGGCTCAACATAGTCCCTTTAGAACTAACTTGAGTTCAAGACTGAAGAACTGACAAAAATTGTCCTTTAGTCTAGCACTGGGTAGAAGAGACTGTTATGTGACCACAAGGAGAAAGAGTCTTAAATAAATAGTAAAAGTAATGAAAAAAACATAACCTCTGTGGGAAGAGGTTTACTGTAATATCTACATGAAATTTGATTCTTAAGAAGACAATTTTGTTTTTTGTTCAATTTTTCAGACAATCCTTGTGAGTGTTCCTGTGAAGGTGTTTTGTTTTGGATTTTTTGGAGGATGGAGTTAATTTTTAGGGACTTAGCAGAGTTTGATTAAGTGAAACTCTGAAAGACTTCTTCATCTCCTGATTTTGTTCTAAAAATGCTTAAATCCAAAGTTAGTGGAGTTTTGCATGAGAAATTGTGGATGTGACAGTTTAGTCAGAGAGAGAGAGAAACAGATAGCTTTCCCAGGCATCATCCTGGGGAAAGCAGTGGGAACATTCAGAAAAGGAATTAAAACAATTCTTATCTTAAGTCTCTGCAGCTGGTGTTTGTGAACATGTGAAATGTTTGTACGTGATGTTATGGAAAGATATTTACAAAGAGGTGTTGTTCCTAATTAACCAATGGGGTGATAGGTGTTATTAGAACAAATCAGGTTCTGGGTGAACGATGTTGCTTATAAAAATGCAAAGTTTGGTAGTAAAGAGAACTTTTTGTGCCTTCTGAAAATGCATGTAGTGTGTTGCCTTCATTCCCATTCCTGACTCAATGGTGACAAGAAATAGCAGCCATGTTTGTTAAATGTGGGGAAAACACTATGCTCTTCTAAGGCCCTGAAAAAGAATATTAAAGAGGATTTTTTTCCAAAATACTTATTTGCCAATAGCAGGAAGTCCTATTAGAAAGAAGGAGGAAAACCACCTTCAAAGTTATCTATTTAACAAAGAGGAGGTGGCTGGAAAAGAATTAGTGTCCAAGTAACAGTCTAAATATTTCAGTTGTGTTTGGATTGAGAGCACTGGGTTGAAAATTGCCTGGATGATGAACTGAAGCCTAGTTGAAGTGAAGCTCAAAGAGGCTTAATTTCAAGTGTAGGACACTTGGTCACAAATGTGTATTATATTTTAGTTGCTGTGTCAACAGGCATCGATGTTTTGTGTAGATTTGTTGGGCCTGACAAACAGTATGCCAAAGGTGTTCTGTCTCTAGTGAAGAAGACACTTGAAAACAGGTCAGCCATCAGTTGAATTATTGATTTTGTGTGGTATAAGAAATTAACTTGGTGCATCTGGGAAAGTAGTTCTGATCTCAGTACCATTCCATGGGCACAAGCAAAAGCTCAGTACTCCCTGTTCTAATTTGCACATTCACATGTACCCACTCGGACCTTATTTCTGATCATCTGATTGAAATCAGGAGGGACTAATGGGAGGCTTTGCTGCTGTATAATATCACAATTACATTATAATGACCATAATTTGTTCTCTCTGAGCTTTATCTGCTGTGGTCAGTTTACACATGAGCGGACACTTTGGGGTCAAAACCCTTCAACATTGTTTTTGTCAGGGAGCCAAAAGGTGACTGTAAAGTTCATTGAGCTGTTTGTACCCAGTGCTTCTCCCAGGCATGCTCTGAGGGCTGAGACACGTGAATGAGCACAAAGAATGATTTATTCTGACATTGAGAGGATGAACAGAATTTTAGGAAGTTGAATCCCTGGCCTAGGATAAGCAAAAACGCTTCTCTCCCTGCCTTCCCCCAATCCCCCATTAATGCAGCCTCCGCTGGGTTTCAGGGTGTCCCCAGTGGGCTGCAACGGGGTCTGGATAGCGCCGTCCTGCTTGGCACAGGCCTGTCCACCCGTCCGAGTTCCCAAGCAGTTCTTAGCCACAGGCAACCTTAGCAAGCTTAAGTGATATCAGCTCTTTTAGTGATTACCAGCTCATTGTGATTTCAGCTCTTAGCTTGCTAGGGGCCGCAGGCAGGCAGATGCAGGGAGAGACAGGAGAAGCACTGTGTGGGGTTCCACAGGAGTGTCTTTACTGAATCTTCTGCGAAGGTTCCCAGGGACAGCTCTTCTGCCAAGCTGGGCAAAAGTAGGTCTTTATATAGAGTCGAGGGGTTTTGGAAATTGTCCAATAGTAAGGGTCAAAGGAAAGTGACCTATGGTCTTACAGAGAGATAAGCAAGGGTCTGAAGGCAGAATCGAGGGGCTTCTAAGGTCCTGTCATCATGACTCGGCATTTCCTATCTTAGGCTTCTGGCCTCCAGGGAAGCCTTGCAGGCCCTGGGCCGGTTATACCCCGTGTCACAAGATCTTGGTACATTTAAAAGAACTAATGTCCTGTTAATTAGCACTGCAAGAGGTAGCACTGGCCAGACTAATTACTATCTTTGGGACTGCTGTGTCCAACTGGCTGGCTAAAACAATAAAGACAGATGGCAAGGGATTAACTGACTTTTTTGACAGTGGTTCAGATGCTGACTTGAGGAGCTCCAGTCTTCTTGCAGAGGCTGCTAGTAGGCTAAATGTGCTAGGACTCTGTCAAAAGCCAGTTCAATTAGTTAGCTAGATACTGAAATGCATTTGTATTTCTTTAATATTAGGCCAAATCATTGAAAGAAATCTAGTTAAGGAAACGTGTAGCTGAATTGAAACAATAGAGGAGCAGGGAGGAATTGATGGACTTAGTGTCATCATGCAGTACTTACAGGATGGACAGGGTATCAGACCTAGCCAGCATGGGATTAGGAGGGGTAGGTTGTGTTTGACCAACCTGATCTCCTTTTACGACCAGGTGATCTGCCAGGTGGATGCAGAAAAGGTTGTGGATATTGTCTATTTGGACTTCAGCAAGGCCTTTGACACTGTTTCCCACAGTAAACTCCTGAAAAAGCTGGCAGCCCATGGCTTGAACAGGAGCACTCTTTGCTGGGTTAAGAACTGGCTGGATGGCCAGGCCCAGAGAGTGGTGGTGAACGATGCTGCATCCATCTGGTGACCAGTCACCAGTGGTGTCCCTCAAGGGTCTGTGCTGGGGCCAGTTCTGTTCAATATTTTTATTGATGACATGGATGAGGGTATTGAGTTCATCATTAGTAAATTTGCAGATAACACTAAGCTGGGAGTGTGTGTTGATCTGTTGAAAGGTAGGAGGGCTCTGCAGAGAGACCTGGAATGGTTGGATAGATGGGCAGAGTCCAATAAGATGAAGTTTAATAAGTACAAGTGCCAAATACTGCGTTTTGGCCACAATAACCCCCTGCAATGTTATAGGCTGGAGATGGTGTGGCTGGACAGTGCCCAGGCGGAAAGGGACCTGGGGGTACTGGTCGACACCCAGCTGAACATGAGCCAGCAGCATGCCCTGGTGGCCAAGAAGGCAAACGGCATCCTGGCCTGTATCAGAAAGAGTATGGCCAGCAAGACCAGGGAGGTCATTCTTCCCTTGTACTTGGCACTGATGAGGCTGCACCTTGAGTACTGTGTCCAATTCTGGGCCCCTCAGTTTAGGAAGGATGTTGAGACACTTAAACGCATCCAGAGGAGGGCAACAAGGCTGGTGAGAGGCTTGGAACACAAGCCCTATGAAGAGTGGCTGAGGGAGGAGGGGTTGTTTAGCCTGGAGAAAAGGAGACTCAGAGGTGACCTTATCACTCTCTACAGCTTCCTGAAAGATGGTTGTAGTCAGGTGGGGGTTGGTCACTTTTTCCAGGCAGCAACTGACAGAATAAGAGGACACAGTCTTAAGCTGAGCCAAGGGAAATTTAGGTTGGAGGTTAGGAAAAAGTTTTTAATTGAAAGAGTGATAAAGTACTGGAATGGCCTGCCTGGGGAGGTGGTGGAGTCACCATCCCTGGATGTGTTTAAAGAAAGACTGGATGTGGCACTTGGTGCCACGGTCTAGTTGAGGTGTTAGGGCATGGGTTAGACTCGATGATCTTTAATGTCTCTTCCAACCTAGTGATTCTGTGTGATTCTGTGACTTCTTCCCATGGCACGGGATGTTTAAGTGGCAGTTCCATTCAACCCAAAGTTCATGTATTGGATCCTAATATTGGTCTGTCTGCAGCCATAGAGCTTTGACTATAAGACTTTTCCCCAACTGTGACTGAGCTAATTCCAAAACTACTGATTTCAAAGATGTGGCTTTTGAGGTGTACAGGAGCTATTCCACCTCTTGATATTCTTTAATGTCCTATGCTCCAGCTGGCATTGATGAAATCTGGCCTTTCGCTGAGCAGTGTGGGATCTTTTTTGTATTTTGTGTTCTTTTTATCCATGTGGTCAAAAAAATGTCAAGTCTATAACACGCCAAGTGCCTTAGAGCCTCTTTTTACAGAAAAGAACTAATTAGGTGTGCAAATTAAAAAGGGATGAAATGCTGATATTGACTATGATAGAGGCAACATGATAATAATTTCAGAAGTTAAAAAAAAATACCTCAGCCTCACTCCCTTAAAAGGTGCTTGCATAGGTTGCTTTATACAGCAGAGGCATCTGATTGTATCAATGCAGGTATCAAACTTCCACAGCTCTGGGAGGGAAAATGACCTGTTAAAAGTTTGTGTGGAGGAGTGCCAAGGGAGACAGACTATGATTAATGGTATATATATGCAGATGAAAAGCAGATAAGTGCAGTCAGTGGGTAGTATTTTATGGCCTTGTTTTACTGGAGTCTTCAGATACTTCTCATGTGTGTCAACCCTACATACTTTCATATAAATTTAAACTCCTGGGGAATTTCCTGACTTCTGTTACCTGAAGACATGTCTGCAGAACCAGAATTAAAACCCACATATTCCTGCCTTTCAGCCTTAGACTGATTTCCCTAAGCCACAATATGTTTTAGATAGGCTACCACTGCTGGCAGCCCATAGCTCTGATTCCTGGAAACTTTGAAATTACTTGTATATGGTGACAGAGGCATATTTTGCTTTGTGTCCACCTTCATTTGGGTTGTTGAATCGGTCCGGTTTCAGCGCAATGAGACCCATGAGGGTGGCTCTCTTGTCCTTGGTTAAGGAGACAGTGGTGAAGGCGCTGTGACCAGACTGTAATTCAAGATGAGGTTGGCATTCTGATCAGATGAAATGGGAAAGTATCATCTTCAAAGAGGCAAAATAATGAGAAACAGATGTTGATATTTATGAAACTAATTGTACATCAGTTGACCAACTATTTTTGTTCTTAGTAGTCTTGGAATTTGCAGATGTGACCCTACTACAAGTTGCCCTTGCTTATTGTAAGGGTAAAGCTACTTTGCATAAGGCCTGAGGACACTCACTGAGCTGGATTCCTTATGTAGAAGAAGATCATTTGACCTTGGGCATCAACCCAATGCATGTTTCTAAAGCAACCTGATAAAACAATCTGTGCATTTTTTTACCACACAGAAAAGGTGTGCGAGAATGACCAGTGACACATGCTATTTCACTGCTAGCAGGGTTTCTTAAATATAACCTGGTGCATGTAAGAGTGAAGAAGTTGAAAGTTAAAAAGCGGATTAGCACCTTGGCTTTAGTGTTGCATTGAAAATAACTCAATCCTTCAAAAATTGCTATTCCTTAAAAAAGCATAATGAGGGGTATCTTTGTTGATTAAAATGTTTCAAGGAACTAAAAATATCAAGAAAGCCTTTGCTGACCAGTGCTAGGTGATAGTCTTCAATCTACACAAGAGAAGCAACCAAATTGCATTAGCTTTGGATTAAAAAAGGGAAAAAATATTTCAAAAAGCCAGGCACTTTTGACAGACTTGAAATGTTACATAGAAAAGTGTTGATTACATAAGACTACTGAATAAAAGCAAAGCAGCCAATTTGGTCCCTTGGTCATCTTTCCAGCCAAGTGACCTCCTTCAGCTGACATCACCTCATGTGTTTCTAGCTATTTAAAATTTTCTTTTTTTCTGACAAGCCTTCTACTGAATATTACTTACTTTGAATTTTCTTTTTCCATATAGCATGAAAATTATCTGACTATCTCAATGCAGGGATGGCAATTCTTAAATTCATCCAGCTGTCATTACATATGGCACAATAACTTCTGTTTGCATGTGAGCATTTCTCAAAACTGCTGTATGAATTCAGGCCACTTCTAAACCCCTTCACAGTTTTTACCCTTGTCTTTACCTCAAGTTAGGACTATCTTGTCTTCCAAAAGTTGTCTGTGCTGTTCTGTTATTTAACTCTCCAGTGTCATTATCTTACAACTTGGGGAAACAATCTCTTGATCTGTTTCATTGAGGGGTGTAATTTTCTCTCTCAAGCTGGTTTGTGTATAACCCTAGGCTTTACCAAGCCTAGGACAGCTAAAATCTGGGAAAAAAGCCACAAAAACACATTTTGAAGACATCCTACAGTGGTTGCAGGAGTAAGATGGTATGGTCTCAGGTAGGTGCCAAGCTTCATTGGAATCAGATATTATTGTGAGTATGGAGTTTGTTAGAGCATATTGTGACTCGCTAGCAAGACAACCTTGACTTCCTATGGGCAAGGTTTTCACTCTGCTAAACTTGATTCTGCAGTTCCTGCCAACCACCATGGTAAGATGGGTACGTGAAGACCACTCTTGTGTACATGGTCTTTGCTTATCACTGAGGTTTCATCTACAAGCTTTGCTTCAACAATACCCAGCTGGACCTGCACTGTCCTCTCCTGCCAAACTTTCCCACAACCTGGTAACCACTCATGCTGTGGCAGGACTCATTCAGTGACTGGTAACAAAAGCCTATTTCTCCACAGATTAGTGTTAGCAAGCACCATCTTTTCTGAGTGGAGTAGCACATACAGGCAATTTTTAGTAGCCTTGGTATAGTCCTGGTAGACACAGAAATTGCACATTGATGCCCTAAAGTTCTGGGCTGCTTTAAAAGGCATTCATGCAAAACTTTCTGGTGTGTCAACCATAGTTTGCCATATTAAAAAGATTACCTTTTCCTCTGTCAGGCAGTCCCAGTGAGTTTGGTGTAAAACCAACAGGATTTGTTTGTCTCAGCTCCCCTTCTGCTTGTTCTTGAGCTCTCTAGGAGATGAGTGGAGTTTTGCTACCCCTCCCCCCAGGTAGGAGATCTATTTTGAAATTATTTCAAAGGCATATGATGTGGGATTAGACCAATCTAAATACACGCAGTGAGACCTTAAAGATCTAGAAATAAAACAATACACTTTTGAGACAGTATTAATATAGGAAGTAATATAAAAGCTGGTCTTCAATTAGAGGCCTCCAGGGGCAAGTATGGAAAATGCCCATGTGACATAGGGCAAATAGAGTTTTAGAAGTTTAGCAAATTAGCATAATTGACAAGAATCCCCACTTAGAAGCACAGTTAATGAGGCAATTCCCCCTTCTGGTTCAACCTCTTCTGGAGCTCCCCTTCTGCTAGTTGTTTATGGGAAAGTGTCTGGGGAGGGTAGTTTGTCCTTGGTTCCCAGAAGAAGCAAGATAGGATAGGGGCCTTTAGGAATGTATTTTGTCTTTCTGTCTAGCAGTAGGTAAAATGCTAGCTATGAATCTATATAGTTATACAATAACAGGCTAAAGAGCTACAAGTATATGTGAAAAATATATAAAAGCAAAAATCAGTTTGGCATCACCAGCATATTTCCCATGTGACCAGAAAACATTGATGCTTCTGTTTTTGAGTAGGTTAGTGCCCAAGGTCTTTCTGAAATATTTCAGATCACATGTCTTGAACTCGTCTGAAGTTCATCTTTTGAGCTTCACTATTTCTCTGTGAAGCTCTGAAGAAGACAGGCTCTTTAAAGATCCATTTTGTCTCCATGCCTGGTTGTGGGTGGGGCATCTGCTTTCTTAGCCTGTGGTGGGAGGATGGAGGAAACCTCACTCCTCATGGCTGGTAGTGCTTAGGTCTCAAAGAGTGTACCTTCAGTCTACCCTCTAAGCCTGTGTCTAATTCAGCCAAGAGATTGACCTTGCTTCCTTCCCTAAGATTCACACCTCCAAGGCTCTGTCTTTCACACCAGTCGTGTCAGGAAAGTTCTTCCATTTGAAAGACTCTCTGGTGGGTCATTGGCAACTGTTGCTATAAGGTCATAGTTTGGCAATTCCAAACAAAGGCAAGAGGAGTGCACTGAGACTTGGTGTTGTATTGCTGAGGTGCCTCCACCACCAGACTCAGCTGCCAGGTCCTCTTGTTCAAGTTGAAGGAATGGAGGTGCTTCCTTCTCTTATATGGATTATGGGTCATCTTCCAAATCTTCTCCAAGCAGTGTTCGATCTCTGAAGCCCTGAGGGCAACTGCACTGTTGAGCTGAGCAGCTTCATGGTTGCACTTTGGAATGGAGGATGGACTCTCTGCCCTTTGAATTAGCCATGTAGGGAAATAGCTGGGATTAAGTGAGGATAAGATCTAGCATGGGTGAAAAGCAACTGTACACAGGAAATATGCTGATTAACCTGTTCCCACCTGCATGGGTGGAGTCTGTTGGAGCTGTATTTCTGTATCTGAGAGGAAAATTAAGAGATATGATGGACCTCCATCCATCCATGCACTGAGTTGTGGGTAACTACTGCTGTTCCAGGCTCTGTCAAAGTTATTGCATCGTTTCCAGGGCTCCTCTCAGGTTGTTGCAGGGACACACAGAGCTTGCGACACAAACCCTCTGCAGAGCCCATGAATAAATTCCCTGGAAGTGTTCAAGGCCAGACTGGATGGGGGTCTGAGCAACCTGGTCTAGTGGAAAGTGTCCCTGCTCCTGGCAGGGGGGACTGGAACTAGATGAGCTTTAAAGGTCTCTTCTAACCCAAAACATTCTATGATTTTATGAGGCAGTTCAGCTAGTAATGGAAGGGGAAAAAAACAGGAAATAGTTTGTGAAAACACTTTCAAATTACAAATTACTAAAGGCTACCACACACACCAGGAATTTATGGAAATGATGCACACCAAAAGCCCTCTAGAAAGTTGATCTGGGTCATGTTTGGTTATTTAATTATTATTATAGCAAACTGTTCTTACTATTTAAACCACATTTTATGGGGAGAACAATTTGTGGTAGCCCAGAGACATGAAAATTCCTATTTTATTTTGTTGGGTTTTTTTAATAAAGCACACAGCAAAGCTTGAAATGAAAAAGCTAATGAAACCAATATCCTGATGAGTACTTGCACTGAAACTTTTTAAACATAAAAGAAGATATTAAGTAAGCTAATGCTTGAATGAGGAGGACTTTATAGCATTGACTCTGGTAGGGGTTGAACCATGCTATATTTTCAGGCAGTCAGGAAGATAATGAGATTTGTATGTCAAATTATATTTTTCATATATATTACTTAAAGCAATTAATTCCGAACATCAAAAGGCCAGCTTCTTAGTTGTCACATCAGTTTTATAATATGCATTGCTTTTATACTAGCTGTAAGGATCCAGTCTCCAAAATTTCTAGGTTTTGGGGTTTTTTTTGAACAGATAAATGTTACTCGTTAGAGTAGGCTCATTACGAAGGGCTTTCAAGGGAAAGGGTAAATATGTGAAGGGTTTCCAGTAAATTCACTACACTGCAAGATTAAAAAAAAGATGAAACCTTGAAATGCACAGGCGTTATTGGTGTAACGCTATAAATGGGAAAAGCCATCAAACATTGGCTAATTGCTAGCTAGGATAAGTTATTTTTAAAATTCTTTTCAGCTGGGGCAAAGTTATGTCTAAGTTCCCTTTGGCCTTGACAAGCCGTAACAGCCCACAGAGAAATGTATGTGTAGCACAGCGCATCAGAAGTCCCCGGCTCTGATGGCAGAGAAAATATGAGGATATTAAAGTTAGCTGGATAATTAAAATAATTACATCACAGTGAATGCAAAGGAGATCATCTTAAGGGATATTGTATTGTGGGAGCTTGGCTTTGACTGGTAATGCATGTTGAACAACAGACTAACAGACTGCTCCAGGGAACAGAGCAATAAAATCTTGTTATGAATTTGTTTATCAAGAATGCAGAGATAGGAAGGAACAGCAATGGCAGTTAGTTGGCCGAGTTATTGCTTTTTTAACCTTACTTTCTGCTGATAGTCTTTTGCCAATGCCTAAGCACCCTATTTACTTTAGGGGCAGAGGAAAAATAGGAGCTGCCAGAGGACTTTCAGGCCATGAGCTCTTTCCATACCTGGAAAGCAGGAGTCAGTTTCTGTGTCTGGTTCTTTGTCTCCTGTTGCCTTTGTCACACTCTGCTGGTGGCTCAACAGAGGTGCTGCTGGTGCTTCGAGAAGTGGTTCTGGCTCCTGTACCATGGTTGCCTTGCTTTCATAGAATCACAGAATCATAGAATGGCTTGGGTTGGAAGGGACCTTATAGATCATCTTGTTCCAAACCCCCTGCCATGGGCAGGGACACCTTCCACTAGACAGGTTGCTCCAAGCCATATCCAGTCTGGCCTTGAACATTTCCAGGGATGGGGCAGCCACAGCTTCTCCGGGCAATGTGTGCCAGCTCCTCTTTCAACCAAGATGGGAAGTGCTTGGCAACTCATAGACGATCAAAATTACTGGAAAAAAATTAAGATAATTTCTTCAATATACTCATTTGTTGCTTTGTGCATTTTCTGTCTAACTTGAGACTGTATCCTCGGTTTTTTCAGTTGGCACAATTGTGCCCACACTGTTGTCAGTCCAGGTTCTTCCCTCCCATGTTTAACAGGATGCTTAGTTTTGTCAGATCCTCTAGGGCCACCTGAAAGAAGATCCACACCACTGCCCTGATGCAACATTAGCTTGATATTTCTCCAGCATCTTCTGGCCAGCTAGGGAGCCAGGGTGCAGCCTGGCAAGAGGAGATGCTATCAGTGGGAAAACTCTCCTTTGGTGACTTCCTCAGCAATGAAAGGGGTTGAAATGCAATGGAAGATCTGGGAAAAAAGCACCAGAGGTGGACATTCAGAGATATGTTAACACATCGGCCCAGGTTATAGTTGACACTTCACATAATACTGTGTCAGTACAAAAAATCTTGGCAGCATCCTGGGTCTCAGCAGGGTCAGGTTGGTTGACTTTTCCATCAAAATACCAAACTACCAAAGTTTTTCTGCACAAGAATGCTATCTTTCCAAATTTCAGTACTGAGATCATACTCTGGGCATTTGTTGTTGCTGCTGTGGCATGAAAAACAGTGATTTACACCTTTTAAATTAGCTACTGCTTTCCACAGGAAGCGCAAAACAATGTGGAAAAACTTTGCAAATCCTGCAGATTGAAGCAATTTTTGGAATTCTACTCTGCTTTGGTGAGACCCCACCTAGAGCACAGTATCCAGCTCTGGAATCCTTGGCACAGGAAGGATATCTACCTGTTGGAGTGAGTCCAGAGGAGGCTGTGAAGATGCTCAGAGGACTGGAGCACCTCTGCTATAGAGACAGGCTGAGAGAGTTGGGGTTGTTCATCCTGGAGAAGAGGTTCTAAGAAGGCCTTCTTGCAGCCTTTCAGTACTTAAAGGGGGCTTAGAAGAAACATGGGGCCAAACTTTTTACATGGGCACATAGTGATAGGTGAAGGGGTGATGGCTTTAAACTGAAGGAGGGTCGATTTAGATTAGATATAAGGAAGAAGTTTTTTGCACTGAGGGTAGTGAGACACTGGCACAGGTTGCCCAGAAAGGTGGTGGATGCTCCATCTCAAGAAACATTCAAGGTCAGGTTGGATGGGGTATGAGCAACCTGGTCTAGTGGAAGGTGTCCCTGCCCATGGCAGGGGGGTTGGAACTAGATGACCTTTAAAGGTCCCTTCCACCCCAAACTATTTTGTGACTTTGTTCTATGACTCTAAGTCATGCAGCATGTTGTGAAGAATATGCATTTGTGGTATTATGTGGAGTGGTCCTTGTCTGGGGAAGTTTTTGGCTGCTGTCTGGGAAATAAAGATGTACATTGCTTTTCTCTGCCAGAAACTTCACTTCCAGTGCATTCAACACCAGAAGATCTCCAAAATGCTGTGGTGCCCTGCTTAACATAAACCTTTTCTCTGTGTTGTCTTTGGCATCCATGCTAAAGACTGCTGTCTCCTGAGCAAAGGTGTGAAGGAAATGTGGACCTGGGGTCATGCCAAGGTGGATGCTAGTACTAAATACTGCCACTGCTTAAAACCTTGCCCCTCTTGGGGTGGGATTGCAAGGGAGATGCTGACTACTGGGAGCAATGAATAATGCCAGTCTCCCATGTGGGGTTGAATCCAGAGCACTGACTTGGTGACAAGACCAAAACCCAACAGTGCTGCCTGTTGGGTCTCACCAGCTCTCTGTGGTGTCTAAACTCTGCTTGTTCCTGAGAAGGGGGAAGATATCTAGGATCTTTCCATGTCTTCAGGCTCCCATGGCTTGGTCTGTGTGACCAAAGTAATCAACTGCCCATGGTCAAGATGGTTAAACCTAGGGAAAACACAATAGGATTTTGCAGCTTTAAGCTGAATAAGATCATCCACCTGATGGCAGCAGAGAATGGGGAAGAGGGAAAGCCGAGGCCAGGTGAGCAGTGGCCTGCTGAAAATACACTGGGAATTTCTGACATGTGGAGTGTGATTTGGTGATGGGGCCTTCCCACAGGCAAAGCACTCCCCAGCACAAAAAATGAACAATATTGGATGACAAAACTCATTCACTGCTCTGAAAAGATGACAAATTCAGAAAGGCTCTCGGGTGGGTGGTTGCTCTGTTATCAGTCCCTTCGGGGCTGGGAAAGGCTGCAGAGTAGGCCCCAACAGGCTACAAAGTGTGAGCTCGCAGTGTTTCCCCAGGTCCCAGTCTGGAGCAGGTGTGAATGGTTCCAAGAAAAGGGAGAGAAAAACAGTCCAGGGAAAGCTTGGACTGCCTCAGCTAGCTAAACTAACTAACTAACTAAAAAGCAAAAGGAGTGCAGTGTTCTGCCCCGTCCATGCCCAGGCAACAACAGTGTGCCAGCAGACTGTGGACAGATGAGTCTAGTTCTTGATAACAAAACTCAGTGCTTTTTCTTCTCCCCGCCTTCACTCTCAGCCAGTCTTGAAGGCACAGAATATAATATCCAGCATAAACAGAACACCCAATAGGGGATACAAGCATCATAGCATCACCCTAGGACATTGAGATAACATCCAGCGAATGTGTAATGTGGACCCTGCTATTGATATGCCATATATCAGCATCTGCTCTTTGAAGATAGCATGGACCCAGGCCCAAACTGGAAGTGATAAGGAAAAGGAGCCAAAACCACAGCCAAGAAACACACATGCTCTAAAAAGGGGGACTCAAGGAGGGGCCATGAAAAATAGTTCCTGGAATATGTAAACTAGTTTATGGATATGCATAAGGGTCTATGAATATGCAACAGTCTGATGTAATGGAAAAGGTATTTAAGGGGTAGCCCCGAAGGTGACGGTGTGGTCTTGGCTAAGTGCCAAGACGCACCCAGCTGTAATCTTTGCTTTACTGTCTTTGTCTCCTATTGTCCTTTATTAAACTGTTTAAATTTCCACAGGAGAGTGAACTTGTTTTTCACAATTTTGGATCTCGCCCAGGATTAACACTTTGCCTCAAAGACCGCAGGGGACGCAGAGCAGGGGGCATGCCCCGCCCAAGTTTGGTGGCCTCGCTTGCTTCTTCTGGTGTGGATCGGTGTTGTAGTGTGCTTTTATACTTTGTAATACCTTGAAGTAGTTTGGTTTTTGTATCCGCGTATTTTTCCCAAATAGTTTATCCCAGACTGTACCCCCTTCCCTTTACCTATGTAATCTCTCTCCCTTGATGAGATCATCCCCAAATCCCCACCCTGGCTCTCTGTCAATCACTCAGCATCCCATCCCCTCCATCTAGAAGCTTCGGTTCAAGACGTCAAGTGATTAGCTAGAGGCTAGGGGTCAGCCCCCCAAGACTTGCCCTATACGCTGTCCTAAATTTCTATCCCCCAGTACCCATCCCTTAGGGTCATTTACAGGTTAGTAAAATGTTATCTACTTTTGGTTTCCACCTCCCTTTAAATGTAACCTTGGCACATCTCCCCGGGGCTCTCAGCAGGAGGCCCCCTAAGGTGTAGGAGCTCCCCTGGCTCCTGAATAAAACCTTGGATTAACCCCTGCTAAGAGTCGGCCCTTTATCTTCCACCGATGTCTCTAGTGTCTCTTCTGCTGCAAAGGCGACTAGCCTAGCTGCCCTCAGCACCCTCGGGGGACGAGGGAGTGTCTCCCTGCAGTCGGCCATGTCGGGGTTGCCTCCCTCCCCCCCCCCCCCCCCCCGCTGTCTGCCGACTCGGGCCTGGCCGGGGGTTCCTGAGAGGCTCCCAGAGGGCCGGAGACAGATCAGCAGAGTCAGGTTGCCACCTGGTGGACAATAGGAAACACATAAAGCGAAGAAAAGTTTAAAGGCTCCCTAAACGGTGGTAGCTCCACAAATTCTTGTGCACGAAGACCCAAAGAAGAAAAAAGGATTACTAAGTATTCTTTCAGGGGGGCAAATACAGGGGATGAATGTGTGTGATGAGAGGTGGGCTGGTTATTCCAGACCTGCTAAGTGTGTGAGGAATCTCTCACGCTGCAGTTCCGTCTTTTCGCAAGAAAAACGGCCAGTAAAGAGACAAAGTGAAATATAAAAGGAGTGAGAGAATCCCCTGGGGTGACTGGGACTGGGTCTCAGGGAAGAGGTGGGATGCCTTGGAGAGAGGGAGCCAAGGGTTTTCCTGGCACAATCCACTGGGAAAGCGGGATAAAAAGTGGAGGAGGCCCCTAAGAAATTCTGCTGGATTGAGGCATAAGATGCCCAAGAGCATCCAGATTTGAATTTATAATACCCATGGGTGGAACAAGTGACTTGAGAACAAAGGTATCTTATTTTTGTGTAGTCCTGTTGTGAGAATGAGACAGACATAAGAAGAAAGTGAGAAATAAGAGTGAGTGAGTGTGAATGGAGGAAAGTATATGCAATGTATATTGTTGATTTTGGGTTTAACTTTATTTTCTGGAAGGAGGAGTTCTATATTGTGTTGTTGAGAGAAGGGATTTTCTGTGTTACGGGGAGTAGGTGGTTTTCTATGTTGTGGGGCGTGGGTGATTTTCTGTGTTGTGGGGAGGGGATGAAATTTGAGTGGTTGGAAAGTAGGAAACATGGGCCAGGGACAAATAGATAAAATCCTGAAAAATGGGTCAAAGAACCAGTAACTTGGGTTCTGGGCAAGGAGGGAGTAAAAGGGTGCCAGCAGATATACCCCAAGATAGTCCCCTGGGAATGATGTTAGCTAACTGGGATATTGATCCTTGTACAAGAAAAAAGGATCAAGTAAAAATGATTCAGTATTGTATGATAGAATGGACAAAAAAGGAGATAACACCCTACCATGTTTATTGGCCTAGATATGGTTCTTTTGAGAGTTGGATTTGCCAAGCCTTAAACACGTTTGTAAATTCTAAAGAACCATTTAATCTGCAAGAGGGAGAATATGCTGTGTGCTGGACAGGGAACATGGAACCCCTGGGGATAAAAGTTTTTAAAATAGCAGAAACTCCTAAAAAAGCAAGAAGAAAAAAAGGAAGAAAAGGGCTGGGACCCCCTGGAAATGTTGCCTCTCCCGCTCCCACTAGTTTCCCTACCAGTTCAGGATTTTCTGCCTTAGCTGCGCCAGGGTTCCCGCCCATGCCAACTCTTGCAACCTCACTTGTGGCAGCTCTGTCTGCTCCAGCCCCGGCTGCCTCGGTCACCCAGACTGCTCCGGTTCCTCCAGCCACTCTGGCTGGGACAGGACTCACACATGCGCCGGCTGTGCAGCTTTTTCAAGCAGCTCAGGTTGACCTGGTTTTTCCAGCCCCCCTGGCCTCTCTAGCATTCCTGCCTGCGCTAGGCCTGGCCACTTTGGCCATCCCAACCCCGGCCGCTTCACCTGCGCTGACACCAGCCATGCTGGGCACCACCGTTCCGGCTGCCATGGACCTTGTGCAAACTGTCCACGACCTGGCTTGGTTTCCGCTGGAAGGCTCCACCCCTTTGGTAGTTCTGGTGATGGTCTCTGCCTCCCCCCCCCATCCTTCTTTTGGAGGACTCAGCCTGGATGCTGACCCCTGCTGTCAAGCCCCTTTCTTTGGCATCCCCATCAATCCATGCCCAGGCTGCTGTTCCCTTGGTAACGACGGCTTCTGCTGTTCAAGGGAACTTTCTCCTTAAAGGAGGGCCACCATACTAAAATACAAGAAGCTCAGTTAAAAAAAGTAAAAAAAACAGCTTTAAAATATTTTCCCTGACATTCTCCCAAAACAAGGGAAAAATGTTATAAAAAATGGAGAACAAAAGGGTTGGGATCAAGAGGTTAGTTTATTTCCATTACAAGAAGTGCATATGGGGGGAGTCCAAGGGGGGACAGGATTTGTAAATGTCCCCATGACTTCTTCAGAAGTCAGTGTCTTCGTTCGAAAAGACAGGTGTCCACTAAGGAAGGCAGGAGCTTCCCCTGAAATGGAAAATGCAAACCCCCTCCCTCCGAATTATTATAAATTTGAAATTAAAAGGCTTTCAGGCAAAGATATGGGAATAGAAATAACAGTTCTTTACTAGGAAAACTAAAAATACAAATGTAATCATACAAACAAACAAAAAAAACCAAACCAAAAAAACCTACTGATAGAGTAAGAATACGACCTGACACCCTATGGGTCAGGGTGTTGGTAACAGTCCGATTGAATGGTGGCTGCAGTCCTCCTGGAGTAACAGATGCTGTTCTGATGGAGCAGTGATCCTGTAGAAGGCTGTAGGTTTCCTCTGAAGGTCCGGTGGTGATGTAGATGGGCCTGGTCTTCCTCTGGGAATCCAGTGGAGAAGACAGCTACTCCTCTGGGAATCCAGTGGAAAAGGCTGGCTGTGGTGTTCCAAATCTCAGATTATATCCAGATTGGAATGCTTGGCTCCTCCCTCTGGGCGGAGCTTCCCACAATGGGATGATGTAATTTTATCAGTCATGTATTGAGACTCAGTGGCCCATTAACAGAAGATATCTCCCTGAGGGAGGATTGGTTTGTGGAAGAGATAAATAAAACTGCCCAATTAACAGAAGAAAACTGCTCCACAGATAGGAATAGAAGACACACACCCATTTCCAACCTAAGACAGTCAGAAATTTTAAAAAAGAGATTAAGGGATTATTGGAAGATCCCATAGGTACAGCTGAACAATTAGATCAATTCTTAGGTCCCAATATTTTTACTTGGGAAGAAATGCAGTCAATAATGAAAATATTATTTTCCCATGAAGAGAGGCAGATGATTAGAGCTGCTGGAATGAGAATTTGGGAAAGTGAGAATCAACAAGGTCTACCAGGGGACCAGAAAATGCCAATAGCACGTCCTAACTGGAACCAAAATGAAGAGGCTGGGCGAGGACCTATGAATGATTATCGTAATTTGATAATCAGAGGAATAAAAGAAGCAGCACCCCGAGGTTAATGGGGTTAAATGTTAAAAGGGCCTTTGAGGGACAAGAGGAAAAAGAAGAGACCCCAACTGAGTGGTTAGAGAGGCCCTGAAAGAATATGAAACAATACTCTGGAATAGACCCTGAAACCATAGCAGGGTAAGCCCTATTGTGAGTTAATTTTTTCATTCATGCCTGGCTGGATATTAGAAAAAAAATGGAAAAGATGAAAGACTGGAATGATAAATCCTTAAATGATCTATTAAAAGAAGCACAAAGGGTTTATGTACGGAGAGATGAAGAAAAAGCCAAAGTGGATGCAAAGATTATGATAGCCACAATGTGACAAAGTAATTTCCAGAGGAATCTAAATCCCCCAAGTACCACTCCCAAACATTCAGGTTTTAGATGTGGGAACCCAGGGCACAGGGAATATTTCTCTGTCTGCTCTGAGGGGGTCCTGACCCCCAGAGAAACACTGACTTTGACCCTCATTCATGAGGAAGACTTCCAAGACTTCAAGATATAGACTAGAGTTCACAAGAGTGGGAAATAGATTATAGAGAGTAGTGCAGTATGTCACTTGGGTGAGAAATTTAGGTTTTAGGATTTTTAGTATGTTGTAGATGGGAAAAAAATGGAGGACATTGAGTGTTGTCCTGAGCTCCTTATTCTTTCTTCTTCCTTCTTCTTCCTTCTTCTTCCTTCTTCTTCCTTCTTCTTCTTCATGGGTTTAGGTGATGTTTTACAATTGAACAGAAAAGTCCACATTGCGGGCTTCAAGGGATCAGTTATTGGGTTAAAAGGGAAAGTAATCTCGGTGTTAGTTCTTAATTACATCATTTAGTCTTAAAAGACCTTGTAACAAGAGATTTTGGGGTGCCATTTTTGCAGTGCTTTTCCAATGTGCAGAGTCTAATACAGACAGCATGCAAACTTTAGATAAGGTAACAATAAAGAAGAAACTGAAGACCAAAAAAGTCCTGTGCATCTCCTTTTCCTAACACAAAACCACTCCAAGAGGGTTTCCCCTGACAGACAAAACCCCCAGGGAGGGGCCTATGGTGAAACCCAGAAACCAATATTTAGAGAAAGGGAAAAGGGAAGAAATAGAATCCTGGCACAATCAAAATTCCAGGACCAATCTAAAACTGCCTGCTATTACTGTGGGGAAGAAGGGCACTATAAGAGGGAATGCCCTCACCTAAAAAAGGATCTGAAAATTTTCCAGGTGATACAGCCAGAAGAGGAATAGGGAGGTCATGGGCTCTATTTTCTGGGGGACAAATACCATCTAGAGCCTTTGATAACTTTAAAAGTAGGCCCCCAAGAGGAGGAGTTAGAATCGATAGTTGATACTGGGGCAGAGAGAACTTGTGTGGTAAATATCCCTAAGGCATGTGATGTCAGTAATGACACTGTGAAGGTAACAGGAGCTAAAGGAGAGGGGTTTTAAGTCCCTGTTATTAAAAAAGTAGTAATTGAAGGGGAAGCCAGAATAGGGATGGGACATGTCTTATTAGTTCCTGGAGCAGGTAGAGACTTATCAGGGAGAGACTGACAGGTGAAACTAAGAATAGGGGTCATATCAGAAGAGGGGAAGATGACAGTTAAAGTACTAAAGCTGGGCCAAGAAGATGAAGAAAATATAAACAAAGAGGTTTGGGCTGGGGAAGGAAATGGGGGGAGGGCCTGAATATTGACCCCATAAGGGTCACAACTGAGAGAGAAGAATGTCCCATGCATGTTTGTCAGCACCCTAAATTCTTAGAAGGAAGAGAAGGCTTAAAGCCAGCAATAGAATAAAGGATGGGACATTGGAACCTTGCATGTCTCCTCATAATACTCCTATTCTCCCAGTAAAAAAATCTGATAGGAGTTATAGATTAGTACAAGACCTAAGAAATGTTAGCAAGAGAACTCGGACCCATTTCCCAGTGGTACCCAATCCCTGTACTCTTTTAAGTAAAATCCCACCCCAGCATCAGTGGTTTACTGTGGTGGATCCTAAAGATGCTTTTTGGACTTACCCATTAGCAGGGGAAAGTCGAAATATTTTTGCCTTTGAATGGGAGGATCCAAATACTGGGAGAAAACAGCAACTAAGATGGACAAAGTTACCACAGGGATTCACAGTGTCTCCAAACCTATTTGGACAAGTTTTAAAAGAAATATTACAAACTTTCCCCACTCCTCCTGGAATACAAGTTATGCAATATGTGAATGATCTTTTACTATCAGGAGAAGTTGAAGTAAGGGAGGCTACTATACAACTTTTGAATTTTCTTGGGGAAAAAGGCTTTAGAGTATCAAAAGGGAAGCTACAGTTTGTGGAGCCAGAAGTAAAATATCTCAGCCACTTAATAAGCAAGGGAAGCTGAAAGCTAAATCCTGAAAGGATTGCAGGGATTCTATCTCTTCCCCCTCCCTCTACAAAGAAGGAAGTTAGAAGGCTGTTCAGATTATTGGGATATTGTAGATTATGGATAAAGGGTATACACAGGCAGTAAAATTTTATATGAAAAATTGACAGAAGGAGATGTTATAAATTGGACTAAGGAAGATGACAATAAATTAGAAGAATTTAAATTGAAGCTTGCTTCGGTACTAGCTTAGAGTATACCTTCATTAGAAAAGCCTTTTCTTCTGTATGTGAATGTGGAAGGTGGAGTAGCTCATGGAGTTTTAGTCCAAGAATGGGGGGGAATAAAAAGACCAATGGCTTATTTATGAAAATTGTTGGATCCAGTGAGCCATGGCTGGCTAGTTTGTTTTCAGGCTATAGCAGCTACTGCTATTATGGTGGAGGAAAGCCATAAACTTACTTTTGGAAGTAAACTAATAGTGTATACACCTCATGCAGTCCAAAATGTGTTAAATCAAAAAGCTGAAAAATGGTTAACAGATTCTAGTATATTAAAATATGAAGCTATTTTGATAGACAGTCATGACTTAACACTAGAAGTAAACAAAAGTTTGAATCCAGCAATTTTTATATGGGGAACCAAAAAGTAATTTAACGCATGCTATAAATGATCAAATCAGCAGCTATATTTATAAAAAATTTTAACAAAGATTTATTAGATCAACAACAAAAATAGAATTTCAAAAAACTACTACAGCCAAGGCAGCGTCAACCCCGGAAGTCGGCGCTGGGTGAACTTGGATCCGACTGAAAAAGTGCTAGCGTCTCTTCAGTGGTTCACACCAACTGCTTCATGCCGCTAGCTTATATCTCGTTTATTCTGCCTGAGGCAGAAATGACAGAAGGTTCTTTTGTGTCCCTTCACATGTATAACTGGGACTATACAGATGCAGAAATATACAAAAGCCAGTCCAGATGTCCGGATGGCTGTCTGAACTTCTTCGGAATAGCCTTCTTTCACATGTAACAGAGTGGCACCAGTGCTTGAGTTGGTAGATGCAATCTCCCCAGGTGCAAGTTCTTGTGAGTGGCTCAGACATTCCTGAGAAGTCAGCACTCATGGCCCGGGAAGGTTTCATTTTTATGTTAACAGACTTGATATTATCTTAACAATGTCCGGGAACTAATTGAATAGAAATAAGACTCTACTCCCAGCCAGGGTGGTCAAAGACATAAGTTGGATCTTACAATATTTTATACACATATATAGCATGAATTATCTCTACTATATATTACCACACATAATTGTTAGAAATTATACAATACCAAACTAAAGTTTGGGAAGGTCAAGCAGAGCAAGCCCACCCAGAAGGGTAAAGATAATATGCTGATGGTTCATCCAGATGCATACGAGGAAAAAGAATGTCAGGATATGCCTTGGTGGATGGGCAAAAGATGCAGACCATCAAAAAAGGAAAATTACCTTAAAATTGGTCTGCTCAATCTTGTGAATTATTTGCTCTAAAAAGATCACTGGAATATTTGGCACACAAGAAAGGAACTATTCATACTGATTGAAAGTATGCTTTTGGGGTAGTACACACCTTTGGAAAATTTTGGGAAGAAAGGGTGTTACTAAACTCAAAAGGAAAGGGACTGATATATGAGGGACTTATTTTGGAGGTTTTAGAGGCATGAAGATTGCCTGAAGAAATAGCTGTACTACAGTTTAAAGGACATGAAAGGGGAATGACTTCAGAAATAAGAGGAAATAATTTGGCAGATCAAGAGGCTAGAGATGCAGCAGGAAATAGGACCAAAAGGGTTATGTTAATTTTGACCCCAGATAAAGAATAATTGGAAGTTTGAAAGTTTAGTGAGGTGGAAGAGAAGGAACTCAGTAGGATAGAGGGAGAGAAAGATCAGTTAGGGAAATGGAAACTCCCTGATGGGAGACAATTACTTAATAAGCAACCTACTAGGAAAATATTAGAAGACATGCATCAAAAAACTCCTTGGGGTACTCAAGCTCTGTGAGATGACTTTCTAAGGAATTATGAGTGTATTGGAATTTTTGGATTGACAAAAATAGTAACTGAAAGGTGCATAATTTGTCAAAAATTAAATAAAAAGGTAATGAGGAAAACAACATTTGGAGGCCTTGAATTAGCTCTTTGAGCATTTCAAAGTATCCAAGTGGACTTAAGTTCCTCAAGTACAAAGATGGAAATTTTTATTAGTAATAATACACCATCCAACTCATTGGGTGGAAGCTATTCCCACTGTCAGAGCCACAGCCAATGTAGTATGTAAAACCCTTTTGGAACAGATCATTCCCAGGTGTGGAATGGTTAATAGGATAGACAAACACATTTTATGTCAAAAGTCTGACAGCAAATAACTCAAGTCTTGGGAATAAAATGGGAATTACATACCCCATGGCATCCACAGAGTTCAAGCCGGGTAAAGAGGATGGACCATACTTTAAAGAGAACTTTAACAAAATTAATGATTGAAACCCAAATGTCATGAGTAAAATGCTTACCTTTGGCTCTATTGAGGGTCCGAACACAACCCAGGTCAGGCCTGGGAGTGTCACCTTATGAGATGATGTTCGGATTACCCTTTCTTACCACCCAACATGAAACTGCTACTTATGAAGTAGGGGAAATGAGTATTAGAAAATATGTCACCACAAATGGAAAAACTCTTGAAAATTTGTGGTTGAAAGGGATAATCCCTCAAACCACACCTTTAGAATTTAAAATCCATAATATCCATCCAGGGGATTGGGTACTAGTGAAAATGTGGAAAGAACAATCTTTAACTCCACAGTGGGAAGGTCCTTTTCAGGTACTACTGACGACTGAGGCAGCGATCCGGACCAGGGAACGAGGGTAAATCCATGCCAGCAGAATCAAAGGTGCTGTGGAAGAACCTAAGGAGTGGAGTATAACAACCGAACCATGTGATACCAAATTGACTCTTAAGCAGGGACTGGGTGGTAATGGACTGGGAGGACCCAAATGATCCAAGGAATGTACAAAGAATTACGCTTAATTGGGAAATAAGGCTGAGCTCATATCAGTGGTTTCAAGTACCACCTGGACAAGTCCTGAGACACCTCCAATACCCCACTTCAAACAGGAGGACCAGGACTGTTTTGGACAGAGAGCTCTTGTACTCTGGTGCCGCGGTCTCTTCGAGCCCACCCAGGGAATGCCAGTTGCCGGGGTCTCTCTCTCTAGCTGGTCAGAGTGACCCCGAAAAAGTTCAAAAGTTTCTTTTCCCAGCCCGGTGCTTGAAGAAGGAGTCAGGGCTCTTCATTTTTCGGTCTCAAGGTTGTTTATTACATCTTATCTATAAAATTCTTTCTCCCTGTCCAGCCGAGATCCGTTTGGCAGGACAGTCAGAGGCACTCCGCCCACCCCCAGGGTGGTGTTATCTTTATATACTACAAACTACGTGTACAATATTTACAATCATTCTCCAATACCTATCATCTACGCTAGACAGTGAGTTTCTACTCTAGACCAATCTAAAAGTGCCAACATCACCAGACAAGATGGAGGTAGAGAAGAAGAAGAAAGGCTAGACACGCCCAAATCCCTCCATCTTGTCACCAGAAACCCCTATACCAAAAATCCTAAAACCTACATTTACACTCTGTGAATACTTTATCCCTATACCATCTAAACTGCCGTGGCCTCTATCTCCTCATGCAAAGGTGCCAAGCTGTTCCATGGCCCGCACTCGAACACGATGGTGTTCTGGGCTGTGTGCCAGGGTGTTGCTTTCTCTTGAGCTACAAGTGGCTACTGGGGATATTTCTCCTCAGAGACACCTTCGGCTCGCAAGCAGTTACTATTAAGCACTCGAGATAGGCCCATGCAAAGCAGAACTCAGTTTACCTCTAGTAGAAAAGTCCAGGCGATAGTGAAGAGGAAGAGAGTGTGTTCTGCCGGAGAGTTAAATCCAGAGTTTATTCCAAGGTATTACAGTTCCGAATCTCAGTACTGCTCCGAACAGACCCCAACCGCATGGCCCCAACGCCTTTTAAGCTCACAGGAAGGTGGGGGGGGAGGACAGGTGAGCCACCAACCAGGTGGGAGGGGGAGGGTCTCAGGGAACAATGACATCTGGACAGGCCAATGACCACAGGCCTGAAGGGCATCTTTTGAACTTCTGCCAATCTCATGATGCCCTTCCTGAAATGTAGATTTTGATACAGCAATCCGGAACTGGGCAGGGGACAGGCAAGGAGGAAGTAGTCACAGCTGAGGGGAAGAACCTAGCTTTACACCACAACACCAGGGTCTCTGAGCCCCCTGGCAAGGGTCCCAGGAAACTCCAGACTCCCAGAGGTATGTCCTGAGTTCCGACACTCTGGCTTTAGCCTGTGACTTCTACAAAGAGGAGGAAGAGTTACAACTTCCATATCAGTGCCATATCGTATACTGTTTGATTCACCCAAACATCGGGCATGCTAGCTGGGTTAAATGTAAGTGTTTAAATTGTGGGGAAAATTGGTATTGTAGTTCACACAACAGACGCCCTCGTTGCAGGAAGTGTTGAGTGCCAAATCTATCCTCTATCCAGGTAGAACTCAAAGCAACTGAAATAACTGTTTTATGGATTGGAATTATTAGTGCCTGTTGAATGGGAAATACCTGAGGAACAGTGGGAAACTACAGTTAAAGAGTGTCAAAAACTATTTGCCTGGAAATTAGCTAAGAGAAAGTGACAAAGAAAAAGAGGACAAGACTTGCCACCGAGAAGATCATATACACCTGCTATGGGTAGCAACCCTATAGGCATGGGAGGTGGGGGTATAAGCCATTCCAGACCTCTTTTATTCCTTTTTCTGTCACTCATCTTTTGTCTTTTCCCTTTTGGGATACCAACAAAGTCATGTCACAGATGTTACTGAAAGCTGTATATGGAAAGACACCAAGGTTCCTTTTTTATTACCCTCACCCATATCAACAGTCACTGTGATAACCCATCCAAATAAGGCAATTGTATGCAAAATGGGAAAAAGTACCGGATTGCAGAAAATTCAGGAACAAGTGGTAGCAGGTTGGGAAGTAAATGTCTTAAAGGAGAGAGACGGGTTTATTTTACTTTTGCTGCTAGGAATAAAGTCCAAGATTTGGTTAAAGAACAACTGGTAAACAGAATAGCAAAGCCAGTACAGTAATCAAAATATGTGCCAATTTCACTGGCACATATTTTGATTACTGTATGTACAAAACTTGAACAGCAATTAGAAAAGGAAATAGATATCTCAAGACTGGGGAAAAATCAGTTTGTGGAATTAAGGGAAAGAATAAGTAAGGAACTTAACATAACCAACTGCTGGGTCTGTGGGGGAGCTTTGATGTCAGAATAATGGCCATGGAATGGCAGTAGCCTAGGCCCTGTTGAACTCCTTAAGTGGAGCCAGACAAATACAAGGGGGGAAAACTGACCATAAGGGTGGATTTTAAGCTCAACAGTGATAGGGAAAGAATGTCTCTGGTGCACTGGGAAAAAAATTTCATAACAAAGTAGGAAATACTCCCTGTAAGAGATAGCAGTGGAACTTTCTCATGGTGCATCCCAGAGGAACCAACTCATTATTGGACTCGAGGAGAAATGAAAAAGAGAAACTGTAAATATAATAATGAAATTGGACTTTTTCAATGTAATGATACAGGTAAAAAATCTTTATTCTGAGATCCCAGAAATATCCAAATTTTGGGAAAATATAAATCAACAGAAAAATTATTATTGGAAAGCACCAGATGGCTTATTTTGAATATGTGGAAAGAGAGCATACCCAAGACTCCCCTCTAGTTAGAGGAGTTGCACTTTGGGAATTATACAACCAGGATTCTTTCTTCTACCAGGACAAAATGGAGATCAATCAGGAGTACCAGTTTATGAGGACCTAAAAAAAAATAAAAGGGACTTGATTTGGGATCCCAAAACTGGGGAGATGAGGAGTGGCTCCCTGAACACATAGTGGAAACATATGGGCCAGCCACCTGGGCACAAGATTTGAGTTGGGGATATTGGATCCCAATTTATATGCTGAATCGTATTATAAGACTCCAAGCAGTTGTAGAGATAAAAATAAACAGAACTGGTCGTGCAATAGAATTAATATCAAGGCAAAAATCCCAAGCAAGAGCTGCAGTGTATCAAAATAGGTTGGTCTTAGACTATTTATTAGCTGAAGAAGGGGATGTTTGTGGAAAATTTAATACATCAGATTGTTTGAAAATAGATGACAATGGAGATGCTGTCCTAGATATAGTCAGTGATATCAGAAAGATAGCCCTTATACTCGTCCAAAAGTGGGAATCAATGCTAAAAACTAGCTGGTGGGATAACGCATTGGGAATAGAATGGTGGAAGAAACTAGGCTTCTTCCTTTTATGTGCTACAGCTGGTTTGATATTTTTTCCCTGCTTGATCCGCTGCTTTATTCGGCTAATCACCAGCATAGTCCAGGTCATGCAAGTGGTAACAATGCCTACAGACCCAAAATTGGCTACATCTGGGACTGCACAAAAGATTATGGTGTTAAAGAAACAAAAAAATATGGAAGACCCCTTGAAGGAAGCAAAAATGATTTATGAAAAAAAAGCAAATAATGGAGGATGGAAAACAAGAAATACTGCTCAAGCCAAATGATTTGTAAAAAGGGAAGAGGAGGTATTGTTATAAATACATATTATGTTGTTGGCTTTTCGCAAATATTATGATGAATGTTATATGCATAATGCTAAAATAACTTTGCTTTTATTAACAAAAACTTAGACATAGTAGTAGTGGTAGCTGATATAGTTATGAGTGAACTGTCTGTTTGGTCGGGATAACATCCAGCGAACATGTAATGTGGACCTTGCTACTGATATGGCAATTATCAGCATCTGTGTTGCTATAGAGCCCCACACGGCGCAAAACACCAGGGCTCAGTCAGAAGGCTGTTTAGACATTTATTAAAGCAGCATGTTGCATTTATAGTTTTACAAGATGTTTACATTTACTTAACAAGCACATACACTGCCCATCTGTCACCTTTTGAATCCAAAAAACCTGAGGTGGTCCTGTAGATCCCAAACTTCCAGTGCCACAACTCCAGTCCACTACAGTTGGAACAGAAGTCATAAAAGGAAGAAGTTGAGCAATACAAGTGCCTTTTTGAATAACAACAGGAGGTTCACTAACAGACACCATAGTATGAATTTGTCCACATAATCAGAATCAATAAGACCTAAATGCACATTAATACCCTGGATAGTGCTACTAGATCTTCCCATTAGAAAAGCACTCAAACCATTGCCTATAGGACCATGGGCATCAAGAGGCACTTTACATATACCTCTTGTCAAAATAGTCACTGTGTCAGCTACCGGTATATCAATCCCTGCAGAGCTTCTCTTGTCCCCTGTGTATCGTTCACAAATGGAAAGCTTTGCAGTGCTGGCAGGGCTTGTGATTGTTGTTGGGGTATTTGTGTCTCCACGCGCCCCTCGCATTCTTCTTCCAGTTTCCCTGCACTTGCCGACCACCTGAAAAAGATCATGACTTACAAAATTTAGCAATATGGCCAAAGTCACCACACCGATAACAAGGCACTTTATTGGACCAAATTACCCTAGAGTGTACAAATCGTCCAGCAGTTTGAGGGCATTGTGCCTTCACATGCCCTGATTCTTCACAAGCAGAACATCTGGGAGAAGACTTCATGACTGTTGCCAGAGCAGCCATTTTATGCTCAACTGAACCAAACTTTGAGCCAGCAACTACAATATCAGACAGCAAGGGATCCCCCAGTAAAGAATCAATAATTCTCTTGCAATCCTCATTCGCATTTTCCTGGACTGTCAGCATAAAATTTGCCTCAACTTGTCATCCTCTACCTGCTTCTCAAGGGCTGCAGCAACCCTTTCCACAAACAGCAGAAAAGGTTCCTTCACCCCTTGCTGGATGGTAATATACCTTAGTTTAGGAACTGCCATTTCCATTGTTTTGAGTAAAGCAGTCATACCCAGCTACGGGTATGTGCCAGAACCAGAGGGTCCCATCTCGCCTGTAAGTCCGGGTTAAAGAAAGGTCCATTGTCTAGCAAGGCATCAACTCCCACAGCATGACGTGGATCGTGCTGAGGTAACTGCATATTGTCCAACGCTGCTCTTTCAACCATTTGTTTCCAGGTAGCTTGAAATACACCATACTGCACTGGCTGAAACAGAATTGTAGCAAGGTGAACAATATCATAAGGAGCAAGCACATCAGCATTAAGAATGTGAATCAGTTGCATGACCTGCAAAGAATTAACACCATACTGATCTACTTTTGCCTGAAGATCCTGTACAACCCTCCATGCAAAAACCTGATGGCTATCTCTTTGTCCCAAATTAGAGGCATCTTTGAAAACAGGAAAAGCCACAGGCCCACCAGAAGCAGCAACAGCCATCTCCATCCTTTTAGGTGGACCTATTTTCTCTAATAAATTCAAATCCCCCACTTCAGCTGCTTTCATTCTCACATGCTCCCAAAATTGCAAAGGGTGTTAAGGAGTCACAGCCACCTGGCAGGGAGGTAAAGTCCAAGAAACAGCAGGCCTGGATCTGCTATGAGGCCTAACAGAAACAGATCCCTGTGTCATTTTAGATGCATTTATCACTGGCAGTTCATTGTTGAAACTACAGCTAGGCAAAGAAGGACACAATGTTAAAGATTGCATTTTTTTAGCCAGTTTAGAAGGGAGAGGAGGGACGGGCTGCTCAGCAGGGGGTGGAGTGGAGGCAGACTACTCAAACAGGAGCAAAGGAGGGGCAGATGGCTCAAGGGAACGTGGAGAGGAGGGGAACAGCTCAAGGAAAAGCGGGGGGGAAACAACCAAACCACGGGAGGGCGGGGGAGGAGCAGCTGATCCACGGGGCGGGGGGGGGGGGGGGCAGCCGACTCACATATTTTCCATTCCAAGGGAGGTTCCTGCCTTCCTTGGCAGACACCTGTCTTTCAAACCAAGACAGAGGTATTTAAAAGATGTGTAGAAGTGGCACTTGAGCACATGGTTTAGTGGTGGCCTTGGCAATGTTGGGTTAACTCAGATGGTTTTCCCAACCTAAATGATTCTGTGATTCTATGCTGGCAGAGTAACACCGATGTATAAACTTGAAAAAGTAAATTTGGATGGTAATTGCTAGCTTTAAAGACCTTGCTGATCTTTACATGATTAATTACCCATTTATGAGAATTGGAAAATAGTATTTATTTATATCCATATAACCTTTCAGTGACCAAGTAATCAGAGCAACAGCATGGCAGTGATTTGATGTCAGGTGAAAAGCCACTGACACCAATAAGCCTATGCTCAGAGAACACAGCAGTGACAGGCTAGAGGGCAGTCTTGTTTGAAAACCAAGGAAAGCTGAACAAGTTGATTTCAAAGATAACCACATTCTGCATTCAAAGCAAACCTTTAGCTAATAATATTGAATGATAACAAAAGAGACTATGGTCAGTTACAGGCAATAAACGATTAATTAGAACCTTGTCATAATTGACTCTTGACCTTTGAGTCAAGACAATAGGCAATGTGTTTTTTTCCCTGCTCTTGACTCCACTAGTGTCAGCTGTTGGATACAGACGAGTTATGTCATTCCATTGGGAAAGTTGATGGCTGGTAGTTTGAGGATATTTAGCAACTTAGAAACTAATTAGGTTAAGATTAAATTTTCCACTCTGCCAAACTAAGCACAAAAAGATAGGTCTTTTGACACAAGAGACCACTATGGAAAGAAGTAAATGCTGACTGGGCACATGAGACACCAGCACACATTTCTGGCAGATCCATGTGGCATATGAATGTGAGAGACACAAGCTGAGAGCAAGTGAATCTGTTTATTGCAGAGTTAAGACAATACTTATACACTTGGTGTGAAAAACTATGTTCAGCAGTTCACTCGAAACCGGTTGCAGACCTGTAATAAATCCATCAGCTTGGCAGTTTTTTTCTCTCAAAGTTTACAGGTTTGACAAAACAGGACGCCTTTCCTGGTTTTGGATTGCATGTGATCAGCTTTGTTTCCATTTCTGAGCATGCTTGCTGCTGCAGCCTTCTACAGTGGTGGCTTCCTGTAACTCCACATCTCCCCCTTTTTGGTTTTTATTGGGGTCATAGATAAAGCTAAGGTAACCATGATTTGTTTTTGCAAGATTCCTGTGAAAAATGGAGAAATGCTTCTGTCACAGCTGCTAGTTATTGAATGTTCCCATTATCCTGTATAATTTTTCCCACTGTCCCTTATCATTTTCGCACAAGGTGACAGTTTTGTGTGTCTTTCCTGATCTATCAGTGAAAACCATCTTTGCATCAGGGATAGGCATCTTTGACTGTAATTGTCATAGGTGGAAGTGAAGTTTTTGAAGGATTGTAGCAGAGTGTGTCAAGGCATCGTGTGAAAAAATTGTCCGTTATAGTCTACAAGGGCAATTTTAAATGGCAATGATCTGGTTTATCCAGATCAGCCTGTTTGAAAGCCAAGTCAACTTAAGAAGCAGCTTTTCATCAATGGCCCCTATCAAAAACGTGTTGAAACTATCAAACCCCATTGCATCATCAGGTCTCGCCCCCACCAAATGCCCGGAATAGGGAGTACATATGGCTGCAAGGTGGCAGTCTTGCCTTCTGGTCTGATGATTTGCAGTTCTTTTGTACACTGCCGGGGAATCTGCTGACCTCCGATGTCTGCTTTGATGGCAGTTGAGGGTGCCAGAGGCCACTCAGGAGGCCACTCCTTTCAGGATATGATGGAAACATCTGCACCAGTGTTGACTAAACCTGTAAAAGACTTAGATTCTATTTGACAAGTGAGTAGTGGTTGTTGGACCCCTATTGACCAAAATATTTGTGGGGTTCCTGTGCTCCCAAATACTCCTGCATCTCGTTGCTGTAAGATTGGTGCTGAACAGGGAATTGCTGGCAGCAGTATTAATTGTGTCAGTCAGCTCCCCTGTGCCACAGTACAGGGAAGATGAGGTGTTCAAGCAATGATTTTAATTTTCCTTTTATAGTGTCAGCATCAGTGATTCCTGATAATATAAATAGTCCTGTGTGGGTAGTAGAGGAGCATCCCAGGAATAAAGCATGTGTTTGAAAAGACAGTGGCCCGCACACAGAGGTGGGCAGCAGGTGAAGCGAGGTATCATTCAGGGTTGTGGTAATGCTGACAGCCAGGTCCAGGCCAGCACTTCCAGGGGTGCCCCTTGCAAGGCTTGTGCTTGTATTGGTGTCTGATTGAGTGTGGTCTGTGGTAGATAGGGACAGGCAAACGGAAGATCACGCGATGTGATGGAAAGCGGCAGGATTCCTTTTCCCTTAATCCCCTGAGATAAGAGATCACCCTAGGAATGTAACTAGGAATGTAGCCCCCCTAACGCTAGTAACTTTCCACTCCTTACTAACCATAGATGGTACTGCAGACCCCTCTCTGACGTAGTGAAGCCCCCTAGACTATAAAACCCTACGAGATGAGACAATAAACGCCTTTTGACCGTCTACCACATTGGTGTCTGCATCCGTCATTGGCCCGAGTGACCCATGGTGAGTTTGGGTCGCCGTGCTGTCCCTTGAAACCAGGTCGCCTTGCCTTATAGCAGAAGGCAACAGTGGTCCCATTGGATTGGGGGGACACTGGACTCCACACTTGCCTTCGAGTTTCCCTGCATTGGCAGATGGTTGCCGTGTTTGTCATATTTAGACTGGCATTGATTGCTCCAATGAAACCCTTTTTGGCAGTGAGGACAAGGTTTACTGGGCTTTTTATTGCCTCTTTGTCCCATTGGACATTGCTTCCTAATATGTCCTAGCTCCCTGCATTCAAAGCAATAGGTGCTCTGGCCACATCTGGGCTGTCTCAGCAGCAATTTGTTCTGCTTTAAATTGTTCTGAGTGGATATTAGTGCATGCCTTGATATAATCAGAAATTTCAGCATCAGCATGGTTACAAATCAGGTTCAGGGCTTTTTTACAGTCATTGTTAGCATTTTCATAAGCAAGAGATTTTAAGACAGCATCAGTTGCTTTCTGCATATCAATTTGCTGCCTAATGACAGATTGTAATCGATCAGTAAAGGTAATATATGGTTTCTGAGGCCCCTGCCTCACAGCAGCAAAACTGGACTCTATTTTTTTTTTTGTATCAGGTTCTTTTCATAGTGCACACATAGCCATAACACTAGATTGATCCCACGCTTGTGGTGGGAGTCTAAACTGTGCCTTAACAGTAGTGTGCATTTCTGTGCCAGAAAGCTGTGATGCAGTTATATTAATGGGTGGTTGTTGATTACGATTATTCAGTGCCTGAGTTTGAGCCAAATCTACAAATTCTGTCCACCAGAGCATTGCCCTCCTGTCAAAATTGTCTTAAAAAGAGATTTCCAATCCACTGGTAACATAGTATGTGCTTCTGCAATCACATCCAATAAATTCATAGTAAAGGAGAAATATAAACCATTTTATTTCACCGATCTCCTCGGTTCCATTATTATCTCATATGACGATTGTTTGTGATGTGGATTTTGATTACAATATACAACAGGCATTGCTTGAAAAAATTCAATATCACCCTCCTCCAGTGCTCATCTCTGGCATTTCTGTATAAACGTTTCTGGCTCAGGTCCTATAGGTGGTATTGTTTCCTCATCATAGTCACTAGAAGAATAGGATGTGGTCTAAGCTGGTGGTGGAATATGTGAAATATTTGCTGCAGCCTTTTTGCATAGTGCTTTTAGTATTTCTTCCACACTATGAGTAGCTGCTGCCATAGCACATACTGGGGCTAGAGGAGGCTATAAATCTGGTCCTTGTCCAGAGTCAATTGGACCGAGACCAAACAGCTCCTTTTTCTCTGGATCATTTTCCTCAGGTGATGTTTCATTAACAAAAACAACAATATCTGACAGCGATGCAGGTGGAGCATCCACAAGCATGCCATCTGAGGCCCTAAATTTTTGCAAAGCTGAATATATCACACACCAAGTAATAACATCATCAGGGTGGACATTGTGATGAGAAATTTGGCAGGTTTGTAAACATTCACCGACCTTTTGCCAGTGAGTAATGTCATAGGAACCATCTGATGGGTACCAGAGACAAAATTTTCTGACCCATAAAAGTAGCTGTGTGAGGCTGTCTTGGTTTGAAAAGACAGCTGTGTGCTAAGGAAGGCAGGAGCCTCCCCTGAAATGGAAAACGTAAACCCCCTCCCTCCAAATTGTTATAAATTTGAAATTAAGAGGGGCTCTCAGGCAAAAATATGGGAGCAGGACTAACAGTTCTTTATTAGGGAAGAAAATAACAATAAAATAAACAATGCAGTAAAACAAACAAAACAACACTGACAGAGTCAGAATACGACCTGACACCCTGTGGGTCAGGGTGTTGGTAGCAGTCCAATTGGAATGGTGGCTGCAGTCCTCCTGGAGTGGCAGATGTGGTTTTGTTGAAGCAGTGATCCTGTAGAAGGGTGTAGTCTTCCTCTGGGAATCCAGTGGAAGAGGCATCTGCTCCTCTGGGAATCCAGTGGAAAGGCTGTGCTGGTGTCCCAAAAATCTCAGATTATATCCAGTTAGGACTGCTTGGCTCCTCCCTCTGTGCAGAGCATCTCACAATGGTTTGCTGTAATTTTTATCAGTCATGCAGTGACATTCAATGGCCCATTAACATCAGATGTCTCCCCGGAGGGAGGATTGGTTTGTGGAAGAAATAAAGAAAAACTGCCCAATTAACAGAAGATAACCGCCACACCTCTAACTGATGGCAAATAGAATACACATTGCCTTGCAATCTAGGACTGAGGCGTTGGGGTTGGAGTTTATATCCTTGTTCCCTTGTAATACACAACAGATAGCCTTCATGCAGTTTTTGGGTTTTTGTTGTGCTTTGTCCCATTACAAAAAATGCTTCCTGACCATTTGCAAAGGTTGACCTGTTCTATAGCCAGCGATGAAAGGAGCTCCTTGGTGATCAGCTGAACATACCCATGGTTGGTTTGGTCAGGGTATGCCACCAGACTGGATCACATCAGTAGTAATGAAGTCCCTGTTAATCGGGAGCCATTTGTGGTATATGAATGCAAGAGACACAAGCTGAGAGCAAATGAATCTGTTTATTGCAACGTTAAGATAGTATTTATACACTTAGTGTGAAAAATTGTGTTGAGCAGTTTGCTCGAAACTGGTTGCAGGCCTGTAATAAATCCATCAGCTTGACAGTTTGTTATTTTTCTCTCAAGGTTTTACAGGTTTGACAAAAAAGGATGCCTTTCCTGGTCGTGTGTAATCAGCATTTTTTCTGTTTCTCAGCATTCTTGCTGTTGCAGCCTTCCACAGTGATGGCTTCCTGTAACTCCACAGATCCAGCTACTCTAATTAGATGGAACACAAAACCATCCTCCCGCTCACGCAGACCTGAACTGCCAGCACCTGTGGTGTCTCACAGCTCCAAATGCTGCTAGGGTCAGGGGAGGTCCCTATGGTCCCCCTGATGGCCTTAGATCCTCCCTGGGCACCATTTCACCATGGGATGGTCTCTGCCCACCTTATACCTTCTGGTTCGCCTAATGCATATTGCAAACTTAAAGGATAAAATAAACTCAACTGCCCAACTGAATTAGTAAAAATTTATTAAATTAATTGTGGGCTGAAATGATGGGCTTGCAAGGCACCACCTTGCTGATTGCATCTCACTGCTAATCTAGCTGAAATCTGCTTTTGAAGAGTAGCAAATCCTATCTCTTCCCTTGCATTGGGATTTCTTTCATTGTGCCTCTTGCCTGCAAAGACCCTATTTGGATAAACCTGTTGCTCCCCATTCCCAAGGTCCTGGTGCAACTCCAGTTTTCTGGGAGGGCATTTGTTGGCTCCTTCCCACCCCATGGCCATCCCAGGGCTGAGGACAACTGAGAACCAGGCTATTTGGTATGGAGGCCACATTTTCCATTCTTGGCCAAGCACATGGTCATCATGGGATGTGCTTCAATGTACACACCTAGATACACAATGTCCGTGATGAGGGCAGTTCATGGGATATGCTTCACTGCCTGGAGCCTGTCCACAGCACCAAAACTCTAGAAGTATTTGCAGGATTTCGTTCCAGTTGAATAAACCCTTCCAGGTAGGAATACCCTCTTGAATGCGATCAGGTTGAAATTAATTTAGGTTCCCACAGAAAGTTCTTTTTAAAAATAAACAAAAATCAAAAAAACCCTTCTGAATGTCATCAAATTTTTTTTTCAAATACACAAAACCAGAAAGGGTTATGTTAATATTGCTAAAAGCCCTTTCCCACACCCCCAAAAGCCCCACATCCCTACTCCAAGCCAGCGCTGCACTGCAGTCCTCTTCCTTGTGGTTAGCACCATGGACTGCTGGAGAAACTGTAATTGTTCATAAAGTAGCACATCCCAAAGTAGGATATTTTTTCAATAGATGATTAAACCAATATAAATAACACTGAAGCATGCATGGAAACTGTCCTAGGGTGACTGTTATCCCCATTCGTGTGTATGTAATTTATGCTGGATATTATGTTCTGTGCCTTTAAGACTGGCAGAGTGAGAGTTTTGTTTTGGGCCTCCTATCAGCTACTCGGCGGGACATACAGATAGCACCAGAGCATGTTGCGGCTTCTCTGCTTTTTGCCCTGCTTTTTGCTCTCGCTCTTGCCTCTGCTTCGCTTCTGCTTTGCTTGCTCTTGCTTCTTTCCCCCCTTCTCATTAGTTACTTTAGCTAAACAGTCCAAATTCCTTTCTGGACTGTTCCCCCCCCCCCCCCCCCCGTTTGGACCTGCTGACTGCTCCAGACTGGGATTCAGAACACCGAGAGAGAGAGGTTACACCTTGTGCCTGCAGCAGCTGCCTCAGCACCGGAAGGACTGACAACAGCAAACCCCCAGGAGAGACTTTTCTGAATTTGTCATCTTTCTCAGAGCAGTGGAAGAGTGGTGTCATCCGGTATTGTTCATTGTGTGTGCTGGGGGGTGCTGTGCTTGTCAAATAAACAGGTTCTTTCCACCTCTCTCCGAGGAATTCTTCCTGAACCAATTGGGGAAGGGGCCTGTGGGTTTGCTTTTGGAGAAGCCCTTTTTGGGGATTCTCTCCAAATTTGCCTTAAACCAGGACAAATCTTGGCGCCCAACGTGGGGCTCGAGAGAGAGTGGAGAGACCCTGTTTTGAGTGCATTTTGGTTACCATTATTCTGTTTCAGTGTAAAGCAGTTAATAGACATGCTTTTTGAATTCATAATGTCTATTGGGGGGAAGGCTTGCATGCATTTCTGGTCCCTAAGGTTTTTTGAGATCTTAATACCTCTATGGTCCCTTGGTTTGTTTTCTTATCCAGAAATAGCTCTTGTATTGTCTCTAATACGTAGCTTTTACAGCAGAGGGGCAGTGACCAGAGTAGCTATCCTGCTGGGCTTGGTGGTAATAGCTTGCAAGAAGTTTGTAAACATGCTGGGGTCTGCTCCAGGTGTGAATGGTTCATGGCTATGGTTATGCATCCAGATTGTTAGAGGAAGAGCAGGGGGTGAGGCTTTTCAGCCTTTGCTTTCCTTCTTCTCCTCTGAATCTGTTGCATCGCTTTTGGAGAATGTTCAGTTTCCCCTGAATGTTAAAGAGACCATCTTTCTAGTACTCAATCTGGTAAGCTTGCTCTATATAGTCTGCTGCATCTCTAGAATGAGGGCTGAGATTTCTAGCCGGGCTGATGAGATCCCTGACTCAGGAATAGACCCAGGTGTGGAAAATCCTAAGTGGTGTGGGAAATGGGAGAATATGGGCCAAATCCTGAAGGAATTCTCTGACCCTATAGTCTGGGACTTTCCCCATGATCAAATTCAGAACCCAGTTGAGGTGGGGAAATATCTGAAAGAGAAGTACCAGGATGACCCTAAAGAGAAAAAGATCATTGCACTGAGCTGGGCCTTGGCATACGCTTATCGCACATTGCTAGATACGGTTGGCCAGCAGACAGAGGCAGCGGGGCAGGGAGACAAAACAGCCAAGCTAGATAGTGAGCCTAAGCCAGCAGCTAAACCAATGGCTGTAGCTACCAGCACTAGAAGTGGGAAATGCACGGGCAAGACCAATCGACCAGTGGATGATGATGAGGATGATGCAGGAGAAGGACCCTCAGCGCCTCCTGATGTAAAATCAGAAGTCAAAGCAGCAGGTGCCAGACCAGAAGCCCATATGGAGTCCTTTTCCCTGAAGGACCTCCGTGGCCTAAGGAAGGATTACACCCGGCGACCCGATGAATCCATAATTAGTTGGTTAGTCCGTCTCTGGGATGCTGCAGGTGAGGCCACAATCCTGGATGGCACTGAAGCCAGGCATTTGGGATCCCTGTCACATGATCCTGTCATCGACCAAGGAATGATGAGGGGGGTTAATCCTCACAGCCTCTGGGCACGGGTCTTGGACAGTGTTGCACAAAGATACCTGTGTGCAGATGATCTTTATATGCAGCAGACTCAGTGGAAGACCATAGAGCAAGGGATCCAACGCTTGAGAGAAATGGCAGTGGCAGAGATTATCTTCTCAGATGACGTAACAACTAGGAACCCAGACTTGGTACCATGCACGTCTGTGATGTGGCGGAAACTTGTACGACTCGGGCCACACGAATATGCTTCTGCCTTAGCCATAATGAAGCGGGATGAGAGGGATGAGACCGTGCTGGATATGGCGAAGAAGCTCCGAGCATATGCAGACGCTGTGCATGGCCCAACACATGCCAGGATCGCAGCAGTGGAAACACGTCTGCAGAAGTTAGAGGATAAGATAGAGGAGAATCACAAGAAGCTCAGGGAGGAAATTAAGGAAGACCTTCTCCAAATCTCAGCAGTACAGATCAGACGTCCTAGTGCCCAATACAGACGTTCCCCAGATGGAGAGAGAAGGTACACCCCACGAGCTGAGCTGTGGTTCTTCCTGCGTGATAGTGGAGAGAACATGAGGAGATGGGATGGGAAATCTACTGCTGCTCTGGCACGACGGGTACGTGAATTGAAGGAAGGCAGGACTCAGAGAGGGAGTTCCACCAAGAGGGAAGCAGCTCCAGTTGCCCATAGCCGAACTGCCAGATATGATGATGATATGTCTGATCCCCTTGAAGGAACATCCAAGACATATGCCCAGGGAAAGAAGGATGACCAGGCTTAGAGGGGCCCTGCCTCTAGCCAGGTAGAGGCTAGGGAAAACCGTGTTTTTTGGACTGTGTGGATTCGTTGGCCTGGCACATCTGAACCACAAGAATACAAAGCTTTGGTTGACACTGGTGCGCAGTGCACATTAATCCCATCGAGACATGTGGGGACGGAGTCTGTGTCTATTGCCGGTGTGACAGGGGGATCCCAGGATTTCACCTTGGTGGAAGCGGATGTGAGCCTGACGGGAAATGAGTGGAAGAAACACCCCATTGTGACTGGCCCGGAGGCCCCATGTATTTTGGGCATAGATTACCTTCGAAGTGGGTATTTCAAGGACCCAAAAGGACTCAGGTGGGCATTTGGGATAGCAGCTGTAGTGACTGAGGGCATCCAGCAATTGAACACTTTGCCTGGGCTGTCCGAAAACCCATCTGCAGTAGGACTTCTGAAGGGAGAAGAGCAACAGGTGCCAATTGCCACTTCCACAGTGCATCGCCGGCAGTATAGAACCACTCGAGATGCTGTGATCCCCATCCATAAGATGATCCGAGAGCTGGAGAGCCAAGGGGTGGTCAGCAAGACCCACTCACCCTTCAACAGCCCCATTTGGCCTGTGCGTAAATCGGAGGGGGAATGGAGATTGACGGTGGACTACCGTGCATTGAACGAAGTGACTCCGCCGCTGAGCGCTGCTGTGCCGGACATATTAGAGCTCCAGTACGAGCTAGAGTCCAAGGCAGCAAAGTGGTATGCCACTATTGACATTGCCAATGCATTTTTCTCCATTCCTCTGGCAGCAGAATGCAGGCCTCAGTTTGCTTTCACCTGGAGGGGAGTGCAGTACACCTGGAACCGACTGCCCCAGGGGTGGAAGCACAGTCCCACCATCTGCCATGGACTGATCCAGACTGCACTGGAAAAGGGTGAGGCTCCAGAACACCTCCAGTATATTGATGACATCATTGTGTGGGGGAACACAGCTGCGGAAGTGTTTGAGAAAGGGAAGAAAATCATCCAAATCCTCCTGGGAGCTGGTTTCGCCATTAAAAAGAGCAAAGTAAAGGGACCAGCTCGTGAGATTCAATTCCTAGGAGTGAAGTGGCAGGATGGACGGCGTCAGATCCCTACAGATGTCATTAACAAGATCACAGCTATGTCCCCACCAACCAATAAGAAGGAAACACAAGCTTTCCTAGGTGCCATAGGCTTTTGGAGAATGCACATTCCTGAGTACAGTCAGATCGTGAGCCCTCTTTACCTGGTCACCCGCAAGAAGAACAATTTCTACTGGGGCCCTGAGCAACAACAAGCTTTTGCCCAGATCAAGCAGGAGATTGCTCATGCAGTAGCCCTTGGTCCGGTCAGGACAGGACCAGATGTGAAGAACATGCTCTACTCTGCAGCCGGGAACCATGGCTTGTCCTGGAGCCTTTGGCAGAAGGTGCCTGGGGAGACTCGGGGTCGGCCACTAGGATTTTGGAGTCGAAGCTACAGAGGCTCTGAAGCCAACTATACTCCAACGGAGAAAGAAATCTTGGCTGCCTATGAAGGAGTCCAAGCTGCCTCAGAGGTGATTGGCACAGAAGCACAACTCCTCCTGGCACCCCGACTGCCGGTGCTGGGGTGGATGTTCAAAGGCAAGGTTCCTTCCACTCATCATGCCACTGACACTACATGGAGCAAGTGGATTGCCCTTATCACTCAGCGCGCCCGTATAGGTAAACTGAATCGCCCTGGGATTTTGGAGGTGATTACAACTTGGCCCGAAGGTGAAAATTTTGGTGTCACAGATGAAGAACCAGACCCAGTGACACGGGCTGAAGAGGCCCCTCCATATAACCAGCTGCCACCAGAGGAAACACGCTACGCTCTTTTCACAGACGGTTCCTGTCGCATTGTAGGGATGAACCGGAAGTGGAAAGCAGCCGTATGGAGCCCCACACGACAGGTCGCTCAAGCTACCGAAGGAGAAGGTGGATCAAGTCAACTTGCTGAACTCAAAGCTGTTCAGCTGGCCCTGGACATTGCTGAGAGAGAGAAATGGCCAAGGCTCTACCTTTACACTGATTCATGGATGGTAGCTAATGCTCTGTGGGGATGGCTGGAGAGGTGGAGAGAGGCCAATTGGCAGCGTAGGGGAAAACCAATTTGGGCTGCTGATGAGTGGAAAGACATCGCTGCTAGGGTAGGGAAGCTACCTGTCAAGGTCCGCCATGTAGATGCCCATGTCCCCAAGAGTAGAGCCAATGAGGAGCATCAACACAATGAGCAAGTAGACCGAGCTGCAAAGATAGGGGTGTCAAAGATAGACCTAGATTGGGAACACAAGGGAGAGTTATTCCTAGCTCGGTGGGCCCATGATGCCTCAGGTCACCAGGGTAGAGATGCCACCTATAAGTGGGCACGAGACCGAGGGGTGGATCTAACCATGGACAGTATTTCTCAGGTTATCCATGACTGTGAGACGTGTGCTGCCATCAAACAGGCCAAGCGAGTGAAGCCCCTGTGGTACGGTGGGCGGTGGTCCAAGTACAAGTATGGGGAGGCCTGGCAGATCGACTACATCACACTGCCCCAGACACGCCAAGGCAAGCGCTACGTGCTGACCATGGTAGAAGCCACCACGGGATGGTTGGAAACCTACCCTGTGTCTCATGCCACTGCCCGTAACACCATCCTAGGCCTTGAAAAGCAGGTCCTTTGGAGGCATGGTACCCCTGAGAGGATTGAGTCAGACAATGGGACTCATTTCAAGAACAGCCTCATCAACACCTGGGCTAGGGAACATGGTATTGAGTGGGTGTACCATATCCCCTACCATGCACCTGCTGCAGGGAAGGTAGAGAGGTACAATGGGCTACTAAAAACCCAACTGAAAGCCTTGGGTGGGGGATCCTTCAAAAATTGGGAGCAGCACTTAGCAAAGGCTACCTGGTTAGTTAACACTCGAGGTTCCACTAACCGAGCAGGTCCTGCCCAGTCTGAGTCCCTGAATATAATAGATGGAGATAAAGTCCCAGTGGTACATGTCAAAGGTTTGTTAGGGAGGACAGTGTGGATCAATTCTGCCTCAAGTACGGACAAACCCATCCGTGGGGTTGTTTTTGCTCAGGGACCAGGATGCACATGGTGGGTGATGCAGAGAGATGGAACAACACGATGTGTACCTCAGGGAGACCTGATTGTGGGGTGAGAATGAAATTGTTTGACGATATGGGGATAAGGGGTGGAATGTCCTAGGGTGACTGTTATCCCCATTCGTGTGTATGTAATTTATGCTGGATATTATGTTCTGTGCCTTTAAGACTGGCAGAGTGAGAGTTTTGTTTTGGGCCTCCTATCAGCTACTCGGCGGGACATACAGATAGCACCAGAGCATGTTGCGACTTCTCTGCTTTTTGCCCTGCTTTTTGCTCTCGCTCTTGCCTCTGCTTCGCTTCTGCTTTGCTTGCTCTTGCTTCTTTCCCCCCTTCTCATTAGTTACTTTAGCTAAACAGTCCAAATTCCTTTCTGGACTGTTCCCCCCCCCCCCCCCCCGTTTGGACCTGCTGACTGCTCCAGACTGGGATTCAGAACACCGAGAGAGAGAGGTTACACCTTGTGCCTGCAGCAGCTGCCTCAGCACCAGAAGGACTGACAACAGCAAACCCCCAGGAGAGACTTTTCTGAATTTGTCATCTTTCTCAGAGCAGTGGAAGAGTGGTGTCATCCGGTATTGTTCATTGTGTGTGCTGGGGGGTGCTGTGCTTGTCAAATAAACAGGTTCTTTCCACCTCTCTCCGAGGAATTCTTCCTGAACCAATTGGGGAAGAGGCCTGTGGGTTTGCTTTTGGAGAAGCCCTTTTTGGGGATTCTCTCCAAATTTGCCTTAAACCAGGACAGAAACAATGAAGATTTAAATGTAATTACACAGGGAAACATGGATTATGACTGCTTATTGAGGCTGCAGTGCAGCATAACTAGCATAATTGAAGTGAGGGGATTAAACTGAGCTTAGGAGGGGTTTGATTCTCCAAGGCACTGCTTTAGGTTTCTCCATTTCTTTCCTGCTTAAAAAGAAAATTTGGGGACAGACTGACATTTTTACTTTGTTACTGGAATAATTTCCTCACTAATGTTTCCATCAAGAGCAATGAAATTTAATTAGCAAAATTAAAAAACTCCACCATTTTTCTATAGCCATGGGAATTGCAGGAAGTGAAGTGAATTAAGAGATCACACCACTTAGGGCCAGTTTTGGAGAAAATTTTGGAGTTGTCCTTGTGTGTCTGACATCTATAGATTCAAGCTCCAAAGGAGAACTTAGTGACTGTTTCAGCTGACCTGCCCAGGTCTTTGTCATACCATCCTTGCCTTCAGCCTGGAAAACCCCAGTCCTGAGGACATCCACCTTCCTTCTCTTTATTTATCAATGACATTGCGTTATAGAACTATAGAACAGTTTGTGTTGGAAGGGTTCTTTGAAGGTCATCTAGTCCAACCCCCCTGCCATGAGCAGGGACATCTTTCACTAAATCAGGTTGCTCAAAGCCCCATCCAACCTGACCTTGAATGTTTCCAGGGATGCTGTATCCACCACCTCTCTGAGAAACCTCTTCCAGCATGCAGAGCCAATGCAGATTTATTTGGGAAAGATGCTCAAACCATAAAATATCATCATGTTTAAGAGACTCATCAAGCAAGCTCTGGGGCCTTACAAGGTGAATGAAAGCTGGAGGACGGAGAAGAGCAATCATTCCCATATCAAAAGTGGACTTGGGGGTTAACTACACCATTCACTAAATAGCATCAGACTAAACACATTTTGTATAAAAAAAAGTACATCAAAATTTAGGGGTAAAGCCCCATTATAAATTAGTATAAACAGAATAAATAGTATTTTGAAACTACCTAAAATTAATTTGAAAATGTGAAGCCCTTGTCCCCACTGCTGTGTTGGAAAAGAATGAATTTAAGTAAAACAATTAAGGTTAAATTAAACATTCCTTCAATCTAGGATAAATATTTTTAATTTTAAGCAAAAAATTTCTAAAAACCCCTTTGCTTATGGCTTGAACAAGCTGTTTTTCTTTCAAATTTTGCAGGGGATAGAAAATAAGGGAGAACTTTTCAACTCAATCTATGGGACAGCCGATGGTTGGTGGGAAAGATGTTGGGTGCTCGGGGTATGATGGGCACTGGGATGGCTCTGCTCTGCACCAGCATCTGTGGAAAAAGTGTTTTACTGCCCTGTTGTTCTCTGTCTTGGTTTAAATATGGATTTTTCTGGTGTACAAGCTGGGTTACATCGTATCTGGAGGGTTCATCCAGGTTTGTCATTTAAAAAATAGGTAGCTGAGGTTCCCTGCAACAATGAGATTTTTTATTGAAAACTGGAGTGATTTTGACTGTGGAAAGCTAGTTGTCAATTTTCTGTCTCTTTTCAATGTTATTTAGATATTTTCAGAGTTTTGTTTTGGATAGGGGAAAACACAAACTTCATTTGCAGATGAGTTTGTCATTCTGTGAAAAGTCATTGCCATTTATTATAAAGATTTATTTAAATGATTTGCATTCAATTAGGTGAATAACAATTTGAAAAGTAATTCTGGGCACTTTGTCGTGCATATGGCTTCAGCTTTTCCACTGCTGTTGCATATATGAGGACAGGGGTCTACTTTGCCCAAGGGAGCCACCTGTGTGACAGCCTGCAGTGCTGCCCACCCTGCTTTGCCCCTGGCAGCTTGTAGAGCCACCCACAGATTCAAGGCTTTGAAATGAGTGTTTTTCCCATTGATTTTTATTTCACAGAAGTCCTTTATCTCATCCTACAAGAAAAACAGAGAGGGGCTTTTTACAAGGGCATAAAGTGATAGGACAAGGGGGAATGGATTCAAACTGACAGAGGGCAGGTTTGGATTAGATACTGGGAAGAAATTATTTAATTTGGAAGTAGTGAGGCACTGCTACAGGTTGCCTAGAGAAGCTGTAGATGCTCCATCCCTGGAAGTGTTCAAGGCCAAGTTGGATGGGGCTTTAAGCAACCTGGTCTAGTGGAAAGTGTCCCTGCCCATGGAAGAGGGGTTGTAACCAGATGATCTTGAAGGTTCCTTCCAATGCAAACCATCTTAGTGTAGTATATGATGTAGATAATTCATGCTTTGGAAATTGTATAAAAATTATAAAGATCCATCCATGCATCTGACCCCCATGGCCAGAAGCAGGGCTTTTCATTTCCAAAAGATTTCCTGGACTCGCCCAGATAAAATCATGACCATTAACGAGTGAATGAGGCTTTCCTGGGTGATCAACGACCATTTCCCAAGAATGTCCAGAACATTCACCGAACAACACCTGGGAGAGATTACATTGAAAAACAGGGACGTCCTGGCTACAGCTGAAAGGAAGACCATTTCGAGGAGCTCAGACAGCCATCCAAGCCTGTGGACTGATTTTTGTACTGGACTGCATCTGTATAGTTCCCGTTATATGTATGTAGCAACTTACAGAAATCTTAGATCATTTCTGCTCCAGGCAGAATAAACTGTATATAAGCTGGTTTCCTGGAGCAGTTGCTGTGACACTCTGGGGAGACGCTGACACTACGTCGGCTTGACCTAAGTTCACCCAGCGTCAAAGTCCAGGGTTGACGCTGTCTTGGCTGTGGCGGTTTTATAATATTTTATTTTTTTTGTTGTCGATCTAATAAATTTATAAAATATTTTTTAAAAATTTGGCTGCAGAATTGATCATTTATAACAAATTGGTGACCCCTACGTGATCTGATATTGGAGTCTGGGACCCCTTTTCCCACCTGGGGGGCGCCCCGCTGGTTTTAGCGGCCTGGACGGGAATCGGTTTTCAGAACCAATCAGATCCACAAAAAACCGCAGACCGGAGCTGCAGATGAGGATTGGAGACGCGTGCTAACAGAGCCACAGCCAAGGAGATAAGGGTCCGTTCTCGACTCGGAAAGACCTAGAGAGCTCTCCGAGATCCGAGGTTTTTTTCATCCATAAAAATCAATGTGCATGAAGAATTCCAAGCAGGAAAAGGACCGTAAGTATTGCATGGTTGGGTGGAGCGTGATTGGACGCGTGTGTGGGATGTGACATTTTCACGGAGCAAGTGCAGGCCCCACGATTGCGGTTCCGCTATCCTGCGAGGGAAGAGGCCAGTCAAGGGGGAAGTGAGAGGTTCGGGTTCGAAACACGAGACCCGGGGCTCGGGAAGAGTCTAGGGGGAAAACCAGTCACGTTTGGGATCGGAAAGGGGGAAGCGAGCCTGGAAAGGTCCAGGAATTCGTACACCTTCTGAAACCGGAGGAAACAGGTAAGAAAGACTACCTACAAGTCGACAGGGCGGTCAACTGTCCGACTTGGTCAGGCTGGCGACTTTTCGCGAGCCGGAAAACCTGACGTTGGAGAAAGGATCGGGACTCGAGACGAAAGTCCCAGGAAAACAACAAAAGGTAAGGAAATTCGTAACCTTCTTTGAGAAAATGGGGTTGGGAAAAAGCAAGGGACAAAAGAAAACCCAGGAGAGAATCCCTCAGGTCCCCAGAAGAGTGTTACCAGAAATACCCCTAGACAGCCCTCTGGGGTGGATGCTGGAACACTGGGATGAGAATCCACGAAGGTGGGGAAAATCCAAGGAAAAGATGATTCATTTTAGTATGGAGAAATGGGGAGGGAGGGAGATCGGACAGTACGTGGTTTTGTCGATATTCAGCACGTTTGAAAGTTGGACCTGTGAGTCTTTGTTTGACCACGTGAACGGTCGCAGTCTGCGGGACCCGGAGGAATTTGAGTATGCAGACATGTGGAGGCATGCTCGCCCAAGTCTGTACCCAGTGAGAGCCTGCCGGCGTGCGGCGAAAGCAGGGAGGGAGTGGGAACCATTGGAAAAACTTCCACCCCCTTACCTTGTGGTTCCACCGCAGCCAGATCCCGTGCTGGCACAAGTGGCGCCAGGAATGCTTCCCGAAGTGGGGGTGTCGCAAGCTCAGGCGATTGCATCACCGCCTCCACCAGAACAAGCGGCGGCATCCGGTCCCCCACATGGCCACTTGGCTACAGAGCAGCCGCAGCCACAAGTATCCCCGAAGGTCGAGGAGAAGGGGGCAGGTGTCCCCAGGGACGTCTCTCCCCGGGCACACCAAACTAGGCGGAGAACGAGGAGGTCGACCGGGGGGAAAAGTGGGGATGAGGACCGAAAAACTTGGTATCTATATCCCTTATGGGAGGTACTGACAGCCCCAGGGGTGATTGGATATGTCCACACCCCAACTAACACCAGTGATGTAAGGGCGTTCAAAAAGGAGATGGGAAAGCTGATGGATGACCCACTTGGAGTAGTGGAGAGGTCTGATGAACTTTTGGGAACAAGCATTTACACTTATGAGGATCTCCAAGCGATCCTCAGGTCGTTATTTAATAATGAGGAGAGAGACATGATCCGGTCAGCTGCGATCAGGGATTGGGAAAAGCGGAACCCAAACGGGGGGTCCGGGGAGGAGCGGTGGCCAAACCAAAAGCTGTCCTGGGAAACCCAGACGGAAGAGGGGAGGCAGAGAATGATAAATCTGAGAAATATGGTGATTCAAGGTATCAGGGAGGTGGTACCAAAGGGACAGAACATGAGCAAAATGCTCAGAGAATGCCAAGGGAAGGATGAAACACCTACGGAGTGGTTGGAGAGACTCCGGAAGGGTTTGAGGATGTATTCAGGGATGGACCCTGATTCCCCGGTGGGGATGGTGTTGTTGAAAACTCAGTTTGTGGCGAAATCTTGAGAAGATATTCGGAAGAAGTTAGAGAAAATAGATGGTTGGCAGGAGCAAGGGTTGCAGGAGTTGTTGAGTGAAGCTCAGAAAGTTTACATGTGCCAGGATGAGGAAAAGCAAAAAATACAAGCTAAAGTCCTGGTGGCAGTGGTGAGAGAAGCTCAGAAACAGGAACGGGGAAAGGATGCAGCTAAAAAGGGGTCGACAAAGAAAACTGGTCCTTCTCAGGCTCAGGACAAAGGTTCCGGGGAGCAAAAGCAGGAGTTTGAATGTTATTACTGCAAACAAAAGGGGCACATTAAACGAAATTGCCCCAACAGAGACACAATACCCCGATTTTGGCAGTGAGAAAACCGGATAGCAGCTTTAGGCTGGTGCAAGATTTACGGGCTGTGAATCAGAGAACTAAGACTCTGTTTCCCACTGTGTCGAATCCTTACACTTTGTTAAACAATCTCTCCCCTGAAGATACGTGGTACAGCGTGATTGATTTAAAGGATGCTTTTTGGACGTGTCCTCTGGATGAGGGCAGTCGCGATTATTTCGCATTTCAATGGGAAGATCCAGAGACCAATAGGAAGCAGCAGCTCAGGTCGACTTCCTTGCCTCAGGGCTTCGTGGATTCTCCAAACTTATTTGGGCAGGCACTTGAGCAGGTTTTGAGTGAGTTTGTACCCACGGAAGGAACAAAGCTTCTACAGTATGTAGATGACTTGCTGGTTGCAGGGAAAGGGGAAGAGGAGGTAAGGACAAACACAATTGAGCTTTTGAATTTTTTGGGAAAAAGGGATTGAAAGTTTCAAAATCAAAATTGCAGTTCACAGAACCGGAGGTCAGATATCTGGGACATTGGTTAACAAAGGGGAAAAAGAAATTGGATCTAGAGAGGGTGGCAGGGATTATTGCCTTACCACCCCCGCAGATGAAAAGGGAGGTCCGGCAGCTTTTGGGATTGTTGGGGTATTGTCGGCAGTGGATTGAAAGTTATAGTGACAAGGTGAAGTTTCTCTATGAGAAACTCACCACAGACAGGATCAAATGGACACAAAAGGATGAAGAAGAGTTTAAGGGGGTCAAGGAGGCGCTCACGGCAGCACCAGTGTTGAGCCTCCCTGATGTCAGGAAACCTTTTCAGTTGTTTGTGGACGCTAGCAACCACACAGCACATGGGGTGCTGACGCAAGACTGGGCGGGGATTGGGAAGCCTGTAGGGTACTTGTCCCAGCTTTTGGACCCAGTCAGCAGAGGCTGGCCCACGTGTTTGCAGGCAATTGTAGCTGTGGCTTTGCTAATGGAGGAAGCGAAAAAGGTGACTTTTGGAGCACCTCTGGTAGTATTTGCTCCGCACAACATGCGGGGTATACTACAACAGAAAGTGGACAAGTGGCTCACAGATGCAAGGCTGCTGAAGTATGAGGCCATTTTGATTCATTCACAGGATTTGGAATAAAGAACAACGACTGCGCGACAACAACTGCGCAGAACCCTGCACAGTTTCTGTTTGGAGAGGTGGCAGAGAAGATAGTTCATGACTGCGTGGAAACAGTCGAGCTGCAAACCAAGATCAGGGAGGATTTAGAAGAAGAGGAACCAGATGAAGGGGAAAAGTGGTTTTTGGACCAGTCAAGCAGAGTGGTTGAAGGGAAAAGAAAATCAGGATATGCGGTTGTGGACGGGTTGACAAGGAAAGTGATAGAGGCAGGTCCCCTGAATGCAAGCTGGTCTGCACAGGCATGCGAACTGTATGCAGTTTTGAGGGCATTGAAAAGACTGAAAGGGAGAAAGGGAACAATTTTCACCGATTCGAGGTATGCCTTTGGGGCGGTTCATACATTTGGAAAGATTTGGGAAGAGAGGGGGCTGATCAATACAAGGGGAAAAGAGCTAATGCATGGGGAATTGATCCGACAAATTCTGGAAGCACTGAGAGGGCCAGAAGAAATTGCGGTGGTCCACGTGAAAGGGCATCAGACAGGAATTCAGTTTGAACCAGAGGGAACAATATGGTGGTAAGTACCCCAGAGGTTGAAAGGGAAGAAACCCCTGAGGATTCCCCTCAGCCCTCCCCAAAGGAAACTGAATGTTATGAAAAGATTGGAGGTGAACTGAAAGAAGGTAAGTGGAGGTTACCTCATGGGAGGGAACTAGTTTCCAGAGGATTTACTCGGAGGATTCTGCGAAGGTTGCAACAGAAAACACACTGGGGGGCACAGGTTCCAGCCGAGCAATTTCTAAAATTTTTCGGGTGCAAGGGAATTTATGAATTTGCGAGACAGGAGGTACAAGGGTGTTTGATTTGTCAAAAGATAAACAAATCAAGAGCCAGGAAGGCTGCCCTGGGGAGTCGCCCCATTGGGTACCGACCATTTGAAAGAATTCCAGTTGATTTTACTGAACTGCTTAAAGTTGGAAGGTTCAAATTTGTATTGGTGATTGTGGATAAATTGACTCATTGGGTAGAAGCCTTCCCCAGCTCTCGAGCAACGGCCCAGACGGTGGCCAGAAAATTACTGGAGGAGACTGTACCCGATATGGGGTAGTGAATGACATTGATTTGGATCAGGGAAAACATTTTACATCAAAGGTTATTAAGCAAATGGCTGAGGCTTTGGGCATTGGGTGGGAGTACCACACTCCGTGGCACCCCCAGAGTTCAGGACAAGTGGAAAGAATGAATCAAACTTTGAAGGCACAGTTATCAAAATTGATTTTGGAGACAAAGATGTCCTGGTTGACGTGTCTGCCCTTGGCTTTGCTTAATATCCAAACCATGCCTCATTCAGAGACGGGGCTCTTACCATTCCAAATGCTGTATGGGATGCCATACAAGCATGGAATGCCGGTGGGACATCCCAGATTTGAGGATGGTCAGATCCAACCGTACCTGATTGCGATCAACAGAAACTTACAGGAAGTTCGAAAACAGGGAATAGTGACACAGAGCGCTCCTCTGAGGTTCACTATTCACAAAATTCAGCCTGGGGACAAGGTGTTTGCAAAAGTGTGGAAAGAGGCATCGCTCTCTCCTCACTGGGAAGGTCCTTTTCTTGTGCTCCTGACAACAGACACGGCCATTCGGACAGCGGAGAAGGGCTGTACGCACGTGTCTATGGTGAAGAAAGCCAAGCAGCAGGAGGAAGCACCTGACTGGAGGGTCACTTCTTCCCCCGGCAACTTGAAAATCCGACTCCAACGTCGTCATAAATGACAAACAACGAGCGGAAAGTTGTATACTGTCAGATTGTGTATGCTATCCGTTCGTGCAGTTTAAGTGTGAATATTGTCCAGGGGATTTTGTGATCCATTGCAGAAGGGGGCATGTTGTGTTGTGTTCGGTTGTTCTGTTCCCCTCTCAGTTTGTATCTTGGATTGTTCTGTTTCCCCCCCTTAGTTGCAATGGTTCAAGCCTGGTTCACTCTGCCCTCCTCCCCACTGCCTCTCATCCCTGCTCCCCCCCCCCAGCCTTATTAATCCTTCCTTTGATCCCTCCCTGGTGCCCTGTCTGTCACTTGACACTCCCTCCCTTCTCTCTAGAAACTTCTAGCTAGAGCGTCGAGTGATTGGATCAGGGACCAGGACCCCTCCCTCGATGTATTCCTGTTGGTCTGTTCCTAATGTCAATCCCCTGCATCCTACTCCCCTCTGGTTTCCCATTCGTCCAGAGGTGGTTTCCTCCCCTGTTTCCCCTGCCCCCTTAAAAGCTGCTGCATTTCTGGGGTCGGGGCTCCAACCGGGAAAATTTATTAGAGCCAGTAAAAGCCTGATTATACTCTCGGCTGGAGTCAGCTCTCTTTTTTCTGTTTTCTGTTACTGCGAGCCCCGTCCGATGCAGGGAGCTGCCTTCAAAATAGCATAGGGCTGTATCCCTAGGCGCTGTCTCGGGTGAGACCCGGGAGT
>NC_066342.1:7608085-7645797 GCF_022539315.1 Serinus canaria | reverse complement strand
AGAAGATGTGGTTAACACGGGTTCACTTAAGTCACGGCAAAGGTTATTTGGACTAGTAGACAATGGACTAGCAGACATGGTCATTGAAGCATCTGCTTCACTTACAGAAATAGTAACATCACCGCACTCTTGGTTTATTTTGTTTCCCTCATTCTCTTGGCCTGCTCTTTTTGTGTCTGTGCGCCTGGCAGGCCGATGCTCCCTTTTCAGTTTTTTTGTTGTTGTTGACTCTCTGGGAGTGTTTGTAGTTCTCTTCCCCCGCCATTTCTAAGTTCATCAAATTGCTTTTTCAGGGGGCACTGGCTACTCCAGTGCCCAAGGTTGTTGCAAAGCAGGCATAGCTTTGTGGGGTCAACCATTGCTGGTCTTCGCTGCTGCCCAGGGTGCTGCTGTTCTGAGGGAATAGGCGCAGGGCTGGCAACGGCAACACGCTGAGGGAATCTTGACCTGTCTGGTGTCTTCAGCAACACTCATCAGAGGCACTTTCTTGTTACAGACTAGAAGCATATCTTTTAGTGTAGGGGGGGTTCTAGGGGAAGACTTAAAATTGCTGCTCGACATCGTTCATTTGCATTTGTAAATGCCATTTCCTCTAAAACTTCTTCCCTTGCATTTTCTTTTTTGACTTGGATTTCAATAGCCCTAGTTAACCTTTCTACAAATTTCAAAAAAGGTTCTGATGGTAGCTGCTTGATCTTACTATAAGGCTCTAAAGGCCCCTCAGATTGGAGGGAAAAGAATGCTTTTTCAGCTGCCTCTTTCACTTTCTCGAGTGTTTCTACAGGAATTACAGTAGCTTGGATTGAGGGTAAAGACCATTGGCCCTCACCGGAGAGATGCTCAATGGTAATTGGCAAGCCATTGGTATCTTTTGCTGTGTTTGGATCAGCCTGCAAGCTTGGGAGGGCTTCTTTTAGCAGTTGTTTCCATGCTAATTCCCATAATTTGAATTCTGTAGATGTCATGAGGCATGAGAAAAGCTGTCTTAAATCATGTGGGACTACTACAGTCCTGCTCAGTTCAGAATTTAAAAGGCCACAAAAATATGGGCTGTGTGGGCCATACTCTTTTATGAGATTTACAGATTTCTTTAATCAATTGTCATCTGAAAGAGCTCCAACTAGCAGTTGGGGCTGCTCCCCCTTGTGCTGCAGGCTGATATGTAACAGGAGCGAAGGACAAAGTTGGACCCTGAATTGGGTCTGCAATTTCTTGTCCTGTATCACTTGAATCAGAAGTGGGAGCACCGATACAGCTGTGGGGAGAAGCAGTGGGCGGGCCCTCACCGAGGGAACCCGGGGAGGGGGTAGGGAAATAATGGGCACAGGGGGCGGGGACACCGTGGGAACAGGGGGCGGGGACCACCAGTGGTGACGTCACATCGGCAGACACCCCCTGGGAGGAGTAGAGGGGCGGAGCTGAGGGTACAGCAGGAAAGGGGGAGGGAAGGGAGGTGTCACGAGGAGCAGGAGGGGAGGGGGATGGGGGAGGAATTTTGGGATACTTAGGAGGATCTTGGGAAGAAGACGGCCAGGTATGGGAAGGTGCCACGTGGCATCTTCCATCTTGTGGACCCCCTAGGGCATGGGGGCCATTTTGGGGACCACTGTTCTTCGAAAAGCTAACACGTGCTCTGGGTTTCAGACCAGGAGATGCAGGGTTTTGAGAAAGATTCCCAGCAGTCTGGCTAGGACTATGTGGAGAGAGAGACTCAGGCATTTTAAAATGCTCAGGAGGTCGAGTTTTCTGAGCATTTGCAGAATGTGCATGCTTTAAAATACTAAGTTTAGGGGTAAGAGGTTTAGAAGTGGGAGGTGGAGAGACAGGGAGAGCAGGGGTACATTGCTTGTATTTTGGCTTTTTCTTCAGTTTCTTTTGCTTGAGCAAGGCTGTTCGAACTTGTAAACTCCAGAACACAAATTTAGCTGAAGAAATATCTCCAGACTGTCCCAAGGTTATTAATTCATTTCCTACTTTATCCCAGAAATTAATATGATGGACTTCTTCAGGAGAAATTTGTGGGAAGTGTAGAAAAAGCCATTTTGTAAACGGTTTCAATTTACCTTTAGAGAACCTAACATTACCACTGACTAAAATCCCAACAATATGATAATACACTCCTTTTTGTGCTGCGCTTAAATTTGAGCCCATTTTAGATGTAAAAAAGGCGCAATACACTAAGTCCCGCCGACCGAAAACAAAGCAAAATCAACTACCGATTTCTAAAAAAAAAAAAAACCACAGATCAGAAGCGATAACGAGCAGACATTAGCTTTTCACAATGCAGCTGGGTACACTGCTTTTAAAACAGATGCGGCAACAGCACTGAATCGGGAACCGCCCTGCCACTGCGGAGGATAGACAAAGCCTCCCCCGCCGGCTCCGCGTGGCGAAGCCGAAACTGGGGCCGCCCCGCACCGCGTGTAGAGAGCCGAGAAAGCACCCCCCGCGCACCGCGCTGCGACAGCCACCCCCCTGCACCGAGAGAGAGCAGCCCCCCCCACACCACGTGTAGAGAGCTCCCCCACCCCACGCCACGTGTAGAGAGCCGAGAAAGCACTCCCCGCACACCGAGAGACAACACGCCGCAGTGCCGAGCGGGGGGGAAAGGGCTGGGAGAGTTCTCCCGCTCTTCCACTGGGGCCATGAATTATAAAAGTGGCAAAGACACGCTGCAGTAAGCTATGTCTAACACGATATCGCTCCGGCTTAAAACAAACAACCCAGGGCAGGGTCTAACAGTTCTCACGGCAGAGACTGTTTAGAAGCGAACAGTTTCACGGCAGAAACTGTTTAAAAGCGAACAGTTTCACAGCAAGGATTTTTTTTTTTTTTTTTTTTCGTTTTGTTTTTGAGGTTCTACTCCCTCTAAAGAGCAGAAATACTCACCAAAATCGAAGTTGTTGCTGGCAAGGTAAAGGCAGGAAGATTTTAACCCTTTACTTGGATGATGAAAACTTTGCAGAATATTAAACACTCCTAGAAGAGAGACAGACATGAAATAGAATAAAATGGGCAAGTGTGGTGAAGGTCTGAGCAAGTGAAAGATGTCAGAAGAGTTGAGAAGAATCCTAGGTGGGAGGAGATGATGGAGTGGCCTTTGGCTGGACTCTTTTCTTGTATGGCCATGGACAGAACCATTTTTTCCTGTAACACAGAGCCTGCATTTAGGGGGAGGCAATGGCTTGGAGCCAAGAGAGTGCAGTGATGTTATGTGAAGGAGTGCGTGAACAGAGGCAGGTGAGGAGGGTGTGGTGGTGCCCTCTGTCTTCCATGAAGAAGATCTCTGTTCTCGAGACCCCTCGGCCCCAGGGGGTGAATTTGGGGGGGACTGGTGTCCAAAAAGTGAGAGACTGTTTCTTTTTTGGAACTGGGCAAGGCATCCTTAAAAGGGGAACCCTAGAAGCAGTTCTGGTCCATGCGCAGTGGTGAGAGCACTGGACATGGAAGGAAGAGGTCACTAGGGCAAATGTTCTCCCAGTGGTGCCACGTGTGACATGGAAACACAGGAGGCTTCAACTGTGTTTCCTGGGGAAGCCTATGGTACTAGAGGGACTCCTCTCTTCTTGATGAACTGAGAGTTGATTATCTGAGGGGTGGTAACTGGATTGAGAATCCAAGGTTTTATCTCACTGTGCTGTGGTGGAAATTGGGGGGAGGAGGAGGAATGTTTTTGGAAGGTTTTCATTCTGAGTTCCATGTGTGTTCCTTTTTGCATATTGTAAGTTAATAAAGTTTTTTCCTTTATTCCTATGCTGGAGCCTGCTTTGCTCTATTTCTGGTCACATCTCACAGCAGCCACTGGGGAGAATATATTTTCATGGGAGCACTGGCATTGTGCCAGCGTCAAACCATGACATCAGCAAAATCTCAAATTAACAAACCAAAACCACTACAGTTGTGTTCAGCGGAGAAATTGAAGAAGTGTAACAAAACTGTTCTGATAAAAAAAAAAAAAATTCATTGAGATCTGGTAGCAAGGAAGTAGCATGTCTACCCTGAATTAAAACTGGCAAGGGTCAACAAACTACTGCCAAAACAGTGCCTGTAGGGCTACTGAGAAAAATCAAAATTTGGCCATCAACGTCGCAAAATTGAAATCCAGTCAAAAAAATGCAGTTAAATACTAAAAATACTGGGTGAAGAGCAAAATAAGATCATTGGAGTAAAAGGATCAAATGTTATCAGGGAAACTGATAAGGCTAATTACTCCAGGAAGTGAAAGGAGCTGGTCAGTAGCTAACTCATGTAAGCATAAATTAACTATTAAGAGCCAACAAATATTAATCACAAGTCTAACAAGTAGGGTGCACCTTAGCCTTGTCAAGAAAAGAGAAATAAAACCTATTGTCAGCAGAAAATGCTGAACCAGCCAGCAAAGGACTGCGCATGCTTCAGAAAGAAAGGTGAAAAGGGCAGAGTGAGGAAGACTGCCAGCCTTCATCGGAATGGCCCCCGAGGAACACTCGGAGCCTTCCTCAGTACGACCACCAGAGTACACTGCACTTGTGTGTCACGTCTGCTAATGATATTAATGATTTCTGAGAAGTAATTTGTATAACACTCCTATCCCAAGGAATGTAATGAATATGCATGAAATTTAACCATAATTTGTGCTGTGTAAAAGTGTAGGATGTACGTGTTAGGAGGAATGATCCCCATGTACCCGGTGCTAAATAAAGCAAATATCCACCTCACTGAGTCAGTCTCTGAGGTGACTCTTAGCTCAACATTGGAGCAAATCAACTGGCACCCCAGATGGGACCCTCTCTGCCTGGCTGCCAGATCCAGTGGTAATCAGACCTGCCAGTCACAATCCTGAATTTTCAGGAGGAGCTCAGCTGTCCTTTGGCTCATGGCAGGGCTAGACAAGGATCATCTGCGCCAAATTAGGGTATTTGCTGCCTGACTAAGTAGTACTTGTGAGAGGTCAAGGGTTTGAGTGCCCGAGGGTGGGTTGAAAACTACAAGGAGATTGGAGTCTCCCAAAATTAGTCCAGGGCAAAAGGAAAGGTACCCTTAAGGAATAAGGGGTTAGAGTCCCCAGGGATGGGGTTAGAGTCTTCCAGGGTTGGGATTAGAGTCCTCACTGTTGTTTTCTTGTGGTGTTATTATGTATGAATGGGAGTGAAAGAGACGTGCTGCAGGCACAAACTGAATGTGATGGTCTATCTGTGATTCTGTAACCCAGTAATGGGAATGACCAGAGAAAAGTGAAGCAAGTGACAAGGAGTGAATAAGTACAAGTTATTAAAATCGATGGTTTGGAGTTAACCCTTGTTATCCTAATGGAGATGGATCTTTTGTTTAGCAAGGGAGAATCTTAGCTCTTGATTGGGAACACCCAGACGTACAATATTTTTCTGATGTAATTCCATCTGCTTTCATCCCAGTGATGCCTTAAGTTTTAACTTTCATATTTCTCAGCTTCTGTGCTGCCTAGGAGTGTACCTGTGACCTTCATATTAAGTGTTTGTAAGCTCTCTTCACAGCTTAGTTTGACAAAACAATCCTTTTCCAGCTTGAGACCAAGGGCAACCATTACAAGCTTCAGGCCCAAAAGTATAACCAATGGAGAACTGAGAGGAGCAAACAAGAAGGATGGGACTTTATAACTTGAAGCTATAATTGGACAATTAACCCCAAGATGCAAATGGACCAATACATATAAAAGTGTGAAACCTTGTGACAGGTCGTCCATTTTTTGACCATTTTGGGTCCATCTTGGCTGTAGCCCTGGCCAGGCTCTTGTACTGCCCAAGGTGTATCCATTGAGGTCTTTTAAGAAATACCTACTTTATTCTCTTAGCTCTGTCTAGTCTCTGGTCCAGGTCAGCCTCTCAAGGCATCACCAGCTCCTTTTGAAATCCTGTGTTTAGAGTGTAAAACTAGTTGTGAGGCTTGGACTTGGTGCACATGTGCCAATTGCCAGAAGAAGTGGTACTGTACATCCACTAAAAGGAGTAAGTGGTGATCAAACTTCTGGGAGAGAGAGCTTAGTATTAGACTAGAAAGAGTAGGGATAAATGACAGATGAAGGAGGAGACAATGCTAGAGTAAGAGGAGAATGGCTGAAGATAAAAAGAGAATTATGAGGAGTATCTGTGGTAATCACATATCCTCTGAACAGAGAGAGACATAGCTCTCCCAGAATTTTCCTAGGAAGCTGTGAGAAGCTGTGAGAAATCTCAGAGAAATAATTAAAACTATTATTATCTCAATCTCTGCACCTGTCTGGCAATATATCTTTGTCAAAGATGTTTACAAGAAGGAGTTTTCCCTTCCTGACCAATAGGTGAGAGAAGATTCCTAAAGGCCAATCAGGTCTTAGGTCAAACATTGTTTCTCTAAGAACTGTGGATTTCTAATAATAAAGTGCTTTTTCATGCCTTCTGATGATGGAGTCTCTGTATCACCTTTGTCTGTCCCCGATACCCCTTTGGTGATAATTGGTGACCCCGACATGATAGGTATCTATTGTTGCCTTAGTGTGTGGAAGAAGGGAGTTGGTTCCCCATAGGTGGGAGATTTGGGAAGAAAATTGGAAGAAAACGTGTAGAAAGTGTAAGTTAGGTTTGTGTAGAAGAAAGAGAGGAGAGACAGGAGCAGACAGGGGTGATAATGGGATCATGGATAGATAGTGCTGGTGTGTTGGAAAAGAATTAGTTGAAGGACAGTGTAGAAAGATGGTCGAGGCAAGGAGCGGCAGGACCAGGCCTGGAGGTGCGGGACCGGGAGCACGAGCTGGGAGCCTGTGGAGACTGTGGGGCAGCCAGGGCTCAGTGCCGGACAGTGCCTAACCCCGCCACCCCCGGCCAGGGGCGGCAGTGGCCCCCGCCCCCATGAGGCGGCGGGATGCCCCATCCCCATGAGTCTGGGGGATGGTCCAGCGGCCTGTGATGCTGCCGGCCGTACCTGCTGGGAGTGCTGGTGGGGGAGTGTAGGAAAGACATTCTGTGCTGTTCTTGTGAGCTAGCAAAGGCCTCCGGAAGATAAGGAAGCCCTATATTTCTCCTGAAGGAAGACACCAAGGTTGTCACCATGGAGACAGGATGAAGGAGAGAAAGTTAAGAGATATGGACTCTGGCTAGCTCACAGAGTGACATGGCTCCTTGATCACTTACTGGGAAATTTGTTTCTCTTATATGACCAATGGGCATTGAATGTGTATGCTGGATGGGTGTGTCTTGAAAAGTATAAAAGCAACGTTGCTAAAATAAATCTCTCTCTTGCACTTTTGATGGAGTCGTGTACTTATGTACCATGTCGTGCTCTATAACGACATCTGGTGGCCGTCTGCCGTGATTGCAACGGGACTGTAAAAGGAGAGAAAAAAAAATTTTTTTGAAGGGTACCCTAAAAATGAGTGAAGGCAGCAGGGACGCTGCGGAGGTCCAGCCCTAATTCAGACGTCTGATTTGAGGTGAGCAATTGGGAAAAATCATGGGAAATAATTTATCAAACGAGGAAAAGACTTTTTTGTCCACGTGGAAAACTTTACTGAAAAGAAAAAATGTTCAAACTTCTGATTATGATCTTCGTAGTTTACTGATATGGTGAAAATCACAGGACTTTGAAGCTGATGCCAACACCGCCTTTAGTGTCCGGACATGGAAAAAGGTGGGGAAGAGACTATGGGAAGTGATATCTAAGGGGGATAAGACGATTGTTGATTTGGCTACTACCTGGAGACTTTTGTATGAGGCATTGAAGGAATGGAAAGTAGAACAAGATAGAGGGGATGAATTGGAGGAACAGGAATTAGAGCAAGAAACTGGAGTAGAGGAACAGGAGGAAGATGAGGCTGAGCCTGTCCATGTATCTCCCCCTGAGGAGGCTGCTGCAGTTGCTGTGGAGGTCCCCCCAGGGTTTGCAATCGTGATAATCAAACAGCAGGCTAAAACTGTTCCTCGGTATTTATCTCCAAAAGACTATGTTAAACCTGTGTATACTTCGCCTGCTCAGCAGTTAGCTCAACTGAGTGCTAAACCAAAGTATCTTAGGCTGGTGCAGAAATTAGCAGAAGTGAAGTCACAGAAGAAGCGAAGTGAAAATCAGGCTGGGTCATCGACCCTTCTGTCTCCCCCTGGGCCGTTTGCTCCCCCCTTCCCCTCCTCTCCTCGGTTGGCTGCTCCTCCCCCACTCTCCCATGGTTCGACAGCTCCCGCTCCCCCCCCCCCCCCTGCCACTTTCCCTTGAGCCGTCTGCCCCCTCTCTGCCCCTCTTCGAGCCATCTGCCTCCGCTCCACCCCCCGTTGAGCCATCACGCTCCCCGCCCCCCCCCCAAACTAGTTGAAGAAATGCAATCTTTAACATTGTGTCCATCCCTGTCTAGTGATAGCTCTGACAATGAACTGCCAGTTATAAGTACATCTAAAAAGACACAGGAATCTTTTTCTGTTAGACCTCATAGCAGATCCAGGCCTGCTGTTTCTTGGACTCTGCCTCCCTGCCAGGTGGCTGTGACTCCTCGACACCCTTTTCAATTTAGGGAGCACGTGAGAATGAAAGCAGCTGAAATAGGAGATTGGAATTTGTTAGAGAAAATAGGTCCACCTAAAAGGATGGAGATGGCTACTCCTGCTGCTTCTGGTGGGCCTGTGGCTTTTCCTGTTTTCAAAACTGCTCCTAATTCAGGACAAGAAGATAGCCATCAGGTTTTTGCATGGAGGGTTGTACAGGACCTTCAGTCAAAAGTAGATCAGTATGGTGTTAACTCTTCGCAGGTGATGCAACTGATTTGTGTTCTAAATGCTGATGTACTTGCACCTTCTGATATTGTTCACCTTGCTACAATTCTGTTTCAACCAGTGCAGTATGGTGTGTTTCAAGCTACCTGGAAACAAATGGTTGAAAGGGTAGCTTTGGACAATATGCAGTTACCTCAGCAGGATCCACGTCACGCTGTGGGAGCTGATGCCTTGCTGGGCAATGGACCATTCTCTAACCTGGATTTGCAGGTGTACTAGGTTGACTATATGATGCTTTTATCCCCAATTGTCTTGTTCTGTTTGCGCTGAATAACAAGTTTGGCACCTTTAAGACTAGTTGCAGGGATTGAAGGGGGTAGAGAAGAAGCACACAGTTTGTTTTCAGACACTGAACTCACTCCTCCACATCCCTTCTCCTGGACTGTGTGTTGTCTGTGGATGGACAGCGGGACAGAGCTCTCCTTTGCTTTTAGTTAGTTTAGCTAGCTGAGGTAAAGAAGTTCCCTGGACTGTGGTTTTTTTCCTTTTTTTTCCCTTTTCTTTGGACCTGTTCAAACCTGCTCTGGACTGAACACCCAGTAGAGCACTGGCAGCTTGCATCGGTGGCCACCGGGCCGGGCCTGGGCCACGGCATTTCCAGCACTGGAGGGACTGATAAGGGACTGAGTGAGCTGAACTGCAACCTGGGGAGGGGACTTGCTGGGTTTGTCATCTCTTTTGAAATAGCAGGGGGTTTTTATAGTTTACCATTGTTTAGGTTTTATTGTTTATTAAACAGGTTTTTTCCACTTTTCTCCAAGGAGGTATTTTCTCCCGGACCGGCTGGGGCGAGGGGCTGATTGAATCTGCTTTCCTACAGGAGCCCTTTGGGGGTTCTCTCCCAAATTTGCCCTGAACCAGGACAGCAGGCAAGATGGGACCCCCTGGTTCTTGCACAGGCCCAGCATCTGGGTATGAGTGCCTTACTTAAGACAATAGAGATGGCAGCTCCCAAACCAAGGTATATTGCCATCCAGCAAGGGGTGAAGGAACCTTTTCTGCAGTTTGTGGAGAGGGTTGCTGCAGCCCTTGAGAAGCAAGCAGAAGATGATAAATTGAGGCAAATGTTATGCAGACAGCTGGCACAAGAAAATGCAAAGGACAATTGTAGGCGAATTATTTATTCTTTACCAGGAGATCCCTCGCTGTCTGATCTTGTAGTTGCTTGCTCAAAGGTTGGTTCAGTTGAACATAAAATGGCTGCTTTGGCAAGAGTCATGAAGTCCTCACCCAGATGTTCTGCTTGTGAAGAATCAGGGCATGCGAAGACCCGGTGCCCTCAAACTGCTGGACGATGTGCACACTCTTGGGTAGTTTGGACCAGTAAAGTGCCTTCTTTTCGTTGTGGTAACTTTGGCCATATTGCTAAATTCTTTAAGTTAAGATCTTTTTCGGGTGGTCGACAAGCGCAGGGAAACTGCAGGAGGTATGCAAAGGTGTGCGTGGAGACACAAATACCCCGACCACAATCGCGAGCCCTGCCAGTACTGCAAAGCTCTCCATTTGTGACTGATACACAGGGGCCACAAGAGGCTCGGCAGGGATTGATATACCGGTAGCTGACACAGTGACTATTTTGACAAGAGGTATATCTAAAGTGCCTCTTGATGCTTATGGTCCTATAGGCCAAGGCTTGAGTGCTTTTTTGATGGGAAGATCTAGTAGCACTGTTCAAGGTATTAATGTCCATTTGGGTCTTATTGATTCTGATTATGTGGGACAAATTCAGGCTATGGTGTCTGTTAGTGAACCTCCTGTTGTGATTCAAAAAAGTACTTGTATTGCTCAACTTGTTCCTTTCATGAGTTGTGTTCCAACTGTAGTGGACCGGAGTCATGGCACTGGAGGTTTTGGATCTACAGGACCACCTCAGGTTCTCTGGACTCAGAAGGTGACAGATGAGCGTCCAGTAATACAATGTTTGGTCACTGCTAAGGGATGTCGCCCAGAAACTACAACAATATCGGGTTTACTTGACACAGGAGCAGATGTAACTATAATTTCACAGTTTGTTTGGCCTCCAACATGGCCCCTCACCCAATCAGCCTTTGGAGTTGTTGGGTTAGGTGGGTCAGCTGCTGGTGCTTTATCTGCGATGCGATCACTGTAACACATCCGGAAGGCCAACAAGCAAACATCAGACCATATGTTACTAATGCTCAGCCTAATTTATGGGGACGTGATTGCTTAACCCAATGGGGTGTTAAAATTACCATGGATTTTTAGTGGGGGCCACTGGGAGGCAGGGCTTTAAACGTCTGGTTGTGTCTTTGACATGGCTGACAGATAAGCCTGTCTGGATTGATCAGTGGCCCCTGCCTACCGAAAAGCTTTTTGCCCTGCGAGGCTTAGTGGAAGAGCAATTACTAGCTGGACATATCGAAAACTCATTTAACCCATGGAATACACCAGTGTTTGTAATAAAAAAGAAATCTGGTAAAAGGAGACTTTTGCACTATTTGCGGCAGATAAACACTGTGATGGCCACAATGGGTGCTTTACAATCAGGTCTCCCAACATCTACAATGCTTCCACAAGGATGGGAAATAATTATCATTGATTTGAAAGATTGCTTTTCTACAATTCCATTGGCTGATCAGGATAAGGAAAAATTTGCCTTTACTGTGCCTTCTGTAAATCATGAGGAACCAGCCCAAAGATATCAGTGGACCATTTTGCCTCAAGGAATGAGAAATTCTCTGAGTATTTGTCAATGGTTTGTGTCACAGGCTTTATCTAAGGTCCGAGAGCAATTTAGCAATTGTTATTGCTGTCATTATATGGATGATATCTTGTTGGCATCTGAAAACAAATAACAGTTGTTGGCTCTTGAACAATGTGTTGTGAACAATTTAGAAGCCTTTGGTTTGGTTATCGCCCCGGAGAAAGTTCAAAGACAGATGCCTTGGAAATATTTGGGGTTGATAATCACCAATACACAAATTGTGCCTCCACTTGTAAAATTAGACATTGATATTAAAACCTCTGTAGACATGCAGAAATTGGTTTGTGCAATAGGTTGGCTTAGGCCATACTTGGGGATAGCGAATCATCAACTGCAACCCTTGTATGACTTACTATCAGGGATAACTTCCTCTACCAATGAGAAACATTTGTCTGCTGCAGCAAAAAAGGCTGTAGAAGAAATTGAATTGGCCTTGACATCTAAATTTGTTACTAGGATAGGTCTTTCTGTTGGTGTGCAATTATTTGTTTTGAGAGATGATGAAATACCATGCAGATTGTTGTGTCAATGGAATGATGAATGGGAAGATAAATTGCATATTTTGGAGTGGATATTTTTGTCTTTCAGGTCCCAAAAAACCGTTCCAGGTCTACATGAGCTTTTTGTAGACATCATTATCAAAGGTCGCAGATGCTGCCATGAGATCTTAGGCCGTGATCCTGTAACTATTATCATACCGGTACAACAATGGTATTTTGAGTGGTGTTTTCAAAACAATCATGAGCTGCAATCTGCTTTATCTTCTTTTACAGGCCAAATAGAATATCATTTACCTTCCCGTCCAATTTTGAATTTTTTCCTTTTGAGGGGAAACAACTTTGCTCTTCAGTACCAGTAGAAGGCACAACAGTTTTTACAGATGGATCTGGAAAAACTGGGAAAGCTGCTATAGCCTGGAAGAAAGATGACCACTAGGAACATGAATTTGCAAGTGGTTTTTTATGCCTGGGGTGTTGGTCATTCTACTGGTATCCCTCATGCTTCAACAGGCCAAGCAATTATTGAAAGTGCTCATGGTGGGTTGAAGCGCCGGGTACAAAAACAAAAAGGGGGAATGCAGAAGGAGTCACCTCAAGTGAGATTAGAGAAAGCCATTTACACCTTAAACTTTTTCTGTCCTTTTCCTGACTTACAAGTCTCTCCTATATTCTACCATTTTTCATCTTTAAATTCAAAACAGCTGAACTTTTGGAAAGGTATTAAGGTAAGGGTGAAAGATTTAATCACAGGAAAGTGGACTGGCCCAGTGGAATTAGTAACATGGGGAAGAGGATATGCATGTGTTTTAACAGAAAATGGCCCTCGTTGGGTCTCTGCCTGTTGTATCAAACTTTATTTGGAGTGCACAGAAAAGGACAGAATGAGTGGTTCTACAGTGAGAGAAAAATGAAGAGGTGATTGCATTGGTTATTAGATAGATGGAAGCATGGACCCTCAACGAATGTGTGGTAAAGGTGGTAATCCAAGACAGAGTAAAGGGAGTTACAGGCTTACGCTGAAAAATCAAAATTTGAATTAATGGATGTCACTTTTGATTCGTTTCCTTGAATTCTCTTATAGAGAGGTTGGTAGTACTGAGAAGTGTGTCTTGTACCATTTCCTTTTACAGGGCACCGACGGTCCCAAAAGTAGGGGAACTTGATGTACCTAAGGGAGAAGTGTTGCCTTTGCATAGTGGTTGAATTAGTAGCTGAAGTCCACACTTTGAGCAACTAGGTTGGTTACCCGTTATGAGAGCAGCAGCCAGATGCAAGGTTAAGTGGATGATACTTAGTTCTGAGTGGTGACTAGGCAGATGACTTGGTCTCTGTGTAGGAGAAAGTTATTTGATTAGAGGTGAAGGTGTCATTCTGCTACAAATGTGTCATCAGGAAATTGCGAAGTCTGTAACGATATTTGAAGATCTGTCTTTATGTGCTTTGTTTGTATAAGATTGTGAGGGTGTGTGTTGTGGCGTTGGTAGAAGTTGGTTATCTGTAAGTGAATGAAGAATGGATCCTCCATCTGCTTGGATTTTTGCAAGGGCCCTGCAGAAGTCCTTAGGCAGTTGTATTTGCGGGTCAAATACTAAAGGGGGAATTGTAGGAAAGACATTCTGTGCTGTTCTTGTGAGCTAGCAAAGGCCTCCAGAAGATAAGGAAGCCCTATATCTCTCCTGAAGGAAGACACCAACGTTGTCACCATGGAGACAGGATGAAGGAGAGAAAGTTAAGAGATATGGACTCTGGCTAGCTCACAGAGTGACATGGCTCCTTGATCACCTACTGGGAACTTTGTTTCTCTTATATGACCAATGGGCCTTGAATGTGTATGTATGATAGGTGTCAGTTTCTTGAAAAAGTATAAAAGCAACATTGCTAAAATAAATCTCTCTCTTGCACCTTTTGATGGAGTCGTGTACTTTTGTACCGTGTTGTGCTCTATAACGACAAGGGAGGACCCGCGTTTGGACACTGCTGCAGGACAAAGACCGCTTCTGGTATACAGTGTGTGATAAAGAGAGAGAGAACAAGGAGGAAAGAATATCTGGAAAATGCAGATTGTACGTAGAAAAATTAGGATTTTCTTTTAAGAAACTTTTTTTGGTTCACTAGAAAAACAAATGGTTCTGAGCTGTGGGAAAATGAATACCCACAAGCAGTAGTGGCGGGGGAGACGACTAGAAGTCCAGAATATAATGGAGATGGATCGTTAAGAGCGTTAAGAGCATCAGAGGCTCCTATTATACCAGGGACCCACCACACTGAAGCCCTCCTTAACTTTTAAGGTGGGTCCAGATCAAAAGGAGGTTTGTTTCCTAGTAAACACAGGGGCCTCTCAAACTACCTTATATTTTATCCCTAAGGGGGTAAAAATTGTCAAAAAGATCTTGGATTGTTCAAGGGGTTGTGAAAATTATGGTTACTTCTGTAGGCTTAGAAGTTTGAATGCATAATTCTCTGAGGGGATTGTGGAAATTGTAGTAAATGTATATGGGGATTTAATTACTTTTTCTATGTGGAGTTTTTTGTGGAGTCAAAAGGCTTTTGTTTGGAGGGGACACACACCCCTCTGCTTTTTGTGTGTTTTGTTGTGAAAAGCCAGAATTGGCAAGTGTGAGAAATGATACTCACTTCCAAAATTTAAAAGGTTTATTAGAACCTTATCAAAACTACAACAGAAGACTGAATAGAGAAAATATTACAGCGTTGGGAGCAAAGGATTTTTCCCACCATGTGCTCACCCACACAATGGAGGTTTCACTTTTTAACCCTTTAGCCCCTCCCAAAGTTCTGTCCATCAACTCCTTCTTCACTGTCCAGTGGTGGAGTTTACTTCCTTAAATCTTGATTGGTGGTCAGATGTTGCCATAGTAACAAGCCGACCCTCCCAAATGTCCCAAACCCAGGCCACCCAGTGATAACAATGCAAAGGGGGGGTAAAACACAACTATAAGTCTATTAAACTTCTCTTAATATATATACATGATATTTCCCTTTTAATTGTGAGAGTCAACCATCACATTACTCATCTATCACAGCAAGTTTCAGTTCTGAAGCCAATTCTACAACTTCTATCTTGTGGGGAACCCCCCTACCAGTCTGTGATCTGTTGTGGAGAACTAGAATTGGCAGATTCTAATTCTAAGGCCAATTCTACAACTGCTGCCTTGTGGGGATGGTGTTGTCCCTATGGCAGGCCTAAGTATTTATCATGCGGCTCCCTTTGTGGGGGCTATAAGAAAACTTTAGGGGAAAATATTATGTCATCATTCCTTGGTTGTTAGTCAACTCCCTATCCCTAGGGTGGGCTTGATGCAAAAACTGAGATAAAGACCAATTGATTACCAAAAGAAAACCAAAACAAAAAGTAATTGGTTATTAAGAAAGGCTTTAGCCAGTGGCATTGCTTGCCGAACTAGATCATGTCCAAAAAGAAAATCACTAGAACAAAAAGAGTAAACTGATAAGGCAAACTGCTCCAAGGCGAAAAGCAGAAGCTTGCTTCACAGACTGCAGCTCTTGCAAAACATTTTAAAAGCAGTCTTACTCCCCTGCTGAACAGTCAGTGAGAGGAAATTCCACTGAAAACCTGTAGGAAAAAACAAAAATGGTGCAACAAGCACTTCACAGAATAAAAGCTAAAACTCCACCTGAATAAGTTAATACAATTAACAACTTTTTTCACCAGGCATATTTTGCGGAGAAGTTTCTTTTTTCTCTCTTTTCTAAAAATGTCAAGCATCCCTGCATCAAACATAAAGAAAACAGTTTCAGAGCAAAGAAACTGCAAGCAGCAAAATCACACCTTAATGTGATAACCATTTCTTCACATGGACTCCATCATTTTGTGTTAGCCACAAGAAGTTTTAACTTCTTTCTAATAATCAGTCTAGTAAGCCAAATTTTCACTTTTCTTTTCTAGAAACCTTACCAACCCATGAGATGGAACTGTGTGAAAGCCAATGAAATTTAAAGTGTCACCATAAGTGACAGTCAGTTGTTAATGTTTGTAATTTGTGTTTCCATTGCTAGTGATTCGGTGAGAGATCAAATATTAGTTAAAGCATTCTACATATTCTTGAGTTTGATTTTTGTCTAACTTGCTTTGTCTTTTACTGAAAAATGGTGTGGCTAAAGGTCTTATGGATGTATAATTTGTCTCAACCAATTTTATCCTGAGAGTTGGTACAAGAATTTATACTTATTTGAAACCATACAAATATGTACTAACCTTCCCAGTTCTGCCTCAGAAGGCCTCAAAATTGTTATAATTTGGCTAAATTTTTTGGATTTACTAATTAGGGAAATAAAGAATCTTAACAAAACACAAGCAAATGCTACATGAGAAATTATTGAATCTCTCTTCCTAAACCAGGAGGGGTTACCATGGACTGTAAATAGGACATGCATAAAATACAGAAAAGCCTTTTACCAGCTCTCAAACTAATGTACTGTTGAATTTCATGCCATATGTTTTAGGAAAGTATTTTGACTTTGCCTCACTTCTCCTATCTATGCCAAACAGTGTAGCGGCTATAGCACATTCTGCAATACACATGCCACTTAGTTGTGGATGCAGAATGTAATAAAGGCAATTTACCCACTAAAATTCAAAAGAAGAAGCTACTTGGGATAATAAAACTAAGTTTGAAAGGAAATTAATCTCACTTTAAGCCCACCAATAAGAAAGCCACAGTTTCTGGTTTGTGTCAAGATAAAATTATAACAGTGCTGTAATCTGTCTCCTAGAAAACAAAGCATAGCCCTGATGTAAAGATGTTTCCATGAGAACATTTTGTATGAGAATGTTTTGTGTGTTAATTTTGTATCATAAAAACTAATCCTTCATAATGTACAGAATTATTCAGCAGAGTAGAAATATCCCCTATGAAACTCTTCAAACTATATGTGAATGCAGTCAAGAAGAAAACAGACATCCTTGACAAATCCATTCACATTTATTCCAGGGTGCAAAGTTAATCAATTACACTACAAGAGCTGAGAATCCTCTTGAAACTTGGCTGACTGACTTACAAAATTACAAAGTGACTGGGTGTGGCTTTCAGTTTTAAATCTAAAAGATGCTTTATTTTGTCTTTCATTGGCTAAAAGCAGTCAGGAAATTTTTGGTTTTGAATGGGAAAACCCCAAAACAGGAAGAAAAAGCCAATTTACCTGGACTGTATTGCCACAAGGATTCAAAAATAGTCCCACAATATTTGGAGATCAATTAGCTAAAGAACTGGAAGCCTGGACACCTCCACTTGGGGAAGGTACATTTCTGCAGTACATTGATGACCTACTAATAGCAACAAGAACCCGTGAAGACTGCAAGGCAAGGACTGGACTGTAAGTCCTAAATTTTCTGGGACTGAGTGGATATAGTGTCCCCTGAAAAGGCTCAGCTAGTTCTCCAGAAAGTTACATATCTGGGATATGAACTGGCAGGAGGAGAAAGAGTCTTGGGAAATAACAGGAAAGAGGCATTTTGTCAAATGCCCTGGCCAACTACAACCAAAGAGCTGAGAACTTCTCTGGGAATGACAGTATAGTTGTTGTGTTGAGTTGGGTTGTTCTGTTTCCCTCTCAGTTTGTATGTTGGATTGTTCTTTTTCCCCCCTTAGCTTGCAATGGTTCAAGCTTGGTTCACTCTGCCCTCCTCCTCACTGCCTGTCATCCCTGCTCCTCCCCAGCCCCATATATCCTTCCTTTGATCCCTCCCTGGTGCCCTGTCTGTCACTTGGCACTCCCTCCCTTCCCTCTAGAAACTTCTAGCTGGAGCATTGAGTGATCGGATCAGGGACCAGAACCCCTCCCTCTGTCGCCCTGATTTTGTAAAGCCTTCTGATGTTTATATTCTCTCAACAAACTTTCTCACACACAATTCTGTAAATAACCTATGTTTTGCATTCTTTCATGGAGGTGGAGAGAATTGATGGACCCTTGGTCTGTCCAGTGGCATTGGAGAGGTGGCACTGTCACCCTCCAATCCACTGTCACCTTTGGAAAACTATAAATGTTGGAGTCAGAAAATAAAGGTCCCCTTTTTTGTTCCCCTTGAGAGCAGCAGTGTCTGTGTCATCATTGCGTGCCTTATCTCAACATCTGGTGAACCCGTTCGTGTGAATTTGAGACCTCGAGTGTCGTGCGGCCTTGCTGGGTGAGGTTGAATCCTTTCCCCCCCCTTGTTTGCCTGGCATTGCCTGCTGCTCTTGTGAGAGATGGCAGCCTCTGTGAGTTCCTCGGATGATTCTGTTCTTTTAGAGCTCTGGAAAGTTATCCTCGACCGGAGGGGAGTTTCCCTTTCCTGGAGTGAGTTTGAGAGTCTGTTTCTGTGGGCCAGAGAGCAAGGGTTTTTTTCGGACCCTTTGGAGGCGCTCTCTAGGGAGGCGTGGTCTCGCGTGGGGGATCGTCTCATGGTTGCTCTCCTTGACGATTGTTCGGTGGATGTGAGATCGCTGATGGTGCACTGGCAGAAGTTGAGTGACGTTTGGCGGGGGTCTCCTCGTTATAGCTCTCGGGGTTCCCTAGGGACCCCTTCTGTCTCGGATGTGGAGGAGGGGGAGTCTGATTTTCTGTATGACGCAGGACCCTCTCCCCCACCCCGAGAGGGAGAGCTGGGGGGCAGCTCCGCCTCGGAGGGCGATGTCTGTTCCCCCGGGGTGGATTGGGCTCCTGGCCAGCTGGTCCCGAGCCCGGCGGGGGGTGCCCCGCGGGCATCTGGGGGCTCGGTGGAGCCGGAGGGCCGCCCTCGCCCCGCCCCGCCCCGCCCCGCACGGCCGGCGGGACGGGGGGGGACCCTCCCTCCCTGTGTGCCTTCCCGGCGCTTGGGGACGGCGGGCAGTCACGTGGGCCGCTGCCACCTCTGTTTGACTCTGCTTCCATGACGGCTCTGTGTCCGCACTGTGGTGTATCCACCAGGTACCCCCTGGCTGCAGTGGGGGGGGCTTCGCCTCCCCCGGGTCTGGCTTCTCGGAGGGGGAGACGGTTTCTCCCATCCCTGGGCAAGCGCAGTCCGTGGCCGCAGCCCGGGGCGGGCCGTCCGTCGCTCCTCCGGCGGGCCCGGTCCCCGCGGCCGGGCAGCCCGCCCCACCCCGCCCGGCGGAGGTGGTACCGGCTGCCGCTTCTCGCGGCACGGGTCCGGCGCTCATCGGGGCTTTGCCCGCCCTCTTTGTGCCGGCCCTCTCTGACGTGACTCCATGGGCCGTGCCCGTCTCGGCATCCGGCCCCGCCCCCGTGTCGGGGCAGGGGGGCCCCACACCGGTTTCACGATCCGTGCCGGCGCCCGCGCCTGCCCCCCCCGCGGAGCCCTCTGCCGGGGCTGCGGCGCGGCAGGGCGCTGAGGTGTTTCGATTCAGCGCGTCTACCGACGCTGCCGGCGGGAGGCCAGTGACTCCTCGGGGCCGTGGTCAATCCTCGTTGGCTTTGTGGACGCTTCCTTCATGTCAGGTGACGGTGTGTCCGAAAGAACCTAGCCGTTTCTGGCGGGAAGTTAAAGCTAAGACTGACATGATGTGTGATCCTGCATCCCCACGGCAGCTGCGGGATCGAGGGGGAGTCTCCTCTGGCTCTGCTGATGCTGCAGGAGATGCAGGGCCTGGCGCTGTCGGGCTGGCTCCCAGCCCAGCATCTGCTTTTGTCCCTGTGATGCCCACAGGACAGGATGTGGCAGGTGCTGCAGCTTCGTCGGGGAGTCTCCAGGCCTTCCCTGTGATCAGGGGTGTTACTCACAACACCCATCAACCTATTTTGTTTAAGGTGGAGCAGGAGCTTTGCGATGCGGTTGCTAAGCATGGTCTAGGGTCTGTGGAAGTTATGCACATTCTCCGGAGAATTACCGCGGACGTGCTGACACCTCACGACATCCGCAAGCTGGGCCATGCTCTTTTTAACCCTGTGCAATTTGTGGTTTTTGACGCCAAGTGGACTCGCCTGGCAGCTGAAGCGGTGCGGCAGAATGCTGCGCTGGGGGCGCAGGATCTTCGGCGTGCGGTTGTCGCTGACATGCTGTTGGGCACGGGGCATTTTAGTGATGTTCAGGGGCAGGTTGGCTATGATCCTCTTGTGCTTCAACAGGCCCACGAGCTGGGCGTGGCGGCACTGATTCAGGCTGTGGAGGTGGCTGCTCCGCAGGCGCCGTATGAGACCATTCGCCAAAGGGCTGATGAGCCGTTCATGGACTATGCAACGCGGCTGTCTGCAGCTCTGGAGAGGCAGGTGTCTGATGCTATGACAAGGGATCGCCTCCTTTCGAACATGTTAAAACTTAACAGCAATGAGGCTTGTAGGAGGGTCATAGCGACTCTGCCTGCGACTGCTACTATCGCAGACATAGCAGAGGCCTGTTCGAATTTCAACCTTGTGAGGCCAAAGTTGGGTGCCGTGGCTACTGCTGTGCAGCCAGTCTGGGCGGCGCCGCAGAGCCAGTGGCCGCAGCAGGGGAATGCGCGGAATGGCAAGAAGCGGGGGAAGAAGGCGCAGAAGGCCAAATATCCCATGTTTTTATGTGGTCGGTGTGGACGGCCTGGTCACATGTCCAATGCTTGCAAGGCGACGGCTCATGTTAATGGCCAGGCTTTGCCGGGTTCGGGAAACTGGAAGCGGAGCGCCCCGGAGAGATGCGCTCCGACACAAGTCTCTCTCCAGACCCCGGAGCCGATGGAGGTCTGCTCTGCCGGCTTGCGGCCAGCACCCGCGGATCAGCAGGTGTGGATGTCTGCACCGCAGCAACTGTTGTCTTAGAATCTTGTCGGATACACAAGATTCCCCTGGATGCTTTTGGTCCCTTGGGTGGAGGCATGAGTGCTCTCCTGATGGGGAGGTCTAGCGCCACCATTCAGGGCATCATTGTGCACCTGGGGCTCATTGATGCAGACTTCACAGGGCAGATTTGTGCCATGGTTTCCACACCCACCCCCCCGTCACAATCCCAAAAGGGACGCGCATTGCTCAACTTGTGCCTTTTAAGTCCTCTGTTCGCAGGACGGCTGACCGGTCACGTGGTGTGGGCGGCTTTGGATCCACTGGGTCGCCTCAAGTTCACTGGACCACCGTCCTGTCCAAGGACCGTCCCGAGATGCTGTGCACCCTGTCCAACCCTGGTGCGACGCCGTCGGACATCCGCCTCCGCGGACTTCTTGACAGTGGGGCTGATGTCACGATTCTCTCCCTTGCTGCCTGGCCCCCGGAGTGGCCCCTGGATCCGGTGGAGACGCCTGTCACAGGACTGGGAGGGACGGCGCAATGTTTCGTGAGCCAGCGGCCCGTGCTGGTCGCAAACCCGGAGGGACAGACGGCCTGGGTTAGGCCTCATGTTACCTCTACCCCTGCTAACCTCTGGGGGAGGGATGTTCTGTCCGCCTGGGGGGTGCGCATCGGGACGGGTTTTTGATGGGGGCCACTGCGACGAAGGGCACAGACTGTTCTACGCCTCCTATACGGTGGCTGGTAGACAAACCTGTTTGGGAGAACCAGTGGCCCCTCCCTCATGAAAAATTGGTCGCCCTTCGAAATCTGGTGCAGGAGCAGTTGGACCAGGGTCATCTGGAGCCTTCTACCAGTCCCTGGAACACTCCTGTCTTCTGCATCAAAAAGAAATCTGGGAAATGGAGGTTGTTGCAAGACCTCCGAAAGGTCAATGCCGTGATGGAAGGCATGGGAACATTGCAGGTGGGCATGCCATCGCCTACCATGCTTCCCGCGGACTGGCCGATCCTCATTGTGGATCTGAAGGATTGTTTCTTTACAATTCCTTTGCATCCCAATGACAGGCCGAAATTTGCCTTCACGGTGCCAGCAATTAACAACGCTGAGCCGGCACAGAGATATCAATGGAGGACGCTGCCCCAGGGCATGCGCAATTCCCCAGCCATATGCCAATGGTATGTGGCCCAGGCCTTGTCTGGAGTTCGCAAGCAGTTTCCTGATGCACGTCTGTATCATTATATGGACGACATTTTGGTGGCTGCGTCCACCCAGGATGAGCTGCTGAGGATTCAGCCTCGGTTGCTGGATGCTTTGCATGCTCATGGGCTGCAAGTGGCTCCAGAAAAGGTTCAACAACAACCACCTTGGAAGTATTTGGGGGTCAAAATTCTGGAACAGACAATTTGTCACCAAGAGGTGCAATTTGTGCATTCTGTGAAGACACTGAATGATGCTCAGAAATTGGTAGGTGTCATCACTTGGTTGCGTCCATATTTGGGACTGACCGATGCACAGCTGTCTCCGCTGTATGATTTGTTGAAAGGAGACAATGATCTAAAGTCACCTCGCACATTGACCCCTGAGGCGCAAAGGCGCTGGAGGTGGTTCAGCAAGCTGTTTAGGCTTACCAAGTTCATCGCATTGATCCCTCCGTTGATGTCACTGTGTTCATCACCACTCCAGATTTGCATCCCACAGGTATCATTGGCCAGTGGAGTGACAAATGGTCCGACGCCTTGCACATCTTGGAATGGGTTTTCCTGCCCTATCAGCCACAGAAGACGGCAACTGCATTGTTTGAGCTAATCGCTCGCTTGATAATCAAATGCCGGCAACGGTGTTTGCAATTGATGGGTGCGGATCCTGCAAAGATTGTACTCCCGGTGCAACGGGAGGATTTTGACTGGAGCTTTGCAAACAGTGTGTCCCTGCAGAGTGCTCTGGAAAACTTTTCAGGGCAGATCACTTATCATCTGCCCAGCCAGAAGATGTTGCATGTGGCGAAATTCACACGAATGTCTTTGCGGCCCAAAAATAGGAACCCGTGCAAGGACCCACCATCTTCACTGACGGTTCCGGGAGGACCGGAAAGGCCATTGTTACCTGGAAGGATGGATCTGAGTGGCAGGTTTTGGAAGGTCATGAGGATGGATCAGCCCAATTGGTTTAACTGAGGGCTGCTGTCATGGCATTTGAGAAATTTTCCCAGGAACCTTTCAACTTGGTCACGGATTCCGCCTATGTGGCCGACATCGCGCAGCGATTGGGTCATTCGGTTTGAGGAGGTCGTATCCTGCCTTGTTTCATTGCTGAGCCTTGTGGCTGCCATTCAGGCTCGGGTTCATCCCTTCTATGTTCTGCATGTGAGGAGTCACACCTCTTTGCCAGGCTTTATAGTGGAAGGTAACGCGAGGGCTGACAAGTTGGCTAACCCAGCGTGGGTGGCACCTCAGCCTGATACACTCGCGCAGGCCAAGGCATCACATGGGTTTTTCCACCAAAACGCACATACCCTGCAGAAGCAGTTTCAGCTGACGCCAACTGAGGCTCGTGACATTGTTGAGTCGTGTGACGACTGCCACGCGCTTGCTCCGCCTTTGCCGGCAGGGGTAAACCCCAGAGGCCTTAGGGCCTTGGAGCTTTGGCAGACCGATGTCACCCAGATTGCCGAGTTTGGCCGGCTCAAGTATGTGCATGTCACGGTGGACACGTTCTCCTCTGCGATGTGGGCTTCTGCTCACACTGGAGAAAAGGCCCGTGATGTCATTGCCCACTGGAGGCAGGCCTTTGCCGTTCTGGGCATACCTTCTGCTGTGAAGACCGACAATGGTCCTGCTTACGCATCACAGAAGGTGCGGCAGTTCCTGCAGTTGTGGGGTGTCTCACACAAGTTTGGTATCCCTCATTCTCCAACCGGTCAAGCTATTGTAGAACGCGCTCATGGTACTCTGAAGCGGGTTCTTCAAAAACAAAAACGGGGAATGCAGGGTGAAACCCCGCACAGTCGGTTGGCAAAAGCTTTGTACACAATCAATCATCTCACTGTGCCGCAGAACTCAAATAATCCTGTCATTTTGAACCATCATCTCTCGTTGCAGGCTGCGGATGAGGCACTTCAGCCTCGAGCGAAGGTTCAGGTGCGGAATTTAGTCACCAAACAGTGGGAAGGTCCCTATGACCTTATCGCTTCGGGGCGCGGGTATGCTTGTGTATCCACAGATACTGGGGTACGCTGGGTACCTTCGAAGTGTGTTCGCCCTGACCTGCGACCGCAGAGACAGAATCCAGCCGACGAACAACATGGAGACCGTGACCAACCTGAAAGGCATCAAGCGGGTGACTCATCGAGTGATGACTCAGATGCAGACGACGCGAGTGATCGCTCTGATGACTCCTCCGCAAATGGACACTGAACATTGTTCATGTTTGTTTTTCCCATTGTTCATTTTCTTTTTTGTTTTTTCTTTTTTAGACAGAAAAGGGTGAGATGTCGCCCTGATTTTGTAAAACTTTGTAAAGCCTTCTGATGTTTATATTCTCTCAACAAACTTTCTCACACACAATTCTGTAAATAACCTATGTTTTGCATTCTTTCATGGAGGTGGAGAGAATTGATGGACCCTTGGTCTGTCCAGTGGCATTGGAGAGGTGGCACTGTCACCCTCCAATCCACTGTCACCTTTGGAAAACTATAAATGTTGGAGTCAGAAAATAAAGGTCCCCTTTTTTGTTCCCCTCGAGAGCAGCAGTGTCTGTGTCATCATTGCGTGCCTTATCTGAACACTCCCTCAATGTATTCCCGTTGGTCTGTCCCTAATGTCAATCCCCTGCATCCCACTCCCCTCTGGTTTCCCATTCACCCAGAGGTTGTTTCCTCCCCTGTTTCCCCTGCCCCCTTAAAAGCTGCTGCATTTCTGTGATCGGGGCTTCAACCTTGGGATTTATTAGAGCCATTAAAGTCTGATCGCACCATCGGCTGGAGTCAGCTCTCTTTTTTCTGTTGGCTCTTGCTGCGAGCCCTGTCCGATGCACAGAGCTGCCTTCACCATAGCGTGGAGCTGTATCCCTAGGCGCTGTCTCAGGTAGTTAGACCCAGGAGAGTGCCCCTGCTGCAAGCAGTGCTGGTCGCTTGCCGGGTGAAAGGGGAAGGACAAGCCTTCCCCGACAGCTTGCTGCTTCATATAGTGTAGGTTATGGATCTACAACTATGGACTAATTGTGAAACCCTTGTACCAGCTCCTAAAAGAAACTGAGGGGACCCACTTATGCTGGACACCAGAGACTAATAAAGCATTTGTAACTCTGAAACGTGAGTTAATGCAAGCTCTGGCACTGAGCATACTGCATGTCACTAAACCCTTTTTGCTGTTTTCACATGAGAGACAAGGACTGGCATTGGGACTTTTGGCACAGAAGATGGGACCATACAAAAGGCCAGTGGATTACTTCTCCAAGCAACTGGATGGGATCAGTAGAGGATGGCCTGCTTGCCTGCATACGGTGGTAGCCGTGATCCTGAACATAGAAGAAGCCCGCAAGTTCTCAGTGGGCTAGCAGATAACTGTTTTTGTCTCTCATACAGTGTCAGCAGTGCTCACACAGAAAGGAAAATTCCATCTTGCTTTCTCAAATACCAAGCTGTCCTAGCAGAGTTAGAGGATGTGAGTATCCAAGTAACTGACATTTTAAATCCAGCAGCTTACCTCCAAAGCAAAGCTACTGGGGAGCCTGTACAGCATCAAAACCATGGAGGCAGTTTACTTCAACCACCAAGAGCTAAAGGACTCCTCACTAGAAAATGCAGAAAACTGGTTCACTGATGGAAGCATCTATGTCAAGAATGATAAAAAGTTTGCTGAGTATGCAATTACAACCACAAATGCTGTCATTGAAGCAAATACGTTACCTGTGAAGACATCAGCTCAAAATGTTGAAATAATAGCCCTGATTCAAGCCTTGTCATTGCATTTAGACTGATTCAAGGTATGCTTTTGGAGTGGTACATACTCGTGAGGCTATTTGAAAAGAAAGGGGTATATTAATCTCACAGGAGAAAGAAATCAAGCATACTACTGAAATCTTATAGTTGCTGGAAGCAGTGTTAAAACCTTCAAAAGTATCTATAATGCATTGTAAAGGACACTCCCAAGATAACTCCATTCCTGAACTGGAAAAGGCTATGGCAGACAAAACAGCAAAATCAGTGGCTAGTGAGGTCCAAATTCAAGCTGTAGCTTTAATCCTTTCTAGCATCTTTATGGGTGAAAACCCCCCACCATATGACTCTAATGATTTAAATTAGATACAAGAAGAAAAGAGACAAAATGCGAACATTGCATCAAATTACCTTAGATAACACTTCTTGAGGGTTTAAAAACATGTGAGTAGCATACATTATAGTTACCCAACTTATCTTGGCTTAAACAATTGTTCATAATAGTTATTTGTGTTATTACATTGTTATTTGTTGTCACATTATATCACAGTACAAGCTGGCTTGTACTGGGTAATTAATTCAGCTACCCAGCTGCCTCCATGAAACCAGCCTCTGGGTTGAAAGGCAGGAACCTCAACCAATTATGTTCCATCCTAAACTCCAGGCATATCACTGGTCCAGGATCTGGGGGGCATAAGAGATCAGACCAATGACCTATCCAGACTGGGTTTTTTCAACTGCCCTTTATAAAGAGGAGCTTGAGAATAAACAAAAACTGTGTTGCCACATGGACATTAGGGTGTGTGCTGTCCCTGTCTCCAACCACCTCCTCATATGGAACACGTGGATTATTAAATGTAATAGTTATTTACACTTTGTATTAGTAGTTATTGTTGTATGATTTTCTGTACTTGGAATTACTATGCTTATGCTCAATGGCAAAAGCACAAACAGAAACAGATAGAGAAGGGTACTTACTTTCAAGACATGCAAAATTTGTAAAGAACTACAAATCAACAGAAAAAGGGGGGATTGAAAGGAGCTGATTAATAGTTAACTCATGTAAGCATGAGCTAACTATTGAGTCAACAAATATGAATCACAAGCCTAAGAAGCAAGGTGCCCTTAGCCTTGTCAGGATAAGAGAAACAGAATGCACCTTGCCAAGATAAGAGAAATAAAACCTATTGTCAGCAGAAAATGCTGAACCAGCCAGCAAAGGACTGTGCATGCTTCAGAAAGAAAGGTGAAAAGGGCAGAGTGAGGAAGACTGCCAGCCTTCATCGGAATGTCCCCCTAGGAAGACTTAGAGCCTTCCTCAGTGCGACCACCAGAGTACACTGTGCTGGTGTGTCACGTCTGCTAATGATATTAATGATTTCTGAGAAGTAATTTGTATAACCACTCCTATCCCAAGGAATGTAATGAATATGCATGAAATTTAACCATAATTTGTGCTGTGTAAAAGTGTAGGATGTATGTGTTAGGAGGAATGATCCCCATGTACCCGGTGCCAAATAAAGCAAATACCTACCTGACTAAGTCACTCTCTGAGGGGACTCTTAGCTCAATGTTTAAGCAAATCAGGAGAAAGGCAGAAGCCTGCCAAAACCCTGAAAGAAAGGCAACACAAATGCTTAAAGCAGTCCTTAATTCACAGACTTCAGTTTTTTGCAAAACTTTCACAAGCAGTCTCACTCCCTCCACTGAACATGAAAACTAAAACACCACCTAAATAATAATAATTTGATGCCATTAACAACTTGTTTTACTCACGCATATTTTGCCTGGGAAACTTGTTTCTTTTCTCTTTTTAGCAATTCCAAACATCCCGGCACTGAAGATAAGGAAACCAAATTTGGGAGCAGTGAAACAGCAAGCAGCAGATTCACACCTAGATGTGATAACCATTTCTTTACTTTAAGCTCTGTTGATGCCTTAAGAGTTGATGCCTTAAGGCATCACTGTGACTTTGTAAAAACTACAAGAAGTTTTTGCTTTCTTTTTATATCGGTCTGTAGTAGGCTGAACTTTCACTTTTCTTTTATAGGAACCTACCAACAGATGACATGGAGCTGTTTGAGAACCAATGGAATTTTTAAATTGTCACCATTACTGCTTGCATTGTCAAATTTGTTAATGTTTGTAATTTGTTTGTGTCTGCATTGCAAGTGATTGCAAGGAAGTCAAATAGTAGTCAAAGCATTTTATATATGGTTACATTTGAGTTCTTTTGCCAAACTTATTTTTATCTTTTCACAAGGGAAAATAGTGTGGCAAAAAGTCTTAAGAAAGTATAATTTGTTTTAATTGATTTTATCTTGGAAGTTGGTACAAGAATTTATATATTTATGAAATCATACATATATGCATTGACCTTCCTAATTTTACCTTGGAAGATTTTGGAATCATTACAGTTTGGCTAAATTTTTTAAGAGTTATTATTTAGTGAACTAAAGAATATAAATAAAATACAAAAAACTTCTACCAACTCTCAAATCCACCTAAACATCTTTGATGCGCTGTTCAGATTCCTATGTCCTAGAAGAACATTTTAAATTTACCTCACTTCTTTTAATTACGCTAATCAGTATGGTAACCCCAATACACTCTATTCCAAGCATGCTTCCAGGGTGCAGTGTGATAAGGACAATTTACTCATTAAAACTCAAAAGAAAAAAAAAGGGTTCTTAGAGTGTCTTGGTTTAGGGCAAATTTGGGAGAGAATCTCTAAAAAGGGCTTCTCTAAAAGCAAACTTACATGGCCCCTTCCCCAATTGGTTTAGGAAGAATTCTTCAGAGAGAGGTGGAAAGAACTTGTTTATTTGACAATCACAGCACTCCCCAGCACACACAATGAATAATACTGGATGACACTACTCTTTTACTGCTCTGAGAAAGATGACAAATTCAGAAAAGTCTCTCTTGGGGGTTTGCTGTTATCAGTCCCTCTGGCGCTGAGGCAGCTGCTGCAGTCACAAGGTGTAACCTCTCTCTCTCCGTGTTCTGAATCCCAGTCCGGAGCAGTCAGCAGGTCCAACGGCGTGGGGGGAACAGTCCAGAAAGGGATTTGGACTGTTTAGCTAAAGTAACTAATGAGAAGGGGGGAAAGAAGCAAGAGCAAGCAAAGCAGAAGCGAAGCAGAAGCAAGAGCGAGAGCAAAAAGCAGGGCAAAAAGAAAAAAAGCTGCAACATGCACTGGTGTTATCTGTATGTCTCGATGAGTAGCTGATAAGAGGCTCAAAACAAAACTCTCACTTTGCCCATCTTAAAGGCACAGAACATAATATTTAGCATAAATTACATACACACGAATGGGGATAACAGTCACTTTAGGACATTCTACTCCTTAGCTCTATATCGTCAAACAATTTCATTCTCACTCTACAATCAGATTTCTCTGAGGTACACATCGTGTTGTTCTATTTTTCTGTATCACTTACTATGTGCATTTTGGTCTTTGAGCAAAGACAACTCTACGGATGGGTTTGTCTGTACTTGAGGCAGAATTGATCTACACTGTCTTCTCTAACAAATTTATGACATGTATCACTGGGACTTTATTTATTATATTCAGGGACTTAGACTGGGCAGGACTTGCTCGGTTAGTGGAACTTCGAGTGTTAACTAACTAGGTAGCCTTTGTTAAGTGCTGCTCTTAATTTTTGAAGGATTTCTTACTCAAGGCCTTCAGCTGGGTTTTTAGTAGCTTATTGTACTTCTCTACTTTCTCTGCAGCTGGTGCATGGTAGGGGGTATGGTACACTCACTCAATGCCATGTTCTCTAGCCTAGGTGTTGATAAGGCTGTTCTTGAAATGAGTCTTATTGTCTGACTCAATTTTCTCAGGGGTACTATGCTTCTAAAGGACTTGCTTTTCAAGGCTTAGGATGGTGTTACGGGCAGTGGCATGAAACAGAGGGTAGGTTTCTAACTATCTAGTGGTGGTTTCTACTATGGTCAGCACGTAGCGCTTGTCTTGGCGTGTTTGGGGCAGTGTGATGTAGTTAATCTGCCAGGCCTCCCCATACTTGTATTTGGATTACTGCTTACTATACTACAGGGGCTTCACTCGCTTGGTTTGTTTGATGGCAGCACACGTTTCACAGTCGTGGATAACTTGAGAAATACTGTCTATGGTTAGATCTACCTCTCGGTTTTGTGCTCACTTATAGGTGACATCTTTGCTCTGATGGCCTGAGGCATCATGGGCTTACTGAGCTAGGAATAACTCTCTCTTGTGTTCTCAATTTAGGTCTATTTTTGACACTCTTATTTTTGCAGCTCGGTCTACTTGCTCATTGTGTTGGTGCTCCTCATTGCCTCTACTCTTGGGGACATGGGCATCTACATGGCGGACTTTCACAGGTAGCTTTTCTACTTTAGCAGCGATGTCTTTCTACTCATCAGCAGCTTAAATTGGTTTTCTTCTACACTGCCAATTGGCTTCTCTCGACTTCTCTAGCTATCTCTACAGAGCATTAGCTACTATCTATGAATCAGTGTAAAGGTAGAGCTTTGGCTATTTCTCTCTCTCAGTAATGTCCAGGGCCAGCTGAACAGTTTTGAGTTCAGCAAGTTGACTTGATCTACTTTCTCTTTCGGTAGCTTGAGCGACTTGTCGTGTAGGGCTCTATACGGCTGCTTTCTACTTCCGGTTCATCTTTACAATGCGACAGGAACTGTCCGTGAAAAGAGCGTAGCGTGTTTTTTCTGGTGGCAGCTGGTTATATGGAGGGGCCTCTTCAGCCTGTGTCACTGGTTTTGGTTTTCATTTGTGACACTGAAATTCTCACCTTTGGGCTAAGTTGTAATCACTTCTAAAATCTTAGGGCGATTCAGTTTACTTATACGGGCGTGTTGAGTGATAAGGGCAATCTATTTGCTCCATGTAGTGTCAGTGGCATGATGAGTGGAAGGAACTTTGTTTTTGAACATTTACTCTAGCACCGGCAGTCGGGGTGCTAGGAGGAGTTGTGCTTCTGTGCCAATCACCTCTGAGGCAGCCTGGACTCTTTCATAGGCAGCTAAGATTTCTTTCTCCGTTGGAGTATAGTTGGCTTCAGAGCTTCTGTAGCTTCGACTCTAAAATTTTAGTGGCCGACCCCGAGTCTCTTCAGGCACTTTCTGCTAAAGGCTTTAGGACAAGCCATGGTTCCCGGCTGCAGAGTAGAGCATGTTCTCCACATCTGGTTTTGTCTTGACTGGACCAAGGGCTACTGCATGAGCAATCTCTTGCTTGATCTGGGCAAAAGTTTGTTGTTGCTCAGGGCTTCAGTGGAAATTGTTCTTCTTGCGGGTGACTAGGTAAAGAGGGCTCACGATCTGACTGTACTCAGGAATGTGCATTTTCTAAAAGCTTATGGTACTCAGGAAAGCTTGCGTTTCTTTCTTATTGATCGGTGGGGACATAGCTGTGATCTTGTTAATGACATCTGTAGGGATTTGGCGCCGTCTATCTTGCTACTTCACTCTTAGGAACTGAATCTCACGAGCTGGTTTCTTTACTTTGCTCTTTTTAATGGCAAAACCAGCTCTCAGGAGGATTTGGATGATTTTCTTCTCTTTCTCAAACACTTCTGCAGCTGTGTTCTCCTACACAATGATGTCATCAATATACTGGAGGTGTTCTGGAGCCTCACTTTTTTCTAGTGCTGTCTGGATTAGTCTATGGCAGATGGTGGGACTGTGCTTCCACCCCTGGGGCAGTCGGTTCTAGGTATACTGCACTCCCCTCCAGGTGAAAGCAAACTGAGGCTTGCATTCTGCTGCCAGAGGAATGTAGAAAAATGCATTGGTAATGTCATTAGTGGCATACTATTTTGCTGCCTTGGACTCTAGCTTGTACTGGAGCTCTAATATGTCTGGCACAGCAGCGCTCAGCGGTGGAGTCACTTCATTTAATGCACGGTAGTCTACTGTCAATCTCTGTTCTTTCTCAGATTTACGCACAGGCCAAATGGAGCTGTTGAAGGGTGAGTGGGTCTTGTTGACTACTTCTTGGCTCTCTAGCTCTCAGATCATTTTATGGATGGGGATCACAGCATCTCGAGTGGTTCTGTACTGCCATCGATGCACTGTGGAAGTGGCAATTGGCACTTGTTGCTCTTCTCTCTTCGGAAGTCTTACTTCAGATGGGTTTTCGGGCAGTCTAGGCAAAGTATTCAACTGCTGGATGCCCTCAGTCACTACAGCTGCTATCTTAAATGCCTACTTGAGTCTTTTTGGGTCTCTGAAATACCTACTTCGAAGGTAATCTATGCCCAAAATACATGGGGCCTCCCGGCCAGTCACAATAGGGTGTTTCTTCTACTCATTTCCCGTCAGGCTCACATCTGCTTCTACTAAAGTGAAATCTTGGGATCCCTCTGTCACACCGGCAATAGAAACAGACTCCGTCTTTACATGTCTCGATGGGATTAATGTGCACTGCGCACTAGTGTCAACTAAAGCTTTGTATTCTTGTGGTTCAGATGTGCCAGGCTAACGAATCTACACAGTTTAAAAAACATGGTTTTCCCTAGTCTCTACTTGGCTAGAGGCAGGGCTCCTCTAAGCTTGGTCATTTTTCTTTTTCTGGACATATGTCTTGGATGTTCTTACAAGGGGATCAGACATATCATCATTGTATTTGGCAGTTCGGCTACGGGCAACTGGAGCTGCTTCCCTCTTGGTGGAATTTTGTCTCTGAGTCCTGCCTTCCTTCAATTCACGTACTCGTCGTGCCAGAGCAGCAGTAGATTTCCAATCCCATCTCCTCATGTTCTCTCCACTATCACGCAGGAAGAACCACAGCTCAGCTCGCGGGGTGTACCTTCTCTTTCTATCTGGGGAACGTCTGTATTGGGCACTCGGACTTCTGATCTGTACTGCTGAGATTTGGAGAAGATCTTCTTTAATCTCTTCTCTGAGCTTCTTGTGATTTTCCTCTATTTTATCTTCTAACTTCTGCAGACGTGTTTCTACTGCTGCGATCTTGGCATGTGTTGGGCCATGCACAGCGTCGGCATATGCTCGGAGCTTCTTTGCCATATCTAGCACGGTCTCATCTCTCTCATCCTGCTTCATTATGGTTAAGGCAGAAGCATATTCATGTGGCCTGAGTCGTACAAGTTTCCGCCACATCACAGATGTGCATGGTACCAAGTCTGGGTTCTTAGTTGTTACGTCATTTGAGAAGAAAATCTCTGCCACTGCCATTTCTCTCAAGCGTTGGATCTTTTGCTCTATGGTCTTCTACTGGGTCTGCTGCATATAAAGATCATCTGCACACCGGTATTTTTGTGCAACACTGTCTAAGACCCGGTCCCAGAGGCTGTGAGGATTAACCCCCCTCATCATTCCTTGGTCGATAACAGGATCATGTGACAGGGATCTAAAATGCTTGGCTTCAGTGCCATCCAGAATTGTGGCCTCACCTGCAGCATCTCAGAGACGGACTAACTAATTAATTATGGATTCATCGGGTCGCCGGGTGTAATCTTTCTTTAGGCCACGGAGGTCCTTCAGGGAAAAGAACTCTATATTGGCTTCTGATCTTGCACCTGCTGCTTTGACTTCTGATTTTACATCAGGAGGCGCTGAGGGTCCTTCTCTTGCATCATCATCATCATCATCTACTGGTCGATTGGTCTTGCTTGTGCATTTCCCACTTCTAGTGCTGGTAGCAACAGTCATTGGTTTATCTGCTGGCTTAGGCTCACTATCTAGCTTGGCTGCTTTGTCTCCCTGCCTCTCTGCCTCTGTCTGCTGGCTAACCGTATCTAGCAACGTGCGATAAGCATATGCCAAGGCCCAGCTCACTGCAATGATCTTTTTCTCTTTAGGGTCATCTTGGTACTTCTCTTTCAGATATTTCTCCACTTCAACTGGGTTCTGAATTTGTTCATGGGGAAAGTCCTAGACTATAGGGTCAGAGAATTCCTTCAGGATTTGGCCCATATTCTCTCATTTCTCACACCACTTAGGATTTTTTACACTTGGGTCTATTCTTGAGTCAGGGATCTCATCAGCCCGTCTAGAGATCTCAACCCTCATTCTAGAGATGCAGCAGACTATATAGAGTAAGCTTACTAGATTGAGTACCAGAAAGATGGTCTCTTTAACATTCAGGGGAAACTGAACATTCTCTAGCAGTGATGCAACAGATTCAGAGGAGAAGAAGGAAAGCAAAGGCTGAAAAGCCTCACTCCTTGCTCTTCTTCTGACAAGCTGGATTCATAAGCATAGCCATGAACTATTCACACCTGGAGCAGACCTCAGCATGTTTATAAACTTCTTATAAGCTATTACCACTAAGCCCAGCAGGATAGCTATTCTGGTCACTGCGTCTCTGCTGTAAAAGCTACGTATTAGGGACAATACAAGAGCTATTTCTGGATAAGAAAACAAACTAAGGGACTATAGAGGTATTAAGATTTCAAAAATCTTTAGGGACTAGAAATGCATGCAAGCCTTCACCCCAATAGACATTATGAATTCAAAAAGCATGTCTATTAACTGCTTTATACTGAAACCGAATAATGGTAACCAAAATGCACTCAGAATAGGGTTTCTCTACTCTCTCTCGAGCCTCACGTTGGGCACTATTACTGCGGGTTTTCTGAGGTCTTAGGATGAGGGAAGAGACGACAACGCTGACTCCATGTATCAGAAGGCTTTGATTTATTATGATATGATAAGTAAGATATAGAAACTATACTAAAAGAATAAAGAGAAAGGTTTCACTACGAAGGCTAAGCTAAGAATAGAATAGGAATGTGTAAACTGAAGTCTTCTCAGCCCGAGACGGGCCGAACAGGTGAATTGTGATAGGCTCTTAATTGCAAACAGTCTGATGGGGCCAATCACAGATTTTCCCGTGGCATTCCACAGCAGCAGATAAGAATTGTTTAGTTTGTTCTGAGGCTTCTCAGCTCCCAGGAAAGGAAAAATCCTAAGTAAAGGATTTTTCATAAAATATGTTGGCAACAGGGCACCAAAATGTTCCTGGTTTAGGGCAAATTTGGGAGAGAATCTCTAAAAAGGGCTTCTCTAAAAGCAAACTCACACGGCCCCTTCCCCAATTGGTTCGGGAAGAATTCCTCGGAGAGAGGTGGAAAGAACCTGTTTATTTGACAATCACAGCACCCCCCAGCACACACAGTGAACAATAGCGGATGACACCACTCTTCCACTGCTCTGAGAAAGATGACAAATTCAGAAAAGTCTCTCTTGGGGGTTTGCTGTTATCAGTCCCTCTGGCGCTGAGGCAGCTGCTGCAGTCACAAGGTGTAACCTCTCTCTCTCCGTGTTCTGAATCCCAGTCCGGAGCAGTCAGCAGGTCCAACGGCGTGGGGGGAACAGTCCAGAAAGGGATTTGGACTGTTTAGCTAAAGTAACTAATGAGAAGGGGGGAAAGAAGCAAGAGCAAGCAAAGCAGAAGCGAAGCAGAAGCAAGAGCGAGAGCAAAAAGCAGGGCAAAAAGAAAAAAAGCTGCAACATGCACTGGTGTTATCTGTAAGTCTCGCTGAGTAGCTGATAAGAGGCTCAAAACAAAACTCTCACTTTGCCAGTCTTAAAGGCACAGAACATAATATCCAGCATAAATTACATACACACGAATGGGGCTAACAGTCACCCTAGGACATACAGCAATACAACTAAATTTAAAGATAATTAATTTCTTTTTTCTTCTCTTCTATTTTTCTCATTTTTTATGAAAATGTTGTTATATTTTGTGAATTTGATATCATAAATAATAATTTTTTATTGACTTACCCAGTGGAACAGGGACACTACTGAGAGGAATGACAGATTTGTCTTTACAAACAAAGTGTGGGTCTTCTGGTAGATAAAGCTAGCACTGAGATAACAGAAACAATGGGAAGGCTTCCACTGATTGATGAATGGAAAAAGATATTTGCCTTTACAAACAAACTGTAGGTTTGCTGACAAATGAAATTAGATATTGAAAGATGAAAGAAACAATGGGGAAAAACCCTAAATTCCATAAGAAATTAAAATTTTAAAAGGGGGGTTATACATTAGAGGGAAATCTTTGGTATCAGGCGTTCCAGGAAGTCTGTACCTCTCAAGTACCTCAGCCAATGGGAAAAGAGAGAAGGGAAATGCGGCCAGGGAATTAGGATAAAAAGGAGGGTGTGTCCTCCAAAAATTTGAGAGACCCCAGGGGAATGCCCCATGGCCTCTCCCTTTATTCGAATAAAGTAAAAGGACTCCTCTGTCTCCTTTTTTTACATAAACCTCTGATGTTTGTGGATTAATTTTCCTGACATTATCAATTAAATTCTTCCAACTATATGTGAATGCAGTCAGGAAACAACCGATTTTACAGCTTTTGAAGTATGTAAGGACACATTTTCAACAAACCTATTCACATTTGTTTCAGGGTGCAATTATATTACAGGAGCTGAGGATCTCCTTGAAACTCGGCTGATTGACACATGGTAATAGTGGGATTACCCCCCCTACAGGAATTTAAAAATTGAAACCCACTGTGTAACTCTATGACCAAAGTTCAAAACATATTAAGTCAACATCCAAGAAATATGGTATTGGGGAATCCCTCACACCCACTACCCAATAAAGAAAACTGATCTTGGGTTCTCAGGGTGGGAGGCACTTACTAATAAGCATTGGGTTAATGATTGCAATTGAATTTGCATTTTTGGTTATTGGAATAACAATTGTATTACTCGCATTATTACATCTTCTTGTTCTGTCTTTTCTCTTACTAACCACTTTTCTCTATAAATATCACCTGCCATGGGCAACACATAAACTTAAAAAACATCAGAAGAAAATTCATTCCAATGTTTAAGTCAGGGGGTGGATTGTCAGAAACCAAAATATTATAGTTTATGACTTAAACATTTTCATGAAAGACTTTCAAAACTGTATTTTAAAAGTTGCAGAGAAGACCATCACACCCTGAATGGGGCTCTGAGAGGCCCTACACGTTCACTGATGAAGATGAGATAAAGTAACAACTCAGGGCTGGGGACATTCACAAAGCACAAACCTAATACCTTTGGGGAGGAGACCACAGCCCCAGGGCTATCACCTGCCAGGTTTGCACAGACCCTTGCACCAAAGGGTGGGGGGAGAGACGCTTTGGGTTTGTGTTGGAAGGGCCTCTGGTCAGAAGTGCAGTGAACGCCCATGCTCCACTGTGCAGAGAAGCCCAGCTGAGGGGCCCCTTCACCTGGGGAGAAAGCTTATCCACAGCAGAAGGGGGCGTCATGGCCCATCAAAAGCCTTGACTCAAAGAGTCCCCAGACCCTGCACCAGAGCACTGCAGTATGATGCAACATATACACAGTGTTGCAAGGGATAGTGTTAAACTGGGCCCCTGCAAGGGAGGCACCTGGGTGTTCCCACTTGGCCCGAAGTGTATATTAATTCACTGAATTCTATACTCTTTGGATTGGCATGGTGTGGCACGGCATGGTGGCGGCTTTCAGGCAGATATGGGAAAAGAAACAAAAGTTTTTTACTAGTATATATATATCTGTATAACAATGTGAGTGACCGTGACATGGACCCAGACCGGCAGGGAATGTGAATCATTTTTTGAAAAGAAATGAGCTGGTTTTATACAATTTTTCAAGGCACAGTATTTCCTTATATGTTAATTCTCACTACATGACCTATCCCACATTACCACATCAGCAACACGCATTCTAAATGTCCTTCTATGGAGTGATCATGTGCTGCTCACCGGTCTGTCAGCTTCCAGCAGGTTCCTCTCAAGGAGGGGTCTGTCGTGACACCACCTCCCCCCAGGGTCTGGAGGGGACAAGCCTCTTTGTGCTGCAATGTGCTTCTGCAGGCATGTCCCAAAACCCACAGCTCAACTCCATCCCATCTCTTCCTACATAACAAGGAAAACAAACAACCATAACAGCAGCAACAACAAACAAAGCCCGAAACCCAACAACAGCCTTCTCGACTCTATCAAGCACTTTCCCCTTTGGTGTAGTTATGGTCACAGCTGGGAGGGGCACTGCTCAGCTGCCTGTCTCCACATGGTAATTGTAATAAACAGGGCAGGAGATTCTCCTCCTTTTAATGCCTTTATTAAAGTGATC